>NW_025920112.1:5340857-5707203 GCF_902686445.1 Sciurus carolinensis
AAAAGATATTATTAATCACTGCCTATATATCTTTTCTATTCTGAGCATTTCAAAAACAATAAAAACTGTCAATGGTCCAGGCTATACATCCTTAACCTTTGAAAAGTTTTGTTCTACATTTAGTATATATCATGTCACAGGTATTCCTTATAACCCCCAGGGACAAGGAATTATAGAAAGAGCTCATCTAACCATTAAGACCTTATTAATAAAAAAAATGGGGTATAGGGGAGTCATATCCACCTAAGAACAGATTATCCATAGCCCTTTTTACCTTAAATTTTTAAAATTTGGATAAATCAGGAAAATCAGCAGTGAATTGACATGCTACAGTTGACACTGACATAAAGCCACAAGTTTTATGGAAAGATGTTGTAACAGGATCATGGAAAGGACCTTCCCCAGTCTTGATTTGGGGAAGAGGGCTTGTGTGTGTATTTCCACAGGAAGAAAAAATGCCAATTTGGATTCCAGAAAGGCTAATCTGAGCAGTTAAAATGGTTCATCAAGATGCAGCCGAGCCCTCTGAAGATCCTGCCGCTACTAATGACGATAATGAATTTCATCCAAGGTGAACAGTTCTGGACAATAGTCAAGGTACTGCCTTAACTAGTTCCAGTCTCTCAAAATGGTACAGTCTTTCCTCAATTCTCTTCCACTAATGAATCCACTGGGCAAGCTGCCCTTAGGTACACACCACCATTGGACTCCAAATTTACCCTAAATTTATCACTAAAGAATACATTGTGCCTCACCTTTAGCAATGGCACACCTGGTGTACAATTGATTAATCGTACTTTGGCAGGTATTACCTTAAATAAAGAAAACAACTCCAATGCAAATGTCACTGTTACATGCCCAAAGCTATTAGTAATACGACTGATTTTCATATCCATTGGTATGGCCATCGCCCATCCTTCAAAAAGCCTATTACTTGGCCTCCTTTAAGGGAAGTTTGTCAGCACCTAGGACCTGATAAAAAGGTCTCCAGTAACTTGGCTTTTGGACCTTGGTATTTACCTAATCAAATATATATCACATCTCAAAGCACAGAAGATTTTATAGAAAATTTGGAATATAAAGATAATTTCAACCCCTTATCCATTTGGTCCTTATGTGGGCCTAAGGTATGTATGGATACAAGCCCCCTGGCTTTTGTAAAAGGAGGATCTATAAGTTAAGGAAAGTGCACTGATCAAAAGGTTAATGGAGTTAATACTGAAATATGTAGAGAGAGTGAAACAATTGTTTTTTCATATACTCCTGTGTGCCTAGATTTCCCTTTCCTTTTTGTGACTTCTAATGAGAACCTCTCTAGACAGTTATCTTCACAGATTGCACAACAATGGACAGATAGATTGGACAAGCTAGTAACAAGGCTTCGACAACAAATCCTCACCATAAACACCACTAAGGTGGAAGTCAAACCAGGAGAACTTATCACAGGAGCATTAAATAAACTAACACAATTTGGCACCAAATTTGGGGGACTCTTAAGTCTCACACTAATAAGCTTGGGTGTGCTTGTGTTAATTCTATTCTACATTTACAAACACCTCAAAGCCAGTCAACAGGCTCATAATGTGATAATAAAACAGGCCATGGCCACCCTTGAAGCAGGACAATCTCCCAACATATGGCTTAGTATGCTGGATCGGTAGTCAAAGATGGGGAACCATGGGAAAACACTGTACCAACCTAAGACACAAGGGCCAACCTTGCCTTGGTATCCTTTGATGACGGGAAGAATAAGATGTTGATTTCCTGGGACCTAAGGCAGACACGATCCCTGCCAGCTTCATTTTCATTTCATATAAAGAAGAGGGAGATGTTAGGGGCAATGCCATATGGACTACGCCAAGATGGCACCTGGCAACCAGCCAGAAGTTGTTTTGATCACATCGGTGGTGAGGAAGTTGATTAACATAGACACACCCAAGTGCTTTATCATTGGCCATATTCAAATAAGTCCACGCACACAAAACACGCACATGTAGTCCTGAGTGCTCCTGCTTGTGCCTGTTTGACCTTTACCATGATTGGACAGCTAGCTCCTCACCTGATCTTCGCATAACTAGCATTGGCCCTATGCTTCACCTCCTGGAAGGAATATAAGCCAGCTCTCCTCCAGTGCCGGTGTTCCGGGTTCTTGAATCATCAATAAACTGCTTCAAATTCAAGAGTCTTGCTGCCCTTTTGTCTCCTGTGCCAAACCGACTCTGCTGGATGGCGTCACTATATGTCCTCTTGGTTTCTAAACTCCCATCAAATTTCTAACCATGGGCTCCTCTAAGACCTTCATTCTACAAAACACCCAAAAATATAATCACAAAAAAGATTTTAACAAGTACTCTTAAATATAGTTTCTTTAAAAGGATAGACCTAGTATTTCAGAAGAGCTCTCTATCCAATAGATATCTTTCACCTAACTGAAATTACTATAAAAATATCTTTGATCATAACTAATACACAAAGCAAATGTTTTTGCTACATTCTGCTGAAGTTCCATACCACACTCACACAACTACTGAATTTTGCATTATATGACATAAGATGATAGATACCATGAAGTTCTTATATCAATGATTCATTTCTTCATATCCTTTGCTGCCAGAAATATTGATACAAAATACCATAAAACACACATTAAGTATCCAACAGCTTTCATCAAGAGGGATGCCTCTCAATAGAACTGGTGTTTGGTTTTGTGTTCTAATCCATCCCACTTACTGATTCTTGATTTTACTTCTTGGACCTTAGGAGTCTTGTTAAGAAAATCTGGTCCTAAGCCAACATGATTAATTGGGCTTAACTTCTGGTTGGAGTCAAACTAAAAAGCTGCTTCTGAGCAAAGGAAACAATCAATAACATGAAAAGAGAGCCTACAGAATGGAAGAAATATTTAGTGCATGCACCTCAGAGAGAGCACTTATTTCCAGGATATATAAAAAACTAAAAATCTTAACAAAAAACCAAATAATGCATCAATAAATGGATTAAAGATATAAACAGATACTCCACAGAAGAAACACAATTTATCAACAACTACATGAAAAAAATGTTTAACATCTGTTGCAATTAAAGAAATGTGAATCAAAACCACTCTAACATATCATCTCATTCCAGTCAGAATGTCAATAATCAAGAATATAAGCAATAATAAGTGTTGTGAATATGTGGTTAAAGGATACACTCATACATTGCTGGTGGGACTGCAAATTGCCAAAACCACTATGGAAAGCAGTATGGAGATTCCTCTGAGAATTTGGACTGAACCCACCATTTGACCTAGGTATGCCACTCCTCAATTTATACCCAAAGCACTTAAAATCAGCATACCACAGTAGATGTCACAGCCACATGAATGTTTAAGGCATCTCAATTCACAATACCTAAATTATGGAACCAACCTAGATATCCTTCAACAAATGAACAAATAAAACTGTGATAATTATATACACACACTTACACAATAATTTTGCTCACCCATGAGGAAGAATGAAATTTTGGCATTTGAAGGTGAATGAATGGAGTTAAATAATGTCATGCTAATCAAAATAAGCCAATTACAAAAAAAATGCTGAATGTTTTCTCTGTTGTGCCAATGCTCATCCATAATGGTGGGAGGGCTACAGAAAAATGGAGGAACTTTGGATTTGGCAGAGGGGAGTGACAGAGAAGAGCTGGTGTGGAGTGGGAAGAATAGTGAAATGAGACAGATATTATTACCCTATATACATGTATGATTGCATAACAGTGTGATTCTGCATCATGCACAGTCAGAGGAATGAGAAGTTGTGCTCCATTTATGTACATCTAGTAAAATGCAATCTGCTGTCATGAAAACTAATTTTAACAAATAAAAAAGTACCATCTGTACAAAAATAAAAAAGATGGTGTTTGTAATTTAATTTCTTTCTAATGTTAAGCATTGAATTTATCATTAATTTGGGGATCTACCTTACCTCATGTAAAACTTTCAATATCACTCAATGGGATTCAGTAAGCTATAGTTTAGAGAAAATGTGAGTAAAGGTGGAATTCACCTCATTTTCCCTGAGAGACCTTCTGGTCTAGCATGAAACATTGGAACAGTGAGAACCAGAAGCCATGGTACAGCCAAGAATGTGTGGCAATAATTGGGTTCAGGAGAGAACTGGATGTAAAGTTATCTGGGGGTTGGGGAATTATATGAGAGAAAGAAGAAGACATGAGTACTGGAATGAGACTAATACAAAATAAATGTTGCAGCATCTGGAACATGTCAATGAATATCATGATGATTCTAGAAAGCAGTAAATTTTTTACAAGGAAGTTGTAAGAGCTAAAAAGTTGTTTCCATGACATGATTGGTGATGACATGGACTTGATTTGGGAATAAAAAACTTTAATAATATTAGTTACACTCTCAGAGATATCAGAAATGTAAATACAAAACTTAGTTTTTATAATGTCATAGATAACCCTATAAGATGTTGTTCAGATGTCTAATGTCATCTGATTTTCTAAAATACCTTTTTATAGACTCCTCCATTTTTGGAAGAGTTCCCTTTACTTTTGTCCCTTAGGGCTAGATAATCATACTAGCAAACACACATTAAATCTGTCTAGGTAAGAGATTAGGAATTATTTTTAACTTTAGTGTTCAGGTTTTGCTTTTAAACATCCATCAGGTCACTTTCACAAGTTTTAAAGTAGGAAGAAATAGTGAGTTTTTACTTTAATGACTATAACTTTGCAATATTTACCTCTACCATTTAATTGGGGTCAGTAGGAGTAATGGAAGTTAGCCCTACATCCTGTAAATTCTATAGGTGATGGCCTAGTATCTTTAAATTAACTCAGGTTGTTCTATTGAAAGTTGTAATTTGTAAGGCACTAATAGAAAATAGTTATAAAGTTTACAAGGAAAGTACAAAATTAAATTAACAAGAGTGAAATCACATTTATTTTGTATAGTAGCTATGAACCAAAACATAATTTTTATAATCTCAAATCTTTATTTCAAACTTTAGCTTGAAGAACACCAGGTGAGAAAAATGTTTTTTCTAAACCTTATATTTTAGAAGATTAATATACTTGGAAGATATAAAATATCTAGTATAGAAAGAAGCCTGCAATAGCACCACAATCACACGCATGTTCTTCAATTAATCAAGTTTAACTTTTGAAGAAAAATTCAGGATCTTTAGTGTAATGTAGCATTCAAAACTACCAATTGTTGTACAAGCAGAGTCATACAGATGCCAATTCCTTTAAGGCCAGGATTTCTAAATAATAAAATTTAACAGACATGAGAAATTATTGTGATAGAGAAGAGCACATTAATATTTTGAGAAATCCTTGTTACTTCAACACATAGAGGATTAAACTTTGGTTTATATCAGTGCATTAATATTTGACCTTGGGAAGAACCCTTAAGTAACATCAACTAATTGTGTTAATTAAATATAACCAATAAAGTTGCACACAAACTTTTTGAGATTCACTCTCCACAAACTTTCTCTAATTTACTTAGATGTTTTGCAACTTTTACTTTATCACATGAAAGACTTTTACATCCAGAATCATTAGTTTTTCTCTTTTAATTTTCATATGTATATTGAGAGGGGAGTTACCAAGGATTGAATTCAGGGGCACTCAACCACTGAGCAATATCCTCAGTAATATTTTGTATTTTATTTAGAGACAGGGTCTCACTGAGTTGCTTAGCACCTTACTTTTGAGGGGACTTACTTTGAACTCAAGATCCTTCTGCCTTACCTTCCAGAGTCACTGGGATTACTGGCATGTGCCACAGCACATTGCTTAAAATACTTTTTTTTTTACCTAGAACTTTCTTATATCTCTTTCCTAGATGTTGTCACCTGTTTAAGTTTACAGTTTGAAACAATCCTATATAAAATTTTTGAATTTAGACAAATGACTCCACTTTAATAGACAAAATACTTTGATTTTATAGAGTCTTGAAGCACAACTAAAAGCACAACCAAACTGTTTTTATACTCTTGTATGTAGAATTATATTTGATAGAATTTTTTCTTTGGGTATTCTTGGTTTTAGTGACATCCAAAAAACATTTTCAATTTATACTTTATGAAAACGCATTTAATGTTTAAATATATTACCTTCCGGAATTTATGAAGTAAAGAGTACTTGATTTTATATTTTGTCATTGATTTTTAATATATTAATATTGTAAATTAATCAGATAGTATTATATTTTTTAACTAAAACATTTGTAAAGATTGATTCCATCTGTTAAATCCAATTTACTTTTTCTAAATGTAAATATGCAGGATATCAGACAATTGTAGTTAACAATATTAGCCATCACTTTTGTATTGAAGAAAAATCTGAGAAACAATGGATCTTAAACATTTTAGACATTTTATTGACACCATTGTGTGACCACCTAGAAAAACTGATGTTAGTAATTTTAAAGATATCTTACTTTCATTTATTTTCTTAATTTAAATTGAATCTTTTTAAAAATCATGTGAACAAAAAGATATTTAAATCCATTTTTATTTAAATTTTAATTTATGAGCACTCATCTCTATGTCAATTTTGATACCATGTACAGGATATATGGATGCAAGCACATGTGTAGCCACAACACTAAAACACACAGGTGTGCACACATACTTAACTCAGGAAACAAAGATTTTATATCTTTTTGTAGGTAGATCTCCACAGGTGGGAGGCAATACTACAAATAGTATTAAGACCTCTATTAGACATAAGCCACTAGGAGTCAGATAGAGCCTATCTGAATTTTACATCATGACTTAAATGCAGGGCGACCTGTGCAGGTGGAAATGCCAGGTGCAAAGCCACTGTGGACACCTGAATGAAAGGCTCAGGGGACCACTGGCCCTTGATGACTGTCAGAGTTATTCCCAACACCACCATGTCTATGCACCTTTAGATTTTTGTTAAAGGATGTTTTCTAGTGTATTTGAGAGTCAAACCTTGAAAAATTGACCTCTGAACATAGAGTTGAAAAACTTCTATAGGTAGATGAAATAAGACCTATCAGAAGAATATCTATTAAGCATGAAGGAAGAAATCTGAATTTAATATAACACCATGAGCTTAAATATAGAATTTTTTCAAAACAGGAGTTCTAAAATTAATACAGTCATGGTTACTCTAGTAAAGGAAGCATGCAGAATCTTTTTATCAGATCAGAGTGTACCTTTTTAAAAAGTTTTTTATTTATTATTTTTAGTTATATATATGACAGTAGAATGTATTTTGACATAGTATACATGCATGGAGTATCACTTTCTATTTCTGTATTTTACATGCTGTGGGGTTACCTTGGGCATGTATTCACATATAAATATAGGAAGGTTATATTTGATTTATTCCACAGTCTTTTATATTTCCATTAACACTCCCTATCCTTGTTTCTTTTTTGTGTAATACAATGAACTATACTGGTTGTCTATAAAGTTACTGGGAAACAGATGAAAGGAAGGCTGCTGTAAACCAAACTATCTTGATCTTTGTTATGTGTAGTAACACAAATAGTGAAATCACAATTAGTACATTGCACAAAATATCAATCATTGTCCAATTCTGATATATTCATATTTCTTGTTAATAATACAAAATTTTCAATTTCAGGCCAGCACCAGTAATGTAGGAGGCCCCTTAGCAACTTACCAAGATCTTCACACCAAGTAAACTCAAAAAGGGCTAAAGATGTGTCCTGACCCTTTTTCCAGGTTAAATACCTGGAAAAATAAAAACCCCAAAACCCTACAAATACAACAACCACCACCACCATCAAAAACAGAAAAAGGTTGTCACAAGGCTTTAGGGAACAAGGACATATAGATGTTTACTTTTTGAACTCCAATAAATTAAGGAAAATTAAAAGTTGACCTGGGTAAGGCACTGAGGCCGGACAATTACAGTTCATTTTTCCATAATTATAAGGCATGATATGTTAGGATAGACATCAGAGAATGAAGATATGTGGGAGGAAAACTGCCCAAAAACTGTCCTGCAAATCAGCCTTGGGGATTGATCCCTGACACTGTGCTATTCATGGCCATCATAAAACAGTGGCAGCCAATATTGGCCCAGGAATGCAGGGTGCGCTTCCCCAGTGGATGTATTTGACTATCAGGACACAGGTTCTCTATTTCTTCCATGGACAAGGAGAGTCTTCTTATATTATGGATTAAATTACAGAAATATTATTGTGATTCACTCTGCATTTTTGTTTATAACTATTTGGGATTTGATTTTTATATATTTTAGTAGAAATTAACTAGACTCATATGAAGAGGATTGTATCACAATATGAATCTCAATCAGGGAAATTAGGATAAAGCTGAAATGCATCTTTTTCACTTCCTGGAGAACAACTCTCTTCCTAATACTCGCCTCACAGCTTCCTTTACCTGTTTATTCCTCAGACTGTAGATGAAAGGATTCAAAAAGGGAGGAACCATGGTGTAAAAGGCAGAGAGAAGCATGTCCTGGAGTGTGTCAGAGGTTGCTGAAGGCCTCATGTACACACCTGTGCCAGAACTGAGGAAGACGGACACCACGAGGATGTGAGGGGTGCAGGTGGAGAAGGCTTTACCTGGGGCTTTGTTGGGAACTTTCAGCACAGTTGAAACTATGTGAATATATGACAGGATTATTATTCCAAAGGAGCCACCAACAATTATTATAGTAGAGACAAGCGGAAGGACCATGTTGCTGGTGGTGTCAGAGCAGGAGAGCCTCAGCAGAGAGGGTACATCACAGAAGAACTGATGGACCACGTTTGACTGGCAGAAGGACAGCCTGAAGGTGTTCCCAGTACGCACACCTGCATACACCAGGCCACTGAGCAGGGAAGCCAGGGTCATGTGGATACAAAACTGAGGGTTCATGATGATGGAGTACTGGAGGGGCTGGCAGATGGCCACATAGCGGTCCAAGGCCATGATGGAGAGAAAAAGAAGTTCAACACATGCACAAAAAATAACCAAGAATATTTGGGTTGCACATCCAGCCACTGAAATGACCCTGTTGCCAGTGATGGAATTGACACATGCATTGGGGACAGTGATGGAAATGAAGCACATGTCCAAGATGGACAGGTTCCTGAGGAAGAAGTACATGGGCGTGTGCAGGTTCTGGTCAGCAGTTGTGACAGTGATGATGAGAAGATTCCCTAACAAGGTAACTAGGTATGTCAGTGGGAATACTGTGAAATAGAGGAAACTCATATTCCATCCATCAGGAGAGCCCAGGAGGATAAATTCTGTTACCATGGTGGAATTGGCCATTTACAGAAAATTCTGGTTGTCTAGAAAGGTAAAGAGATAAGAGAGAGGAAGCAAAGCACGATTAATGCAAATAATTTACATATTCATGTCCAATGTATTTGTTTGTATTTTGCAGTTACTTTCTCTGCAGAGGAATGGTCACTCTAGGTTTTCTGATTTTTTAATTGTTTCTAAGCAGAGTGCACCTCTCTGTGCAGGTGTGGAGCTCTGAAGCCCAGGATCTGGGTGTGCCCTGAAAGGCTTGTCCTCAGCTCCCCTATCATGCCTCCCTTGACCTCCTAAGACTGTCATGCAGAGCACTTACAGAGGTCGCTCACATCCTCTCCTGCAAGGTAATGTGTCTGACTGTGTGCTCTTTAATGATTCAAAAAATAGTCACCCTCATTCTCTTACATAAATGCAATTCAACCCTTTTTTGCCATTGGATAAAAATAAAAATTATAACTAATAATTTGAATTGCAGTCAATGTTTAATTTATGTAGGAATCTATCTATATAGTTGGAGTATTTATCACCATGAACAGGAATAAATCCTCATGAGTAAATGAGGAAACCATCTACAGAATTGAAACTTTCCCATTCCATTCCCACAAGTCCAGAGCTGTGGTAATCTGAGGTCACCTGACTGTATGTGGTCTCCCCTCAGTTCCCCACTGTTCCTGCTGATCCCCAGGACTGGGTGGTGCTGTCTCATGGCCACACATCCTCAGCCAGGCCAGATGCAGCCACCACTGGGGCTCTGTTTTCTTCTCCTACTTATTAGTGTAAGGGTTTAAAGTTACCATCTTCCAGGACAGCTGACATTCTCCTAAACTTTTAATTTTTACTTAACATATTTTTTCTCTGTGTTCAGCACCATGAAACCTAATATTCCACTGTCTATACAATCATTTATCCTCTTTTTTTATTTTGGAAGTGCTGGGGATTGAACCCAGGGTCTCATGATTGCAAAGCAAGCAATCTACTACCTGAAATATATCCCCAGCCTCTCCTTTTCTTTTTGACACCATCCAGTTTATTCCTTTCTTCTCAAAGTCATAATTATACAAAAAGATACTGAGTGTTTACACTGAAAGGAGGATTTTGCTCATAGTTATAACAGTTCTGCAGCAGCTCAGACCAGTTCACTCCTGAGTCACCTACATCATCATTTCCTGTGCCCTCCAGAAACCGGGGTTCTCCTCAGCACCTTGCCCAGATAACCACACTTTCCCTTAGAAAAGTGATCCTGATGAGCCACTCTGGGCTCCTATGGAAACATTTCTGTCCCTCTGTGTCACTTGTGGGTGTCCAGACACAGGTATTTTTGTGTTAATTTTGCAGTGAATGTGAACTTCAAGTGGTCCTATGCAGTCAACTTGCAGTCTTTGTCTCCCCATCCCCATTCCTCCCTGGCACAAACCTGAAGCTTACGATTTAGTGTCCTCCTTGTCCATATCACAAACGAAGAACTTTCTGACAGAGGCCTTTTCTACTGTGATATGATGATTTACATTTCCCCATTACTATGAAGTGGGTTTCAGAGGACAGTCAAATGCAACTTTTCCACTGGGTACTGCTTTACAGTCTAAATTTTTTCCACTCTTCTATAATGTTACAAATCAACATGTGCTACAACCATTCACTAAATTGGTATGTATTCATCTCTCAAATCTCTAGTGCAAGTTCCTTGATTTGGCACCTTGCATCATTCATATTTTTATCATTCTTGGAGCATGTGCATGACTTTCTGCACAGTGGTTAATGAACAAATGCCTGGTGGCTTTGTTGACTGAACATTCACCAGTACTGGCTTTCGTTACTAGTTGAAAGATGAAGAGCTTTTAAGGAGACTCTACCCATTGGGTGCAGGGTCAGGGAAGCCCTGTCCACCTGTGCATTTGCAAGGCGGTGTCTCTTTTCAGTAGTCACCCAACAACTGTTACTGATGATATAAATATTGTCACAGTGTTTCAGAAGTTGAAGTTTTGGAAAGAAGAAAAATATTTGTATTTTTAAGTAATCTGATTAGCATGAGAAGTAACATACAATAGGTAAGAATATAAATACATAATACATATTTTGAAGGTGATTAATAGTGACACAAATCCATATTAATAACCATGCATCTTTTCAGCATCCTATGCTGACCTCCAGACATGTCAGGGGTCCTACTGACCACCCTTAAACATTTATGTCAAATATTAAATGGAAAAATGAATATGTGCTTGGGTTCTAGAGGCTAGCATAGAACTACATAGACATTTTGTTGGTTTCCAGTTTATGTATACTAAACCATGTATTGCTTTGTTTTTCCAAGAGAACTTAGTCAATTCTCCGGTAAATGTAGTTGCATTCTATGAACTTAATTTATTTCCCTCTTTACTTATGTAATTAACTATAATTTGAAAAATTCTTCTTTATATTTGACTTTTTTCATGAATCAGTCTTACAGGAATCTTCAGATTATGGATATGATGCAGTGATATGAATCACCACCTGATTTCATAGGTCCTCAGAGTATTCTTGAAGATCTTCAAAATATGATTACTTTGTGAACCTAGTTTTTCTAAATAAGGAATAAGCTTTAGTTTCTGTAGTTTGACCTCAATAACTTTTAGAGTATTCAGAAATACATTCTCCTTTAAGGGGTGAAAATTGCTTTTTCAAAATTCCTTCCTAAAATACTTGAGATGGGGGGGTAAAGAAAACAAAGCTCAGGTAGCATGAGGGTCAGGAAAAGAAGCAGGAGGAGAAGTTAGCATATGTTTAATGCCAAAAGTATGAGGAGGAACTGCTCCAAGTTCGTTCTTCTATAAGTGGGTCCAGCTGGAAGGTTTCCTTTTGGGCCTTCTCTTGACAGAACTTAAAATAAGGAAATGGATGGTAAACATATTGCATTTAAAAATCCAAAGGATTGCTTGGGTTGATCGCATAGAGGAAAAAGAGGGGTGGGAGTGGTGTGAGGAAGGAAAAATAAAAGAATGAGAAAAACATCATTACCCTGTATACATGTATGATTATACAAATGGTGTGACTCTACTTCATGTAAAACCAGAGAAACAACAGTTGAACCCCATTTGTGTACAATGAATCAAAATAAATAAACTAAAAAAAAGACACAGAATGAATGAACTAAATTGCATCTCTCCCTATTAGCAATTTTGACTTAGTGCTATTGATCAATCATTGAGGAATGCTTAAGGGAACTTTTTAAAATCCTGACATTCATAATGTGTTTTCAAAGACTGTATAAGCCTATTTTTAAATTTTTACCACTGGACACCCTGCCCCATACTTACACCTGATGTATTTTAATAAAAATATGAAAAATTATTCAAAGAACATAATTATCATCTGGAGAACATAATTGTGATGAATTTAAAATGAGTCACTGAAAATTATATATAATATTAGATGCTTTTTTACTAAAGCTACTGAAGACTAAGCAGGTATGTCATTTGCTGAACGAGTTAATATCCACCTACCTGTCACCTGCCAGTTATTTGACAATTCATCCTCCTTGCCTTAATCTGAATGAAATTTGTCTTCTCAAAAATCTTAGGAGAAAATTCTGTCCATTTTCAAAGTGTGGTAAGTAAAAGTAATTTGAAATGACTTATTTTAACCTGTAAGAGGCAGCATGAAGAACTATCACGTGTTACTTGCAAAACACTCTAGTAATATTACTCTTGAACCACTAGGAATCAGCAAATACTACAGTTTTCACAAGACATCTCTGTGCCTGTTATTCTTGCAGAATTAACTAATCAATTCCTGGGCTAGCTGAATATCTGGGTGGGATTGCAGTTTTCTAAGCAGAATAAAAATGAGGCATCACATGCTTTGAACTCTTACTGCCAAGTACTCACACTGGAGTGTGGCCTGTTCTCCATGTGGGAGCAGAACTGAGTCTCTCCTTGGCTTCTCCCATCAACTGTGTCTGCAGGCAGTTGGATGTGTCCAGCCAGCCCATTACCATGTGGGATGTGGGGGGCTCAGTCACCTGTGGTTTATGTGAACTTGGTGCCTTGCCAGAGGAAGAATGGTCTCTGGGAGCTTGGAGCTCAGCCTGCAGAGACAGCAGGAGACCTGAGCACACTGCCAGGCAGCAGCATCTCCAGAGCCCAGGAGAGTCGGCCTGGCCACCTGCCAGCATGGACAGTGGATGACACAGTGCGACTCTTCTGTTGGGCATTGCCCTAAGTCATTACTGAGTAATGTGTGACCCTGAGGGAAGAAAGATGTTTTAACTGACTGTGTTTTCATCTCTGCCTCCTTCACATCAGTGTGAGTAAGGGGTGTTTATGGGGATCAGGTGACATTAGGTGTGGTGAGCAACTCTCACTCAGTTACCAACCTGCAAGTGGGAAATACCTAACGCTATCTGCATTTCTGAGGCAAAGTTTATTTGAGACAAAATCCACATGACAGGAAATTAACCTTTGTAAGAGTTCATGGTTATGAATTCAATAATATTTACCACTTTATAAAGTTGTAGAACTTCCAACTCTATCTTGTTCCCAAATAATTTTACTACTTCAGATGAACATCTAATCTGTTACACACACTGTCCCTATCATTCCTATTGCAGCCACTAGAAAACTCTAAGTATATTCTGTATCTTGAATTTACATATTTGTGAAGTTTTATATGAACAAAATAATTCAACATAGGTCTTTCTTCTTAGAAATCAAAATTAACCCACCTCATAGAATGTATCATTAGTTCATCCCTTAATGATGAATGACATTCCATTATATGAATATGACAAAACTATTTTAATCAACACATCCAATTTTGGGCCTAGTTATACTCAGTCTGTTAATATAATGGGAATAATTTATTGGTTATATGTGTTTCCTTTTTTGATATTTCTCATATACACTCTGTACTCTGTATGATTATGATGAATAATTGTGCCAGTCAGATTTTCATTTCTGTGACCAAAATACCTGGTTTAAAAGTCCACAATAAAGAAATACCAATTCAGTTGAAGTAAATCATATTTTGTCTCGTGGGTGCAGAGGATCAGTCTATTTTTGGCCAATTCCAAGACATTTTACCCATTTTGTGGAAACATTAAGGAAGGACCCACCAGAGTGAAGCTGCTCAGGATGTAACTGCCAGGAAGCAAAGACCAGGAATGGGAAAGGACGGAAGAACTGCTTTCAGGGCTTAACCCCAGTAGCCCGTCTCCTCCATCAATGCCCTCACATGCATAAATCTCCCACCCAGTCAATTCATTCAAACCAGGATGGACTGAATAGGTTGTAGCTCTCACAATCCAGTCATTTCCCAATTCAAAATTGCTGCCCACACATAGGAACTTTTGGGAGACATCTCACATACCACCCATAATATTTCACCACTGGTCCTGCAAATCTCATGTCAATTGCACATGGTAAAATGAATTTAGTCCATCTCCAAGCATCCCTTGGTCTTCACAATTCCAACTTTGCCCAAAAGTACAGGTCCAAAATCTCACCTGAAACTGAAGGTAAACTCTTAGCTGTGAGCCTCAATAAAAATCAAAAGCAAATTATATACATCCGATGTCCATTGGTAAAATGTAAACCTTCCCATTGCAAAGGGATTGATAGTGCTGTGGAAAGAACATATGGGACCAGAGGAAAGCAAATCCAGATGAGCAAACATAATTCCACCTGTAATTTCTTGTGTTCTATACAGGACCCTTGACTGAAAAGTGTTCTTGGGAATTCCTACCCTTTTAACTTGCCAGTTGTATAGCCCAGGGTCTCTCTTTGCCTTTAGTTCTCTCTGCTACCAGCAGCTTTTTGGCAGACAGTTAATGCTACAGATAATTATTGATTTCAGGGAAATTGATTCCAACATTGCTCCACTAATCGCCATGTCAGGGGTAACCTGCAGGGCTGCAGGCTATGCTAAATTTTCCTTGGATTAACTGGCCTTTCTTTGAAATGATGTTAGAAGGCATCATGTCCTGTTCATCTGAGTACCCTGTTTTCCTGCAGAGCCAGCACCACATAATTGATGCTGAGTCTGTAAGCAGCTCACACCATAGTGGGGTCCCTGAAATTACTGTCATGGTGGTTTCTGAAGGTCTTCCTTGCTGAGCATGGTAATCTCAATAGCTGAGCCACTTGTGCAAGCAGGGTGTCCCCAAGACACTTCTCAAGGGAATTTTCCCCTCTACATCCTTGAGTGTGCAATGGGTATGGACTTGCAATTTCTTAGATGTCCTCAGCACCTTTCCTGTTGTCTAGTTGTGAAATATTTGGCATCTTTTCAGGGTCTGCACTCTGTTTACAACCGCTCCTTCCTTGGCTCCAATTTTAAAAATGATCTGTTTTAAACTTTGATAAAATCTTATTTTCAAACGTACTGATAGAAATAACTGCCATTGTACAATGTTATATGTCTCTGGTATTGACATAAATATTCTGAAGTCTTCATAAACTTGGGACAGTGAGAACCAGAAGCCATGGGACACAGTTTGAGGATGGAGCTTGCATTCTGACTTGGATCCTATTGAGCAAGTCAAGGTTTCCTGCATCAGCCAACACCTGAATGTTCATTTGTTCCTCTTAAAGTGCTCTCTAGCCAGCAAAATTTAAGAAATGCCTTTATTAATTAATTATGTATGCTTAGGGGTGTATTTTCCTACATAATAAATACTTTTATGTTCTCCTCCAGTGTTTTCTATTAGTGTACTGATGAACAGAATTGTCCTTCAGATGGGAATCTACTATATTGATTGTGATATTATATAAACAGTTTTTCTCTGTTTGCTATGTAGATACTCCTGCTACCTTGACATTGAGCATTAGTCAGTTAAATTAATGATCACAGAGAATATGCCAGTTAGAACACTAAAACATTTGGAGAGAACTAATTTGTGTGAGATAATGAGCTGCTACAAAATGGGCACGGGGTACATGCCTGCAATCTCAGTGGATGAAGAGGCTGAGGAATGAGGATCTCATGTTGGAAGACAGGTTCTGCAACTTAGGGAGGCCCTAAGCAACTTGTCAAGACCCTGTTTTGTTTGATAAAACAGAGGAAGGCCTGGGGTTGTGCTCTTGGGTTAAATCCCTGTTGAAAACAACAACAACAAAAAAGATGGCCACAAGTAGCATTAGGGCTTTCCTTTATGAACTCCAGGAAACTGAGAGAAAGTGTGGAGTTGACATTTATCAAATACTGAGGTCAGATAATTACAGTTCAACTTTTATCATTATCAGGCATGACTCATTAGTATAATCATTACAGCAATAAGATTTGTGGGAGGAAAACCCTCAAAAACTGCCTTGCAACTCAGCCCACAGGGTTGGTCCCTGACACTGGGTCACTTGTGGAAATTGCAAAAACTGGCAGCCATCACAGCTGGGGGAGTCAATGGTGCTCTTCCCCAGTGGATGAATTTGACTGTGGGGACGTGAGGGTTGTAAGCTTTCCATTTTGCTTTCTTCATGGACAAGGAGATTCTTCCTATTTAGTATTCCAGATGCAGAGAAATATTGTGATTCTTTCTACATTTTTGATTATAAATTCTTTAAGATTTGAAATTTTTATATTTTCCTAGTAATTAAAAGGACTCAATTATGTATGACAGTGCTTAAAAATCTGACACAAGGGCAGATTATCTGAAAAAAGGGCAGATTATATACCTGTACATGTTTATTTATGATGTTTTCCTCTAACAGTATTTGATACGAAACTGTGATGTATATGAAGTAAATTTTACATATATAACCATAAATGATTTCAGAATATATAATGAATTATATTTACACATTAAAATGCATTTAGACATTTTATGAAGTATTCATGGAATAATATGGTAATTCATAAAAATTATTTTATAAAATAACTTAACTTCTAATAATACAATAGTGGGCTAGGCAGTGAAAATTATAAAGCCCAGATCAGAAGAGAACTTGATCTTTTCCACTCCAATCACTGAAATTAGGGTAATACTAAAATGCATCTTTATCATTTCCTCCAGAACAACTGTATTTCTATTATTCTCCTCACAACTTCATTTACCTATTTTTTTCTGAGGCTGTAGATGAGCAAATTCAAGAGGGGAGGAACTATGGTGTAAAAGGCATAGAGAAGCAAGTTCTGGAGTGTGTCAGAGGTTGCTGAAGGCCTGAGGTACACATCTGTGATGGAGCAGAGGAAGATGAACACCACAAAGATGTGAGGGGTGCAGGTGGAGAAGGACTTCCCTGGGGTTTTGTTGGGAATGTTCAGCATGGTAGAAAATATGTGAATATATATCATGACTATTATACCAATTGGACTATCACCAGTTATTACAGTAGAGATAAAAAGAAAGACCATGTTGCTGGTGGTGTCATAGCAGGAGAGCCTCAGCAGAAAGGGGACACACAGAAGAACTGATGGACCATGACTGACTGACAGAAGCACAGCTAAAATGTATTTCCAGTGTGCACACCTGCATACACCAGACCACTGAGCAGGGAAGCTGGGGTCATGCGGACACAAAACTGAGGGTTCATGATGGGGTAATGGAGGTGCTGGCAGATGGCCACATAGTGCTCCCAGGCCATGATGGAGGGAAACAGCATCTCCACATATGCAAAATAAATGAACAAGATGACCTGGATGCATAGTCAGCCACTGAAATGGCCCTGTCACCAGTGAGAGAGCTGACACAGGCATTGGGGACAGTGACGGAAATGAAGCACATGTCCAAGAGGGACAGGTTCCTGAGGAAGAAGTACATGAACACGTGCAGGTTCTTTCAACAGAAGAAAGTGACAATGAGCAGGTGTCCTAATAAGGTGCCCAGGTAGGGCAGTGGGAATACTGCGAATCAGAGAAAACCCATATTCCAGCCATCAGGAGAGCCCTGGAGGAGCAATTCAGTTACTGTGATGGAATTGCTCATTTATTGGAAATTCTGGTTGAAGAAAAGGAGATAATAGGCAGTAATCAAAAACATGATTAATAGAATTACTCTACATATTTCTTTCCACAGTGTTTTCTTGTACTTTCTAGTAGCTTTCCTTTCTGAGGAAAGGTCACTCTTTGTTTTCTCATATACATAATCATTTCTAAACAGTGTGCTCCCCCCAATTCAGGTGTGGAGCTCTGCAGTCCAGGGTCTGGAGTGATCTGCAGGGTTGTCCTCAGCTCCTCCATCATGCCTCCCTTGATGTCCAGAGTCTCCCATGCAGAGCAAGTGCAGGTGATGCTCACATCCTCTCCTGAGTGCCACCTGTCTGATAGTGTGCTCTTCAATGTTGTATGATTTGTTTGCCTTCTTTCTCTTCCATAAATACAATTTCATCATTGCTTTTCCTTTTTTCCACACTTAGAGCATTCTAATGATAATTATTTGTATATATTTATGTAAGAAACTATTCGTAACATTGGAGGGTTTATTGTCATGTACTTGAAAAAAAATGTTATTTATGAGGAGAGAGTCTCTAAAAACAACTCTTTTATTTGCAGAGAGGCAGGTTCAGGGTTGTGGAAATCTGAGCTGACTTGACTTCTCCTGGACTCTCCTGCAGTTCCCCACTCTACCTCTTCTCCATCAGGACATGGTAGTGCTGTCTCATGACCACACACCTGCAACCATGGACCTGTTTCAGCTCCCACTGGGGTTTCTTTTCCTCTCCACAAGTTCACTTTAAGCTATTTAAGATATCCAGGGTCCAGCCCAGGTGATATTCTCCTATACTACTACTTTTCCATCCTGTGCTTCTCTTCCATGTTCAGCACCATGGTGTTGAAGATTCCTTTGTCTATACAATAATTTACTTTCCTCTTTTTGACACCTTCCATAGTGGTCATTTCTTCTCAATGACTTCGTAATCATTAAAAAGTTGCTGAATGTATATCCTAAAAGGAAGGATTTCCTTATTGCTATAGCACTTCTGAAGCTGCTAAGATCAGTTTAAACACCAGTCACCTACACTGTCATTTCCTCTGTCCTCTGCAAACCTGGGTCCTCCTCAGCACCTTGTCAGGTTAACCACACTCACCCTTAAAAATGTGACCTTCCTCCTGAACATGCTTAGGTTTCTCTTGAAATGTATGTGTCCCCCAAGGCCAGGGATTGGTGGACAGACTCAGGTAGGTTGGTGCTCATTTCACAGTGAGGGTGAAGTTCAAGGGATCCTACTCATTGTGGCAGCAATTTGTTTCTCACACCATCCCCCATTTCTCCCTGACACAAACCTGAAGCTGACACTTGAGTGACATCCTTATTAACAGTATGCTCTGGAACTTGCTGATATAGACACTTTTCTACTGTCACATATGGATTTATATTTCCCAATTACTATTATTTGGATTTTAGAAGAGGGTTAAATGAAAGTTTTCCTCTGGAAACTGCTTTACAACCTTAAAATTTTTGCACTTTTCTGTAGTGTTAGAAATGGACATGTTATACGACCTTTAACTACATCAGTATGTATCAAACACCCAAATCTGCTGGTGCAAATTCCTTGATTTGGGACCATGTATCGTTACTTTTTTATCCTTTCAGGAGCAAGTGCATGACTTCCTGCACAGTAGTTAATGAACTAATGCTTGGTGGTCTTGTTGGCTGACCACTCACCTGGACTGGTTTTCTTCTACTCGTTTATAGGTAAAGAGCTCCCAAGCAGGCTCTGCCCCTTCTACACAGCTCTAGCACACAGCATGTGGTCTGGGGTGAGATCTTGCAATCCCAGGGCCTGTGCACTTGCAAGGTAAGATCTCCCTACAGCAGTAATCACTACGCATATGCTTATTGATAATACAAATATGGCCACTGCAATTTCAGATACTGAGCTTTGGAAAGAAGAAAAATATTGTTTTTAAATAATTTGATCACCATAAGAGAAATAATACAACAATGCAATATGTAAGAAAGTAAATACATATGATAAATTCTGAAGGTGATGCGTTAACACCTTGCAAACTTTTAGCCCTCTATACTGACTTCTATGTACTACCAGGGGTCCTGGGTGACCACCCCTAGACATTTGTGTCAAATGTAATATAGACAATTAAATATGGGTTTGGGATCCAGAGGTTGGTATAGAGCTATAGAGGCATGTTTCTTGTTTCTACTTTTATCTACTAAACCACATGCTGTTTTAGTTTCTCCCAAATAACTTAGTAAATTTTCCAATATATAGTTTTGTTTATTTGTTTTTATTTAATGTCCATCTTTGCATTTGTGATTTAATTTCAACTTGAAAAATTCTTGTCTAAATGTGACTTACTTTTTTCATGGATCAGTCTAATAGGGAAACTTTAGATTGTGGATATGATAAAATAAATATATGATTCACCACATTACTTTCATAGGTCTCAGAGTATTCCTGCAGATCAACTAAATATGATTACTTTATGAAGCTACATTTTTAAAATAAGGAATTAGCTTTAGTTTCTATAGTTTGACCTCAATGATTTTAGAGTGTTCAGAACTACATTGTCCTTTAAGGGGTAAAAAAATGTATTTAAAAATTTTTATTAATTTTTTTGATTCATTGTACCCAAATTGGTCACAAATTTTATTTTTCTGGTTTTGCATGCTGTAAAGTCACCATTCTGTATTCATATGTGTACATAGGGTAAGGATTCTTGTCTCATTCCATTATCTTTTCTTCTCCCCTTTCCCACCCATCATTTCACTGTACACAGTCCAACATTCCTCAATTCTTCCCTTACCTGCCTATTATGTATCATCATTCACTTATCAGGGAAAACATTCAACCTTTGGTTCTTGGGGCTTGGCTAATTTCCATTTACCTGCAAATTTCATAATTTTATTCTTCTTTGTGGCTGAGTACTATTTCATTGTGTATGGTTGTCACAGTTTCTATATCCACTCATCTATTGAAGGACATCTAGTTTAGTTCCACAATCTAGATATTGTTACTTGAGCTGCTTTAAACACTGTTGGAGTTGTCTCACTGTAGTGTGCTGATTTTAAGCCCTTTGGACAAAGATGCCAAAAACATATGGTGGAGAAAAGATAGCCTCTTCAACAAATTGTGTTGAGAAAACTGGAAATCCATATGCAGCAAAATGAAATTAAACTTCTATCTCTTACCCTGCAGAAAACTCAACTCAAAATAAATCAAGGACTAGGAATTAACCCAGAGACGCTGCAACAAACAGAAGTAAAAGTAGGCCCATATCTTCATCATGTCAGCTTAGGTCAAGAATTTCTTAAGACTCCCAAAGCACAAGAAATAAAAACAGGAATCAATAAATGCAATGGATTGAAATTAAAAAGCTTCTTCTTAGCAAAACATACAATCAACAATGTGTATTTCTGGTCATTTGGCTCATTTTTTTTTTTTTTTGACACGACTTGGTTCCTCCTTTATTTGACAATTCCTTTAGGATAGTTCCTCCCTTTCCTGATTTGCATTGTTATTTTTCATCTCTTCCTCATGGAATATTTTGCTGAGAATGCTCTGTAATGCTGGCTTTCTTTTTGTAAATTCTTTTAACTTTTGTTTATCATGGAAGGATTTTATTTCATCGGCAAATTTGAAGGTAACTTTTGGTGGATATAAGATTCTTGGTTGGCAACCATTTTCTTTCAGGACTTGAAAAATGTTGTTCCAGGCCCTTCTAATTTTTAGGGTCTGGATTGAAAAATCTGCTGATATCCATATTGGTTTCCCCCTGAATGTAATTTTGTTCTTTTCTCTCACAGCCTTTTAGATTCTGTTCCTGATTTCTTACCATCTTCTCTGTTTGGTCAACTTTGTTTTCAAAGTTAAATATGTTTTCTTCAATATCTGAGGTTCTGTCTTCCAGGTGTTCTATCCTATTGGTTATGCTTTCTATGGACTTCATAATTTGGTTTATTGTTTTCTTCATTTCAAGGATTTCTATTTGGTTCTTTATCAATATCTCTAACTCTTTATTAAAATGATCTTTTGCTTCCTGTATTTGCTCTTTTAACTGTCGATTGATGCGATAATTCAATGCCTGCATTTGCTCTTTCATCTCATCATTCAATGCCTGCATTTGCTCTTTCATCTCATCATTAAATGCCTGCATTTACTCTTTCATCTCTTCATTTTCTTCCCTGATCATTTTAATTATGTACTTTCTGAACCCCATTTCTGTCATTTCTTCTGCCATTTTGTCATTGGATTTTATTGATGTAACATCTAGATTTGTTTGGGGCATTTTCTTCCCTTGTTTTCTCATATTGTTCAGGTATCAGTGGACCGCTGAGATCTTGCAGATTCCCTCTATTGACTTACAATGTCCCTGAAGATTTCTAGTATATCACCTCTTAGCCTTCAGTAGACTGAAGTCTTGGAGGAAGTTGATAATGCAGTGCTCCACAAGGAAGCTGCCTCTCTAGGGGTGGTGGCCTTCAGGTGGGTTATATTCCCTGCTAGTGGGGAGAGTTGCCTCCACTTGTTGACCAATGGTCATCCAAAGGGGAACTGGGCTGCAGGCTGAGGCAAGGCCTGTTTGGACCTGTGTCTCTGGTTTTACCATCCTTGTGGAAAAACCTCACCCGGTAGGGAAGACTCACCCTGTGGGGAGGTCTCGCTGGTCAGTTTCCCTCCTAGAGGTTCACCTCAATCCACAATTACTGCCTTGACTGGGCAGCCTTCCTCTGCAATGTTCTCAGAGTCCTGGACCTACCTCCTGGGCTGGGGATCCTCGTCCTGTGCAGAAGAGTCTTCTTAGGCTTCCCCTCCACAGAGAAGCTGCCCGCAGTCCTGGAACCTTCACTCCACCCCTCAGCTTGTCTCTGTGTGGCTCCTCCACCCAGAAGGCACCTAAGTCCTGGGACCGTGCTCTGCACCTAATTGCCTGGAAGTGACCCGCCGCATGCCTCCTCCTCTGGGAAGCCACCCAAGCTCTGGTACGGTCACTCTGAGTCCAAGTGACCCACCACATGCCTCTTCCTCCGGGCAGCCACCCAGTGTTCCATGTGGTCTCTCCAAGTCCGAGCAACCTGCCACACTCCTCCTCCTCCAGGAAACTGCCCTGAGTTCTGCTGTTGTCACTCCAAGTCCAAGCAACTCCCTGTGCACCTCCTCCATCCAGCAACCACCCAGAGCCCCAGTGCAGTTGCTTCGAATCCAAGTGACCTGCCCACGCCTCCTCCTCTTGGCAGCCACCTAGAGTTCCAGTGCAGTGACTCTGAGACCAAGCAACCTGCTGTGTTCCTCCTCCTCCTCCGGGCAGCCACCTGTGGTTCCAGTGTGGTCCTCTGAGTCAAACAACTCACTGCTCGCCTGCTCCTCTGGGCAGCCTCCTGGAGCTCCAGTGCGTTGCTCCGAGTTGAAGCGTTGTGCTGAGTGACCCACCTCTACAATGCTCCCAGTTGTCCAAGTTCACTACTCGAGCAGGGGTAGGGGTTTCTCATTGGGCTACTCTACTTCACAAAGTTCCCTGCGTTCTGGGACTACTGCCCCATCTGGGATGTCTCCACAACAGAAAAGACTCAACTGGCGGCTTTGGGTGGACCCGAAGTCTCTCCATATCTCCTCTTCTTGAATCCTGAGACCTGGAGCAATATGAAATGCAGCCATCCTCTAGTCCGCCATTTTGAAACCTTTGGTTTTATTATTTTAATTTGATTTGTTTTATTTCCAACATTTGGGAGGGGCTCAAAATGTTATTTCCAAGATCCTGATTCTACAGTGGGAAGGTCAGCTGATTTATAATTCTATTAGCTTTGTTTGTGTAGCTCTTCAACAGCATGCAAAACAAGGTACCATAATGTGGGCATATTGATATAAAACCCATTCAATTTAAAAATAAAGATTTTTAGTGTTTCTAGCCTCCATTCTTAGGTTTCCTTTATTGTGCATTACAGATTTTTTTCCCTTTCTTATCCCTATGCATCATTTATGTGGTTCTTGTTTTGTACAATTCCTCATAATATTTAGAATGTGCTGTTTTGTGAATAGACTGAATAGATTTTTTTCTTTCTTCACATCTAGTACAGAGTTGTAATTGAAGACAGATTTCTACCTACAATGGTTCCATATGTTAAAATATTTCCCAACATCGACTTAATACATGATGTCACACCTCCCTTAAGGCCCTCCCAGTAGAGTTGGGAATAATCTCTATTCCTTACTGGTACATGCTTCCCCCCATAAAGGATACCATGTTCCATGGGTGCTTGAGCTCCCTTACAGTCTCTTGAGGACTGCAGTTTAAGCATACTAGATTAAGCACCAAAAAAAAAAAAAACTGCAGGACACTCTTGAAGGGAAGAGAAAATGGTCTGAGAAATGTCTTCAATGTTTACCCCCAACTTGATTTTTAAATCCATGAAGGATCTTACAGAACATCTCTCTGAGATCATCTTTAGGGTCAATCCATGATGAAACGGCATCATAAAAAAGTATAAAATTCTGGATTACACCACTAGGAATCACACTAGTCATGGTACAAACACATGGAATGCTGAGTTCTTTTCTTTATTGTCTCCTATGTTTCTCAGACAGTTACACCAGGGTATTATGAACTGCTGTAGAATGGGGGTCACCTTTGAGCCCACAGAACCAAGACAACCACTTGATATTGCTGTATTCTGTAACAAGGTCTTTAGTGTGTTGGGATGTTAGTGATTTCTACAAGCTAGTACAACAGTAGGAAACTAAACCTGCATATTTATACCCATTTGAATGGAGATTCCTCCAGTTGCCCAAGTGCATTGTTGCAGCCTAAAATGACTTCGAATTTTGGTTGGTTCCCAATATCAGCATGAAATAGACTCTACAAATTTTAACATGCTGAAAGCAAGCTTCAGTCAGGTCATCTAATAGGGAAAAGTATCTCTGTCAAACTCGTGGCATTTTCACCACCATACACTGGTACATTAGTGTTAGGAAATTGTTTTGGGCTACTGGCTGTTCAATGTTACCTCCGAGTCCTTCAGTCAGGCCACAGAGTAAATCAATAGCCACTCTCATAAAATCTTTTCCTGGAGCCTCATATTGAACTAGTTGAGCATTGCTTAGTAGGGCTTGTGGAAGTGTCTTCTGTACTTGGTTCATGCCATGGTGATAGGTTCACAGTATGGAAGGAAGCAAGACTGCAGGGTCATGACAACTGAAGATATGCACTCAAGTAAAGGAAAGAGATCTCTGTTCTCATCCTCTCAAATACTCCATTTCTGGATCAGTGAAGGAATTAGCTTCTGAATATGTTCTGTTGGTTTAAATAATATTCTATTGAATCTGCTTGCATTTCTATGTCATCATAAACAACAAGTAGTTACTTAATTTGGTATTTTATAAATGTGAAGACCCAGGTATCAAGCATATAAGCAAGGTAAGAGCAAGTTCTGAACAAATCTCATCTTTAAGGGTATCAAAGGCACTGCAGGCCTCCTACTTTCTGTTCCTGTCTAGCACAAGCTTTAGCAACTCTGTCATTAATGGCTCCAGGTATGTGTCTGGTGACTGGCTGACTACCCAGTGTACACAGTGGCTAAGTGTCCAGAATGTGATGGAATGCACAAGGGACTTTTTGCCATAGAAGAACTGAATAAGATTAAGAGTAAGCTCAGACAGTTATGGAATCATGCCCTGCATACAACCTTCAGCAATTGCTCCAAAAATCAAGGTGCCTCATTTTTCATGTGAGGAAGCAGGCAATCCATTCAAACTTCAAGACAGATGACAAGGGCCCAAAACACATGATTTGTACCTTTGGTTCCTCATCACTGGGCAATGCAAAGAGATTTTCAATAAAAGAATCAATGTGAAACATCAGAGCTTGAATCCTACTAATGATAAACTGAGAGACACATGCAAGAGAATGAAACCTTTTATTGGGGCTACAGTGCTAGAAGAACTGTAAACATTCAGGAATCTTGATATTGACAGTGTGATCTGAAACTTCACTATCTAAAATATCAGTAGAGACATCACATATCTTCTGAAGGGTCTCAAATGCATGCTTACAGATGTTGTGATTTCAGAATCAATAGACTACAAAGTGCTGGTAACCGGCCAGACCAGTTCTGAAATTCTCCCTTGGAGGTGATGACTGTAGTCAGTATCAGTGGCTCTAATAAAGGGGAGGTGTCACGAGGATTATTTGAGCATTCACTTTTATTAAAGTCTGTCACACATTTGGAAGGTTTGGAAAATGCACTTTCACATTATTCATCAAAAAGAAGCCACTTAATGATCTTGTGGGTTTATATTTCAATTTTAATTTTGTATGAACAAAAATCAGGAAGTTGTTAAAATCTGCATATTCATTGAGACCTTACAGTTTCTAGAACAAATTCTATTTAAGGAAACTTCCTTGTGTAACTGAATTCCATATTAAATAATTTGCTGCTTATTGACAATGAAAGTAGGCAATTTTTAAAAAGAATTAAATTCTTTGGGCTTAACAGAACATGGGTAAAAAAGGTCAGTATCTCATGGTCCTCCGGAGGGTGATGTCCAGACATGGGACTTCTTTAGCAGTGGCGGGATTTTCTAAAGCCTTTGTTCATCATGTTTTCACTCATAAACCATCTTGGCTTGCTGTCTGTGGTGCCCCAAAGGAAATCTCCTAGGTTGAAGCCCAAAGGAAACACATTCAGTAGTATGGCAGATGCCAACATCTGCTGCTGCAAATATGACCACTGAGAGTCCATGGTTGAATTTATATGCCCTGATTACTTTGTATGACTAGAATTATTCAATATGTGTTCTTTTTTATGAATGGGCTCATCCAGATGTTTTTGAAACTAGTGCACATTGTAGCATTTATCACTTTTATCATTACATTAAGAGATGAATGTGATACCAGCATTTTAAAAATCTGCATGTCCATTGATGGATGTTTTGACCTTCACACTGTTAACACAATGGGGAATTCACTGGTGATTGTCTGTTGAGTCTCCATTGCATGCTGGGAAGGATTCCATATGAACATGGTTTATAATGGTGTTGATGTGCTCATGGTAGGTGTACTCTGTTTAGGCAGATTTTGTTGAAAAGGTTTCCTAGGCTCTTATGAGGGAATTGTTCTGCGGTCTTCTTTTCTTTTTTTCTGGCATTTTCCATACTATCTTTAGCTGGTCATCCCCTACTCTATGCCTGTTATAATGATAATTTGCTGTCAATCTATTCAAAGAGAGAAAGAACCAAGATGCTATCTTAACAGTCACCAAGACAGATGCACATCTCGGACTTTAGGTCAGGAAGTGTGATAGATTGGAGGACTCAGGGAGCAACTGCGCCAGAAAGCTGAGGGTTTCACAGTATGGTAAAAGTGTACAGTGTAAATGACTCAGGCAAAGGAGACAATGTTAGTTACTATGTCTACAAGTTTATGTGACTTAAAGTCTTATGACCAATGAAAAGAAGGAAAATGTTCAGGAACAGTGTCAGTAATTGAGTTGGTCCTGGTTGGATAGCTGCATTCCTGAAAATTCGAAGTAACGAAAGTATATTTTAACCTATGGCACTTTTATGTGTACAGACCAATTTGCCTGGGGCCCAGAGCCTAGCATATTGGAGAAACACTGATCATGATGAACCAAGAGGGAAGCATGCTGAAGGAGGTCACAGAGTGACCAGTGAGCATCCTCCTACCATCTCCCTCAAGATTTCAGCAGAATCTTGGCCATGGAAGGCTGCCTCCATGCCATTATGGCTATTCCTCCTGACTCATGGTGAGGAGGACACCATGCTAGTCATCAGAACTATGTAGCTTCTTAAAACTAGACCAATCTCATGTGGACTCTTAATCTGTCTAGGTTTTATAAGGTTTGTGCTTTTCCTTTTCATCACTTTTCTACTATAACATTCCCCAATCTCTGGGGACAAAGTACAAGAATAGAAAAAGCATTGTGAAAACAAAATCAAGTCAGCTGTCTAGAGATAATGTTCATGGACAAGGGTTGTATGGGTGAAAACCTCTTTAGGTCCATAAACAGTGTTCCCACAGGGAGGGAGAAAAGATAAAAAGGATTCCTCTATTTTTTGTGTGTATTTCTGAGAAGTAATGATTAAGTAATTAGAAAAAAAATAGTTTTGAATAATGGAGGATGGGAATAGGCTTCTTGGAGCCATGGAGGAGTGCAGGGATCACAGGGCTAATAGCCCTGCAGGCCTTTGAGGGAGAGGATCCCTATCACCTGTAGGGGAATTCTGACTGATCCTGGTCTTGGTCTGAAAGTGACTATTGGAATTGTTGTTTATGCCAACCTCTGTAGACCCCAGAGAACTCAGCAACATCACCCAAGCCTGAGCCAATTGCAGACTCCTTATCCACACTTTATTTATCAAAGCTCATGCACAGTACACTAGTCAGGGTGGGGCATGTGAGGTGGCGGCCTGGCCTCCTAGGCAGATGGCCTCTGTGGAGGTGGTAACCCTCTGCTCAGGGCTGGAGCAAATCTAGTTGTCCAGTGGGCTTCTTGCATGGAGGGATGCTTTGAGCCTCTGAGCTACAGCAAGCAATGTAAAAACAGGGTTTTCTAGAGCACAGTTTGGAGTTATACTGATGCTGGCAGCCAACAGCAGCCCGTGTGCTCTGAGAATATTCCTGAGGATGCTCAGAGTCATGTCCACCACACCAGTACTACTCAATGGCAGGTGGACCAAGTTGCTGAGTCCTAGAGAAATAGGGTGACTCCTCTGCCAAGAGTTTCCAGTTTAATTTATACATCCATACCCTCTCAAAAGCAGAGGAATGCAGAGAAAAACACCTTTTTATCAGAATGATATTTAGTAACATTATTTGTGACTGTAAGAAAATGTATTACTTCAAAAATGTATTCAATTGTTTTCATAGCTTTGCATGTTTACTCACATATGGTTTAAATTTAAAAATTTCACTGCTTTACCTTTTCCTATAGTTGAACCTATTGTCATTTTATGAAGAAAGACTAGAAATGGTAGTGTAATTCACAAAATTTTTATATTGAAAATTTATATAACTCAGTCTTTTTCGGATGATGTTAAGGTAAGCAGTAGAACTTGTAAAGCCCAGATTCAAAGAGATTTATATAATTATGAACTTGAATGAGTGAAATGAGGATAATAATGAAACACATCTTTTTCTTTGGCCTGAGAATAACTGTCTATGTATTAATCTCCCAACAGCTTTTTTAACCTGTTTATTCCTGAGAATGTAGATGAGAGGATTCAAGAATGGAGGAACCATGGTATAAGAGGCAGAGAGAAGCATGACCTGGCGTGTGTCAGAGGTTGCTGAAGGTCTCAGGTACACACCTGTGATGGAACTGAGGAAACAGACACCACAAAGATGTGAGGGGTGCAGGTAGAGAAGGCCTTCCCTAGGGCTCTGGTGGTAGAATTTAGCACAGCAGAAAATATGTGAATACATGACATGATTATTATACCAAAGCAGCCACCACAGTCATTATAATAGAAACAAGAAGAAGGACCATGTTGCTGGTGGTGTCAGAGCAGGAGAGCCTCAGCAGAGAGGGGACATCACAGAAGAACTGAAGGACCAAGTTTGACTGACAGAAGGACAGCCAGAAGGTGTTCCCAGTGTGCACACCTGCATACACCAGGCCACTGAGCAGGGAAGCCAGGGACATGCGGACACAAACCTGAAGGTTTATGATGATGGGGTACTGTAGGGGCTGACAGATGGGCACATAGTGGTCCCAGGCCATGATGGAGAGAAACATAATTTCCACAAATGCACAAAAAATGACCAAGATCTTGGTTTCACAAACAGCCACTGAAATGGCCCTCTTGCCAGTGATGCAGTTGACACAGTCATTGGGGACATTGATGGAAATGAAGCACATGTCCAAGATGGACAGGTTCCTGAGGAAGAAATACATGGGCTTGTGCAGGTTCTGGTCAGCAGTGGTGACAGTGATGATCAGAAGATTCCCTAACAAGGTACCCAGGTATATCAGTGGGAATACTGTGAAATACAGGACTCTCATATTCCAGCCATGAGGAGAGCCCAGGAGGAGAAATTCAGTTACTCTGGAGAAATTGGTCATTTACTGGAAATTTTGGTTGTCTAGAAGATAAAGTGCAAGAGAGAAAAAGCAAAGCATGATTAACAAAATCACTTTACGTATTCACGTGCACAGAATTTTCCTGAATTTTTGATTACATTCCCTGAAGAGGAAATATCTCTCCTGGTTTTTGGATACATAATTATTTCTAAGCTGAGTGTACCTCCTAGGGTAGGCCTGGAACTCTGCAGCCTAGTGTTGGGAGTGACAAGCAGGGCTTGTACTCATTTCCTACATCTTACCTCCCATGACCTCAAGAGACTCCCATGCAGACCACTTGCTGGGGTTTCCCACCTCCTCTGCTGCAGGTCCCCCTGTCTGTCAGGGTGTTCTTAATGCTCTGTTATTTAGTTAACATATTTATTTTCCATAAATGTAATCCAAACTTATTTTATCATTGTATCCACAATTATTACAAATTATCATTAAAATTCAAATTGTAATTATTTTTTTCTATTTTCAGATAGGAATCTATATATAATGGTGGAGTATTTATCTTCAGGAACATGATTAAATTTTTCTCATGAGTAAACCATCTAAGGAATTCAAACTTTCCCATTCCAGGCTGAAGGTCCAGTGCTGTGTCAATCTAAGGTGCCCTGACTGCACCTGGACTCCCCTCAGTTGTCCACTCTGTCTTAGGCTCATGGCCACACACCCTCAGCCAGACCAGTTCCAGCTCCCTCTGGGGTTCTGATTTCTTCTCCGATGGACCATTGTAATGTGTTAACATCCTCCAGGTTCCAGCCCAGCCTACATTCTCCTATAGTTCTAATTTTACCTTAGTATGCTTTTACTCTGTGTTCAGCACCGTGAAGTTGAGGATTCCTTTGGTTATACAATCATTTGCCATTTCCTTGCTGGCACTTTCCATTATATTCTTTTCTCCACAATGTCATAATCATACAGAAAGACACTGACTCTACACACTGAGTGGAAGGTTTAGCTCATTGTTGCAGCACTTTTCTAGCAGTTGAGTCCAGTTCAACTCCATGTCTCCTACACCTTCATTTTCTCTGCCCTGTGCAAACTCAGGTCCTCTTCAGCACCTTGCCAGGTTAACCACACTCACCCATAGAAACATGATCATCCTGTGAAGCCTGCCTTGGATCCTCTGACAGTGTGTGTGTCCACCAGAGTCAGGAATGGCTGGAAGGACACTGGTAAATTGGTGCTAATTTGAGAGTAAGTGTGAAGTCAAGTGGTCTTACTGGGTCTACCTGCAATCTGTGTATCCCCATCCCTCATTCCTCCCTGAAGCAAACATGGCTTTCCACCTGAAGGACCCTCTTATTCATTGTTGGTTTTTACTATGATCTAATGTTTAATTTTCCAATTTTTGTGTAATGATCTTTCAAGGAGAATCAGATGATTCCTTTCTTTTGTAATATTTTCCATAATCTCCAATTTTTCTTCAGATTTTGTGTAGTGTTAGAAATCAACATGTTATACTACCTTTTGGTTAATGAGTATGTAATCATGTTTTGGTCCATGTATCACTCATCATTTTATCTTTGAGTAGCAAATGCATGACTTCCTGCACATGGTCCATTAACTAATGCCTCGTGGCATTGTTGACTGACCACTCACCTAGACTGACCTTTTTTCTTCCACTGATTGACAGATGAAGAGCTCCAAAGCAGGCTCTCACCCTTCTTCACTGCTGCAGCACACACAGTGCAGGCTGGGGTGAGGTCATCAAGCCCAGCACCCTTGTACACTTGCAAGGTAAGGTCTATTTACAGCAGTGCTTGCTCAACAAACATTATGATGACACAAACATGACTGGTTTCCTAGGAGGATAAAGAGATGGTGACATTTTGAAAAGAAGAAAAGTATTGTTTTTTTAGTAATTTGATTATTATTAGAGGACAAAATCTGTAATATAGTATGTAAGAGTGTAAACATATATGACAAATTCAGAAGGTGATGGGTGATAAGATAAATTTATATTAAACACCTTGCAACTTTTCACCCTTGCTAGTGACCCCCACGCTCTGCATGGGTTATTGCTGATCAACTCCAGGCATTTGTGTCAAATATAAGATGGAAAATTAACTGTGCATTTTGTATTTCAAAGCTGGCACAGAAATACAGAGACATGTACTGGGATTATATTTTTCTACTAAACCATGTACTGTTTTAGTTTCTCATATATATTGTGGTAAATTCTCCAGTAAGTAGTTTCAATCATATGAATGTAATCTATGTTCTTCTTTGCTTATGGGCTTTAAGCATAACCTGAAAAACTTTTCTCTAAATTTGACTTATTTTCTCATGGATTAGTCTCAAAGGAACTTCAGATTATGGATTTGATACAATAAATATATGAATCATCATCCTAACTTTCATAGAAACTCAGAATACTCTTGCACATCTACAATATGATTACTTTATAAATCCTGGATTTAAAATAAAAAATAAGATTTAGTTTCTCTAGTTTGACCTCAATAATTTTAGAGTGTTCAGAACTCTATTGTCCTTCGTGGAGTGAAAATAATTGAAAATGCCCCAGAAAAATAAGAAGATTGAAAAATAAATATGAAGATCAGGTAGCATGTGGGTCAGGAAAAAGAAGTAGGAGAAGAAATAACATGTTTAATGTCAGAAGTATGAAGACGGACTACTCCAAGTTCTTTCCTCTGTAAGGGTGAAAGCTGGAAGTTTTCATTTTGGTCTTTCTCCTAATAGAGCTTAACATAAGGAAGCATATGGGAAATGGATTGCATTTAAAAATGAAAAGGACAGCTTGGATTATAAAACACAGTTATTAACTATTTTCAAAATTACATTTTTTTCCTATTAACAATTGTGACTTAATGCTAATGATCAGTCATTGAGGAATGCTGAAGGGCACATTATTACATCCTGACCTTTATAATATGCTTACAAAGGCTGATCAATTTTAGTTTTCAATTTTTCCCAGGGGATCCATATCCTCATCGCACCTGATATACCTTTACAATGAAATGTGAAAAAGTATTCAAAAGGAAAACATAATTTTGATCAGGACAAAATGTGAGATTGATGAATTCAAAATGCTTCATTGAAAATTGTTTAAAATGTTAGATGTTTTATTTCCAAAGCCACTGAAAAAATAATATTTTATTTGCTAAATAAATTCTTATCTACCAACATATAATCTGCCAGGTTTGTGGGAACTTGTCCTTCTTGCCTTAATATGAATGAATTTCTTTGTTATATTTTGAATCTCTGCAGATAATTCTGTGCATATCCTAAGCATGTGGTCAGTAAAAGTAATATGAAAGGAATAATTTTAAACACATAAGAGGTAACATGAAGAACTATTACATGATGTACTTGCAAACATTGCACTTGTCCATGACACACCAGGTCCATTACTAATGAAGCACTAGGAAACATACCAAATACTACAGAGTTTATAAGACATCTCTGGATTTGTTATTCTTTACAGAATTTATGGTTTGTTTCCTGGACTAACTGATTCTCTGGATGAGATTGCAAATTGTTGAGTAGAATAAAAATGATGGTCAGATGCATTTGAATGCTAACTGCCAAGTACTCACTTCTGATTGTTTCTAATACCAAGTGGGAGCAGAACTGAGTCTTTCCTTGCCTTCCCCACTCACCTGTGTCTGCAGCCAGGGTGGGAACTGTCCAGCCAGCACAGTGCCATGTTGGATGTGGGGAGCTCACTCATCTCTGCTTTATGTGAACTTGGTGCCTTGCCAGGAAGCAAGGCCCTCGGGAGTCAGAGCTCAGCCTGCAGAGACAGCAGGGGAGGGGGGCACACACCACCAGGCAGCAGCATCTCCATAGCCCAGGAGAAGTGACCTGGCCACATGCCAGTGAGGTCAGTGGATGACACAGGGGAACTCCTGTGCTGGGCATTGTCAAAAGTCTTACTGAGATACAAGTAACACTGAGGAGACACTGATGGTGCTCACTGTGTATTTTCATTTCCACTCCTTTACATCAGTGTGATTGAGGGGTTATCATGGGGAACAGTTAACAATCAGGATGCTGAATAAGTCTCACTCACTAACCTGTAAGTGGGAAACATCTAACACTGTTTTCACTTCCACAATAAAATTTCTTATCATTGAGATAAAATCCATATGACATAAAACTAACCATTATAACAGTTCTTCGTTAATAATTCAGTGTTTTTATGAATTTGCAAAATTGTACAACAGCAAGTACTTCTTATTTCCAAATAGTTATTTTATTTCCAATGAACTGTCTAATCTGTTACAATGCCCCTGTTATCTCTACCCTACTTGTTTTCACTGGAAAACACTAAGTATATTTTGTATATTTGAATTTACATATTTTTGAAATTTTGCATAAATAGAATCATTCAACATGTGTTTCTTTTCTGGCTTGCCTTAGACTAATGTTTTAAAAAATCCACCTTGTAGCATGTATTGTTAGTTCAATCCTTAAGGTTGAATGACATTTCATTATATGTATAAGCCAGCAATACTTTAATCAACACATCCATTTGTGGACATATTTTTCTTTATTCTGTTAATATAATGTGACTGATGTATTGGTTATCATATGTTATCATATGTTTTCTCATCATTGACCTCTATGGCATATGATCCCTACTCTGTATGATTATGTTTAATAATTGTGTCAGTCAGCTTTACATTGACATGACTAAAATACACACTCAAAACCAAATCATCGACAACAAATTAAAAACCAACTCAGATAAGGGTTAAGACATATTGGCTTATGGGTTCAGAGTTTTAGTCTATCATCTGCCAATTCCATGGCTTTGTGCCCATGCTGTTGTCACAAAGGGGCAAGACATAGAAGAGGGTTGTTGCTCAGGAAGTGGCTCCCAGGAAGCAAAGACAGGGAAAGGGGAAGGGGATGCAAAGAAGATGACTGCTTCCAGGGCTTCACCCCAGTGGCCACCTCCTCCAGCAACGCCCCCACATACTTAATGCTACCACCTGGTCAATTCATTCATTCAAACTGGGATGGACTGTTTAGGTTGTAGCACTCACAATCCAATAATTTTACCTTTGAAAATCCTGCATCAACACAGGAAAATTTGGGAGACACCTCACATACCATTAATAACATTTCCAGGGGCTAGGGAGGTAGCTCAGTCAGTAGAGTGCTTGCCTTGTAAGCACAAGACCCTGGGATCAATCCCCAGCACCCAAATAAATAAATAAATAAAATAACATTTCCACACCGGACTCCCAAGCTGCAAGTCCAATTCACATTACAAAAAGAATTCTGGGGCCATCCAAGATGGCGGACTAGAGGGTGAATGCATCTCCATTCGCTCCAGAACCAAGGATTCAAAAAGGGGAGGCATTGAGATACTGGGACTAAAATAGAGCCATGGGTGAGTCTTGCCCACTGGGTAAAGCTCGGCCTGGGTGGCAGGCCCAGATGCAGGTGGCTTATCGGAGCAGGGCCGGGAAGCTAGACTCTCCCCCAGTAAGCCCTGCGCACTCTGGCAGTGGGCCCCTCCCACACCACCAGCTTCTCCAGCTTCTGAGGAGCAGGCCCCCCAGTGAGAGTCTTTCTGATCAGAACCAGCTCCAAGTCCCAGAGCCAGCGGGGAGCCCTCCGGCCCGCAAGCAGCTTCAGGGACCAGAACAGGGCAGCCAGGGACTTCCCCAAGCAGCCCGGCCCTCTGTGGCGGGAGGCGCCTTCAAGGCTATCCTCTCGGAGCAGACTGCCCAGTGAGAGCCTTTCTACACAGAGCCAGCCACAAGTCCCCGAGCCAACTGAGACCTTTGACCCACAAGCAGACTCTGGGATCAGGGCAGGGCAGTCAGAGATTTCTCCAGGTGGCCCTGGCCCCTCCGGCCCCAGGCACTTTCCACATGGTGATCCAAGATGGAGGACTAGAGGGTCACTGCATCTCCAGTCGCACCAGAACCCAGGATTCAAGAAGGGGAGGCATTGAGAGACGACAGGTGGGGGTGGCTTATCAGAGCAGGGCAGGGCAGCTAGAGTCTTCCCCAGGTAGCCTTGCACACTCCGGAGGTGGGCTCCTCCCACACAGCCAGCTGCGAGGTGCAGGACCCTCAGCGAGAGCCTTTCCGCACAGAGCCAGCTCCAAGCCCTGGAACCAGAAGGAGGCTGGGGGCAGCTTTCTTCAGAAGCACTGCATTATCAAGTTCCTCCAAGACTTCAGGCTACTGAAGGCTGGGAGGTGTTACAGGGGCACTATAAGCCAATAGAGGAAATCTGCAATATCTCAGGGTCCCACTGGCATCTGACCAATATGAGAAAACAAGGGAAGAAAATGTCCCAAACAAACCTAGACACTGTATCAATAAAACTCAATGACAGCACAGCAGAAGAAATGTCAGAAAGGGAGTTCAGAATGTACATAATTAAAACAATCAGGGAAGCAAATAAGGAGATGAAAGAGCAAATGCAGGCATTGAAGGAGGAGATGAAAGAGCAAATGCAGGCATTAAATGATTGCACCAATCAACAGTTAAAAGATCAAATACGGGAAGCAAGAGATCACTTCAATAAAGATTTAGAGATACTGAAAAAAAAAAAACAGAAATCCTTGAAATGAAGGAAACAATAAACCAAGTTAAAAACTCCATAGAAAGCATAACCAATAGGATAGAACACCTGGAAGACAGAACCTCAGATATTGAAGACAAAATATTTAACCTTGAAAACAAGTTGAACAAACAGAGAAGATGGTAAGAAATCATGAACAGAATCTACAAGAATTATGGGATATCATGAAAAGGCCAAATTTAAGAAATATTGGGATTGAGGAAGGCTTAGAGAAACAAACCAAAGGAATGAAAAATCTATTCAATGAAATAATATCAGAAAATTTCCCAAATCTGAAGAATGAAATGGAAAACCAAGTACAAGAGGCTTACAGTACTCCAAATATACAAAATTACAACAGGCCTACACCAAGACACATTATTATGAAAATACCTAACATACAAAATAAAGACAGAATTTTAAAGGCTGTGAGAGAAAAGAATCAAATTACATTTAGGGGAAACCAATAAGAATATCAGCAGATTTTTCAATCCAGACCCTAAAAGCTAGAAGGGCCTGGAACAACATTTACCAAACCCTGAAAGAAAATGGATGCCAACCAAGAATCTTATACCCTGCAAAACTTACTTTCAGATTTGATGACAAAATAAGATCCTTCCATGATAAACAAAAGCTAAAGGAATTTACAAAAAGAAAGCCAGTATTACAGAAAATTCTCAGCAAAATATTCCATGAGGAAGAGACGAAAAACAACGATGCAAATCAGCAACAGGAGGAACTAGCCTAAAGGAATAGCCAAATAAAGGAGAAACCAAATCATGTCAAAAAACAAATATGAGTCAAATGACTAGGAATACAAATCATATCACAATAATAACTCTGAATGTTAATGACCTGAACTCATCAATCAAAAGACATAGACTGGCAGATTGGATTAAAAAGAAAGATCCAAGAATATGCTGCCTGCAAGAGACTCATCTCTTAGAAAGAGATACCCAAAGACTAAAGGTGAAAGGATGGGAAAAAACTTCCATGCACATGGACTCAGCAAAAAAGCTGGGGTATCCATCCTCATTTCAGATAATGTGGACTTCAAGCCAAAGTTAAACAGAAGGGATAAAGAAGGACATTTCATATTGCTTGAGGGAACCATAAATCAGCAAACATAATAATCATAAACATCTATGCCCCAAACAGTGGCTCATCCATGCATGTCAAACAAATTCCTTCTCAATCTCAGAAACCAAATAGACCACAATACAATAATACTAGGCGATTTTAACATGCCTCTCTCACCACTGGACAGATCTTCCAAACAATAATTGAACAAAGAAACCATAGATCTCAATAACAAAATCAATAATTTAAACTTAACAGACATTTATAGAATATACCATCCAACGAAGAATACACTTTCTTCTCAGTAGCACATGGATCCTTCTCTAAAATAGACCATATATTATGCCACAAAGCTAATGTTAGCAAATACAAGAAGATAGAGACACTTCCTTGTATTTTATCAGATCATAATGGATTGAAATTAGAAATAAATGAAAGAGTAAAAAACAGAAATTACTCCAACACCTGGAGATTAAACAATATGTTATTATATGATGAATGGATAACAGAAGATATTAGGAAGGAAATTAAAATTTTCTAAGAGGTAAATGAGAACAAAGAAACATCATATCAAAATCTCTGGGACACTATGAAAGCAGTACTTAGAGGAAAATTTATTTCATGGAGCGTGTTCAATAAAAGAAGCAAAACTCAACAAATAAACAACCTAACACTACAGCTCAAAGCCCTAGAAAAAGAAGAACAGACCAACACAAAAAGTAGTAGAAGACAGGAAATAGTTAAACTCAGAGCTGAAATCAATGAAATTGAAACAAAGGAAACAATACAAAAAATTGACAAAATAAATAGTTGGTTCTTCTAAAAAATAAACAAAATCGATAAACCTTTAGCCACACTAACAAAGAGAAGACGAGAGAAAACCCAAATCACTAAAATTCAGAATGAACAAGGAAATATCACAACAGACACGATTGAAATACAAAACATAATTAGAAGCTATTTTGAAAATCTATACTCCAACAAAATAGAAAATTTCGAAGACATCAACATGTTTCTAGAGACATATGAATTGCCTAAACTGAACGAGGAGGACATACACAATTTAAATAGACCAATTTCAAGTAATGAAATAGAAGAAGTCATCAAAAGTCTACCAACAAAGAAAAGTCCAGGACCTGATGGTTTCTCAGCTGAGTTCTACAAAAGCTTTAAAGAAGAGCTCATTCCAATACTTTTCAAAGTATTCCATGAAATAGAAGAGGAGGGAACCCTCCCAAACTCATTCTACGAAGCCAATATCACCCTGATACTTAAACCGGACAAAGACACATCAAGGAAAGAAAATTTCAGACCAATATCCTTAATGAACATCGACGCAAAAATTCTCAACAAAATTTTAGCAAATCGCATACAGAAACATATTAAAAAGATAGTACACCATGATCAAGTGGGTTTCATCCCAGGGATGCAAGGGTGGTTCAACATCAGGAAATCAATAAATGTAATTCACCATATCAACAAACTTAAAGTCAAGAATCACATGATTATTTCAATAGATGCAGAAAAAGCATTTGATAAAATACAACACCCCTTCATGCTCAAAACACTAGAAAAAATAGGGATAGTGGGAACATTCCTTAACATTGTAAAGGCCATCTATGCTAAGCCCATGACTAATATCTTTCTTAATGGTAAAAAACTGAAAGCATACCCCCTAAAATCTGGAACAAGGCAGGGATGCCCTCTCTCACCACTCCTATTCAATATCGTCCTTGAAACTCTAGCCAGAGCAATTAGACAGACCAAAGAAATTAAAGGGATACGAATTGGAAAAGAAGAACTCAAACTATCCCTATTTGCTGATGATATGATTGTATACTTGGAGGAACCAGGAAATTCCACCAGAAAACTTTTAGAACTCATAAGTGAATTTAGTAAAGTAGCAGGATACAAGATCAATGCTCCTAAATCCAATGCATTTTTATACATAAGTAATGAATCTTCAGAAAGAGAAGTTAGGAAAACTACCCCATTCACAATAGCCTCAAAAAAATAAAATACTTGGGAATCAATCTCACAAAAGAGGTGAAAGACCTCTACAATGAGAACTACAGAACACTAAAGAAAGAAATTAAAGAACACCTTAGTGGATGGAAAGATCTCCCATGTTCCTGGATAGGCAGAATTAATTTTGTCAAAATGGCCATACTACCAAAAGTGCTATACAGATTCAATGCAATTCCAATTAAAATCCCAATGATGTACCTTACAGAAGTAGAGCAAGCAATCATGAAATTCATCTGGAAGAATAAGAAACCCAGAATTGCTAAAGCAATCCTTCGCAGGAAAAATGAAGCAGTGGATATTGCAATACTTGAACTTCAACTGTACTACAAAGCAATAGTAACAAAAATGGCATGGTATTGGTACCAAAATAGACAGGTAGATAAATGATACAGAATAGAGGACACGGACACAAACCCAAATAAATACAATTTCCTCATACTAGATAAAGGGGCCAAAAATGTGCAATGGAGAAATGATAGCCTCTTCAACAAATGGTGCTGGGAGAATTGGAAATCCATATGCAACAAAATGAAACTAAACCCATATCTCTCACCGTGCACAAAACTAAACTCAAAATGGATTAAGGACCTCGGAATCAGAACAGAGACCCTGCACCTTATAGAAGAAAAAGTAGGTCCAGATCTTCACCATGTCGGCTTAGGACCAGACTTTCTCAACAGGACTCCCATAGCACAAGAAATAAAAGCAAGAATCAACAACTGGGATAGCTTCAAACTAAAAGCTTTCTCTCAGCAAAGGAAACTATCAGCAATGCAAAGAAAGAGCCTACAGAGTGGGAGAAAATCTTTGCCAATCATCCTTCAGATAGAGCACTAATCTCCAGAATCTATAAAGAACTCAAAAAACTCAACACCAAGACTACAAATAACCCAATCGACAAATGGTCTAAGGAAATGAACAGACACTTCACAGAAAAAGACCTACAAACAATCAACAAACATATGGAAAAAGGTTCAACATCTCTAGTAATAAGAGAAATGCAAATCAAAACCACCCTAAGATTCCATCTCACCCCAATCAGAATGGCGATTATCAAGAATACAAGCAACAACAGGTGTTGGCGAGGATGTGGGGAAAAAGGTACACTCATACATTGCTGGTGGGGTTGCAAATTAGTGCAGCCACTCTGGAAGTCAGTATGGAGATTCCTTAGAAAACTTGGAATGGAACTACCATTTGACCCAGCTATCCCACTCCTTGGCCTATACCCAAAGGACTTAAAATCAGCATACTACAGAGATACAGCCACATCAATGTTCATTGCTGCTCAATTCACCATAGCCAGATTGTGGAACCAACCTAGATGCCCTTCAGTTGATGAATGGATAAAGAAACTGTGGCATATATATACAATGGAATATTACTCAGACATAAAGAATGATAAAATTATGGCATTTGCAGGCAAATGGACGAAATTGGAGAATATCATGCTAAGTGAGATAAGCCAATCTCAAAAAACCAAAGGAAGAATGATCTCGCTGATAAGTGGATGATGATATATAATGGGGCGTGGGAGGGGTTAGTTTAGGGTTAGAGTGAGGGTTAGGGAGGGGGGCAAGAATGGGGGAAGGAAGGACTATATAGAGGGAAATGAGGGATGGGAGGGGTGAGGGGAAGTGGAAAAAATAACAGAATGAATCAACCAACATTACCCTATGTAAATTTATGATTACACAAATGGTATGCCTCTACTCTATGTACAAACAGAGAAACAACATGTATCCCATTTGTTTACAATAAAAAAAAACAAATGATTAAAGAACAAACTAAAAACCAACTCAGATGAGGGAAAACACATTTTGGCTCATGGGTTCAGAGTTTTAGTCTATTATCTGCCAATTCCATGACTTTGTGCACATGGTGTTGTCACATTGGGGCAAGACATAGAAGAGGTTGCTCTTCAGGAAGTGGTGGCCAGGAAGCAAAGAAAGGGAAAGGGGAAGTGGATGCAAGGATGATGACTGCTATGAGGGCTTAAACCCAGTGGCCACCTCCTCCAGCAATGCCCCCACATACTGAATGCTACCACCTGGTCAATTCATTCATTCAAACTGGGATGGACTGTTTAGGTTGTAGCATTCACAATCCAATCATTTTACCTTTGAAAATCCTGCATCAACATAGGAAAATTTGGGAGACACCTCACATACCATTAATAACATTTCCACACTAGACTCCCAAATGCAAGTCCATTTCACATTACAAAAAGAATTCTGTCCATCTCCAAGGGTCCCATAGTTTGAACAATTCCACTCTTTTCCCAAAGGCTAAGTCCAAAATCTCAGAAATTTTCTTTTGTCATTCCTTGAGTAAGGAATGTGAGTGATCTTGCAAATACCTAGATGCTCTAAGTCTCTTTCTTATTTTTTCTGTTTGAAATGCTTAGCATCTCTTTAGGGGCTGCAATCTCATTACAACCACACCTCCCTTGGCCATAGGTTTTTAAAGGATTGCTTTAATACTCTAATCTAATCTGTTTTTTTAACTCTATTAATATATAAACCACTTCTTTGTAACTTTTTATTTGCCCTAATTAGTTATACTTGACAGTAGAATGTCTTTATGCATTTTGATAAATCATACATAAGTGGAGAATAGTTTCTCACTTTTCTGATTATACATATAATATGATCATATTGGTCATGCAGTCACATATGCACATGAGGTAATAATGTCTGTTTCATTCTACTATTCTTCCTAAGTCCGTACCCCATTCCCCTTCATGTCTTAGAATTCTTATGGTATATGGTATTGACATAAATATTCTAAAGACTTTATAAAACATAGAAAACTCTGATGGTTTTGTATTATATTACCAGTCATGAACATTACCTTAAAATGCTATATGGAATAAGTTACTACATTGTTTTTTTAGTTATTATACACTCATCAAACTTCTAACTATGGGCTGCTCTAAATTCTTTTTCTTCTGAAGGTTTTTTTCTACAAAGAAATGACAAACATAATCATTGAAAAGGCTCTAACAAGCACTCTAAAATATAGGGTAGACCTAATATTTTATAAAAGCTTCCTTTCCAATATATATTTTTGACATAACTGATGTTACTATAGAAATTTTTTTCTTGGTTCAAAACTATCACACAAAGTAAATGTTTTTGCTAAATTCTGCAGAAGTTCAATAGCACACCTTCAAAACTACAGAATTTTATTCACACAAGATGTGGGACATCATGAACTCCTTATATCAACATTCTGTTTTCATATCCTCTGCAAGTGGGTCTTTCAGATTAAAACATGTTAAAATGCCTTTTTTTTTTTTTTTTTTTTGATCAGGGATTTAAGCTCAGGGGCACTCATTCAGTGAGCCACATTCCCAACCCCTTTTTGTGTTTTATTTAGAGACAAGTTCTCAATGAATTGCTGAGGTCCTCACTAAGTTGTGGAAGGTGGCTTTAAAATCACCATCCTCCTTCCTCAGCCCCTGTGCTGCTGGGATTACATGCATGGTCTAAATTCCCAGGAAATTTAAAACATTATAAAACATAAATTAAATATTCAAAATCTTTTTCAAGATCAATAAATATTAAGTATGTTTTTTTCTCTACTTTTTTCTATTAGTTTTGAACAAAATTGATTTTCAGAATTTGGAATTTAATGTATTGATTATGATAATACATAAATTTTTTTTCCATTTTGTCATATAAGTAATCCTAGATAACTTGACCTTGAGCAAAAGTCAGTTATTAATAATACACAAAGCATATCCAAGTGAGAACACTGAAATGTTTGGAGAGAAATAACTGTGGGAGATGCTGAAAGGCTGCACCAGACAGGTGTGGTGGTGCACACCTGCAGGCACAGTGCATGAGGAGCCTAGGGCATGTGTGTTGGGGTTTTCAAGCCAGAATCAGCAAGTTAGGAAGGCCCTGAAAAACCAAACCAAACCCTGACTCTATGTAAAACACAAAAAAGGGCTGGAGATGAGACCTTGAGTTCAATCTTTGGTAAAATCAGACAATCAGAAACCAAAAACAAAAAGCCAGAAGAAAACCCCAAAACAAAAACAAAATACAAACACTGCCACAAGGGTTTAGGGAACAATTACAGAGAAAAGATTCCTTTAAGAAGTCCAGTAAACTGAGAGAAGTCAAAGAGTTGAACTAGGTCAGAAATTTAGCCAGACAACAATGGCTTACCTTTTCATAATTTTCATGCATGACACATTAGCATGGATATCACTTAAGTAAAATGTGTGGAAGGTGAACCTCAGAGATGACCTACAACTCATCCCTTAGGCGTGCACCCTCACAGGTGTGGCTCATGGACATTAAAAAACACTGGTGTCCATCATGGCCATGCAAGCACAGGGTGTTCTTCCCCAGTGGAAGGATTAGACTGTGGGGCCAAGGGCTGTGGTCACCATGGCCTCCTGTGTACTTCATGGGCAAGGAATTTCTTCTTTTCTCATGTACCAGATAGATTGATCAGAACTTCTTTAGGATTTGATCTTTGAATATTTTCAAATTAATTAAATTGACACAATTATGTATGACCATGTTTACAAATTCATTTGACATTTTCTCTGATTAAGAACAGATTATGTGATGGTAAGTTATCTTGATTTGATTGCTAAAGTTTTCCTCTGTGACAGTATTTGACATAGGTTCTGTGACATATTTGATGATTCTTTAATAAACATAGACAAGAAGGATTTATGCAAATATAAGATGCATTGATAAAATTACACATTTTATGAAGGATTCACGGAAATGATGAGGTAAATCTCAAATATTACTTAATAAAATGACTCAGATTCTTGTAAGGTGATATTACAACAGGTAGTATAACTTAAAAAAACAGATATGAAGAGCATTTGATCTACTCCAGAACTCCACTCAGTGAAATTAGGATAATTATGATTCATTCTAATTATTTCCCTGAGAACAACTGTCTTCCCATGACACTCCTCACAGCTTCCCCCATCTGTTTGTTCCTGAGAGTGTAGATGAGGGGACTCCAGAAGGGAGGAATAAAAGGCAAGACAATGATGTTCTGCAGTGTGTCAGAGGTTGCTGAAGGCCTGAGGTACACACCTGTGCCAGAAATAAAGAAGATGGACACCATAAAGATGTGAGGGTTGCAGGTGGAGAACGTCTTCCCTGTCTCTCTGGTGGGAAATTTCAACACAGCAGAAAATATGTAAATATATGACAAGGTAATAAAAGTAAAGCAACCACCACAGACCACCATGGCAGGGACAAAAGAAGGACCATGTTGCTGGTGGTGTCAGCAGAGAGGGGACATCACAGGAGAACTGATGGACCATGTTTCACTGGCAGAAGTACAGCTGGAATGTGTTTCCAGTGTGCACACCTTCATACACCAGACCACTGGGCAGGGAAGGAAGGGTATGCAGACATAAACCTGAGGGTTCATAGTTATACAGTTCTGGATGGTCTGGCAGATGGTTACATAGTAGTCCCAGGCCATGATGGAGAGAAACAGAAGTTCAACACATGCACAAAAAATGACCAAGATCTGCTTTGCACAGCTAGCCACTGAAATGGCCCTGTTGCCAGTGAGAGAGTTGACACAGGCATTGAGGATATTGATGGAAATGAAGCACATGTCCAAGATGGAGAGGCTCCTGAGGAAGAAGTACATCGGCATGTGCAGGTTCTGGTCAGCAGTGGTAACAGTTACGATGAGCAGGGTCCCTAATTAATCCCTCAATCCCTCATCACCTACATCATCATTTCCTCTGCTCTCTGCAAACCAGGGTGTCCTCAGGACCTGGTCATATTAATCACACCCTTTCTTTGAAGAGAGCCCTTCTTGCTGAGTCTGTCTGGGCTCCTCTGGAAATGTGTTTGCCCCACATGGCCAGTGGTTGGTGGCCCTACTCAATCAAGTGGCTTTTAATTTCACAGTCAAGGTGAAGTTCAAGGGGTCCCATCCAGTCTGCCTGTCTCCTGTGTCTGGTCCCCATCTCAGCTCCTCCCTGACACAAACCTGAAGCTCACTCCTGAGTTACCTCCTCTTCAGAGCTGACGGACATGCCTTTTTCTACTAGACAAATGATGAGAATGCACTGGACCTGAGTGGTAACTCAAATGCACTTTTCCTCTGAAAACTTATTCGTAATTTTTAATTCATTCTTCCATTTTGCTTTTTGTTTAAATATTGACATATTATACTAAATTGCAGCTAATATGTGTGTGTTTATCATCCCCACAACATGGTGCACATCTTTAAATTTTTGACCATGTGATATTCATCATTTTACATGTTTAGTAGCAATTCCCTGACTTTCTGCAGAGTAATTAATAAATAAAAATATTGCAACATTATTGACTACTAATGTGGACTGAATTTATTCTACTAATTTACAAATGAATATCCCCACAATAGGCTTTGGGCTTTCTTCTCTTCTGTAACAGATATAATAAACACTCTTGAAATAATAAGAGTATACTCCTCCCCCCATGCCTTTGCAGCATAAGATCTAAAACAGTAATTGCTCAGAAAACATTACTGATGACACAAATAGAGCCAAGCTATTCCAGACGCTGGGTTTGGAGAACCAAGAAAATTATTGGAATTTTACATAATTTTATTACTCTAGAGGGAAAATATGATAATAGAATATAGAAGAATGCAAATAAATACAAAAGATTCAGATGACAATGAGTGATGTGATGAATGAATATGAACATGGGTCAGGCTTTTCACACTTGCTGTGAATTGCAGGACAATAGGAGAGGTTTGTTTTCTTCTTTTCTTCTTTGTATGAAATCTATGATGGAAAATCAGACATGTATTTAAAATCCAGGAGGTGCATTGAACCATGGAGCCATTTCCTTCATGTTGAACACTATATACTCTAATTTGTGTTCATTTCTTCAACAGAACTTAGTGCATTCCCCACTAATTAGTTTGATTCATATGAATTTAATATTTTTTTCTTTTTATATATGTGATTTTACTGTAGTTTTAGAAATTTTCTGAAATCGACTTTGTCTTTTCTTTCTTCAGTCTCAGAGGATACCTGGGATCATGTAGCATTGATCCATCCTCATGTGTAACATGGGAAAAACAAGAATAGAAACCACCCCCTAATTTCTACAGAAAGCCTCAGTCAATCTCAGTAGACTTTAAACATCATTTCTTCAGGAAGACAGATTGTTTAAAAAATCAAACATGCTTTAGTTTAGAAATCTGCTCCACAATTATTTTAGTGTTATTCAGAACAGTAATAATATTTAAGTGCAGATAAATGCCTATCAAAAAATTCCGTTCTACAAACAATTAGATAAAGAGAAAATAAAAGAAAAGGTGGAATTGAAATTCAGGGAAATGCTTCTGAAGACAGGCAATCAGGTCTTAATGCTAGGAACATGAAGAGGGACTGCCCAAGAGTTTCCTCTAAAAGGAGGGAAAACTGGGAGTTTCACTTCATGTATTTTTCCAGATAGGGTTTAAAATATGGAAACAAATGGCAAATAGACCATTTAAAAACTGCAAAGGATAATTCTGGTTGCAAGTCACAGGGAACTATCATTTTCTAAATTAGAGTTTTTCATTTTTAAAATTATTAATTACTACTATTGATAAATCTCTGACAAATATAAAGGTGATTTTTATAGATTCTGAAATTCATAGTATACTTCCAGAATTTTATAATTTCATTTTTTGCATGGTTACCACTGGACAGAGACTTCCTCATAGTCACACCTCATATATTGGTAGTTAAAATGTAAAATGAGTTGAAAAAGAGAACATAATTTTTATCAATACAACAAGATATGGTTGATGAGTTCAAAATACTCTCATGAAAATTGTATGCAATGTTGAATTTTTTTTCTATAGTAACATACATTTTAAGGTATATTATTTATATAAATACTTTGGTGCCTACCTACCTATTCTCTATGAGGTTTTCTTCATGTTATACTTTTTGCTTTAAAATGAATATATTTATTTGTCTTCTCTGTAATTTCTGTGTAGACTATTCTGTGAATTTTCTGAGTATATTATAAGTAAGAGTAAGCTAAAGAAAATAATTTTAAATCAACCAGAAGTCACCTGAGGAACTCCCCCCCACTTCATTTGCATGAACCCTTCAGACATTCCCCATGGACTCTGTGTTCCTATTGAAAACTTGGTAATCATAGAAAATCGCATTATGCAGTTTTAAGGAACCTCTGGACTTGCTGTGTTCTTCACAGAACTAATGATTTTTTTATTCCTGGGCTATCTGTCCCTTGGATAAGATTGTAATTTGCTGAGCAGAATAAAAATGAAGCTCAGATATGTTTGAACTCTATCTTCCAAGTACTCACTCCTGAGCATTGTCCAATCTCTAAGTGGAAGCAGAACAGAGTCTGTCCTTGGCTTCTCCCATCAACTGTGTCTGCACCACGGTGGATCTGTCCAGCCAGCACAGTGCCATGTGGGATGTGGGGAGCTCAGTCACCTCTGTTTTATGTTAACCTGGTGCTTTTCCAGTGGTGTAGGACCCAAGAAGCTTAGAGATCTGCCTATAATGACAGCAGGAGCCCTGAGCACAGCACAGGCTGCAGAACCTCCAGAGCCCAGGAGAGAGGAATTTGCCATGTGCCAGCATGGGCAGTGGAAGACACAGGGGAACTCCTGTGCTGGGCATTGCCCCAAGTTCTAACCAAGAAACTAATGACCCTGAGAAGAGACTGATGGTGCTCACTATGCATTCCCATCTCTGTACTCTTCCTCAGTATGAGTTATGGGTGTTTATGGGGATCAGTTAACATTAAAGGAGATGAGAAATTCTCAGTCACTCACCAACCTGTAAGTGAGAATCTTCTAACACTCTCTGTAGTTCAGCAGCAAAATTTCTTCTCATGGAGATGGAATTCACATGATATAAAATTAATCTTTGTAAGAGTTAATTATATCAATTCAGTGTTATTTACCATATTTTCAATATTGTATAACTTCCAACTACATATTGTTCATAAATTCTTTCGTTACTTCAGATGAACCATCTAATCCTTTGTACACTTTGTCTGTATTATTTCTAATTATGGTCATTGGAAATGAGTATGTGCTTTGGATATCTGAATTCAATATTTCTTAAATTTTATATAAATAAAATCATTCATTATGTGATCCTTATTCTGGTTTAACTAAACCTAATGTTTTCACTACTAATCCACCTGGTAGCTTGTATCATTAGTTCATTCTTTAAGAATGAATGACTATTCATTACAAGTATATGCTGGGAACATATTCATCTATACATTCATTTTTGCACATATTTTTCCTCATACTGTTAATATAATGAGACTGATATATTGGTATTCATATATTTTACCATCTTTGACTTCTCTGGTATACAATTAAATCTCTGTATGATTATGTTTAATAATTATGTCCATAAACAACTCAGAGAAAGAAAAACTTACTTTGAATCATGAGTTCATAGTTTTATTCTGTCATTGGCCAGTTCCATGGATTCGTGCCCATAGTGTGGGTACACTGAAGAAAGACACAGCAGAAAGAAGTTGTTCAGCATGCGACTTTCAGGAAGCAAAGATCAGGAAGGGGAAATGGGTTGCAAAGATGAAGAATGCTTGCAATCCAGGAACCATCTTGGGACGGCAGAGTGGCAGAGTCTATGGAAACTGAAACCCAGGTTGTGAGGTACTGGAAACCTTCTGGGACACTCTAAGTCTACAGGGTAGAAACTGTACTGCTTCAGATCCCTATGGCTAGATGGGAAGACACACAAAGAAAATGAAAAGAAAGGGGGGGGAATAAAGTACTCCAAACAAACCAGGATGCTCCAATTATAGACTCCATTGACAGCACAGTAGAAGAAATGTAAGACAAGTTCAGAATTCACTTAGGAAAACCACTTCATAACTTTAAGGGGGATATAAAATGTGAAATCAGAGCTGTGTCTCAGGAGATGGAAGATAACTTAAATAAACAGATGAAGATCCTGAAAAGAAATCTAGAAGAAATCTTTGAAATGAAGGAATCAGTAAACCAACATAAAATTCAATGGAAAGTAGTATCAACAAGGAGAAAATTTGGAAGACAGAGCCTCAGGCAATGAAGACAAAATATATAACTTTGAAAATTAATTTAACCACACAGAGAACTTGACAAATTGTATGATGTTTCCTCACTCAGTCACAATACCTGAAAAGCAATTACTGAAGCCAATACAGTGGAGCTACTGTGACTACTTCTGGGCTGATAAGAACAACCCTCACAGCAATTGCACTGAGGGAGGGTTTGAACTGCTGCTCCATAAGCAACTGAAAGGCAAACATATGCAGAAAGAAATGTCTTAGTTTGTCTGAAAGAAGATAAAGATTGAAGAAGAGTATGCAAAGAAATTGACTAAGCTCTCTCAGAATTCTTTGGCAGTACAGGAGGAAGGCTCCCTGGGTGAAGCATGGGCTCAGGCGAAGAGAGCCTGTCAGATGAAGAAGTTCATCTCATGCTCTCCACCAACCTTCACAGCGAGGTAGAAAAGCCCCTAATACACTTTCGTGAGAACTTCAAGAAAGACATGAAAAAGTGTGACCACCATATTTCTGACCTCCACAAGCAACTTGCCAGTGCTATGCATTTGTGGAGAAGGCCCAGAAAGCCCTCACATAGAAGCAGAGAGACCTGGGGATGAATACCCAGCAGGTGAAGATCAAATTGAGCAAAAAAGAAGGAGGAGGACATGCATGGAGGAAGACCACACAGGCTGGTGATGACCTAATGCTCTGTGTGGACCTCTATAACCAGGCCCAGTTCAAGTGGTTTGAAGAGATGTTGACCACCAAGAGCTAAAGTGGCTGGAAGTCGAGAAGGTGGAGATTATCTGGCAGCATTTGTACCCGTACACATAGCTGCAACACAAGACAGACATTTTCAACCAAAGCAGAGTAGAGCCTGCTTTGAAAACTGCTTTGAAAAGTGGACCTGGCCAAACACAGAGAGCTTTGGCTCAGAGAGCACAAAATGGGCAATACGCACCCTGGGGACAGGAAGATATAGACATGACTGTGTGGTTCCAGGGTTCCTGCCCAGGAGAGGGGCTGAGTATCCCACAGAGAGGAGATGGTGGCTCCTGCTTGGTGAAGCTGCCCTCCCACCCACTCTCCTGCTCACTGAGGAGAGAGCTGGCAATTCCAGAAGGGACACTTGGATGGCCCAGCTGGGGGACCCAAAATATTCCCAGGCCAAGAAGAAAGACCTGCAACCCTGCCCTCGTCTCCAAAGCTGAAGCCCCCCAAATTTCATGCCACGCTTATTGCTCTGAGAACAGACTGAGTCTGGATCTTTGTGGTCCCTGCTGAGTGTCATAGGGGTGGCCATCACACATTTGTGCTCTTGGGTGCCCCAAGGTCTATACTCCAACTGGTCACTTTATCTCCTTAGGGACTTTGGAAAATCAGGGGAGGGTCACCTTTCTCTCCAAGCCAATGTCAGAATCAGAATCATAAATAGAAAGCACCATCAACTCAGCCTGCACCTAGAATCTTACATAGGATTCGTTTTCTCACTGCATTCTTGAAGCCCAAATCTAGCTCTTCTAGTCCACTTTTTATCCCCATGAGTCTTGGGAAGGCCTGTTTTCTGTCTTTCCAGACCTACCCTTCCAGGAGAGTTCATGATAGAACTACCTCATTCAGTAAATTAGCCCCAAGTCAGAGCATTGAATCATGGTTTCTATCATACCAAACATCATCACTGAAGTCCCTGGAAATTCCAATCCATTCATTACTCAGATTCTTTCTCAAGGCAGTCTGCACACTGCCACCCCTGCCAAGTCTCACTAGAGGGAGTTTTCCAAAGTTCTCAATCAGCAAGATATCCTTCAGCTCTGTGTGTGTCCAAAGGCTTTGAGGGATGGAGATGAATCAACTCACCTCAGAAACCAGATGGGGTCTGTCTGCCATGGTATCCTGTCCATCACTGGGATACCCTGACCAGCACTCTCCCAGGCTACCCATCATGGACTTAATGGGGCTGTGTCAGTCCCACATGGGAGACAGGTTAGGGCAAGCCCCCTATGTCATTCCCCATATGGCTCCATCTGCATATACATGATAGGATTTGGGCTGTTTTCCCTTGTATGGACACTGCCAACTTTCATGGACATAGAGTTCTTTGCTATCCAGGTGTGTCCTGCCACCTGGGCATCCAGCTCCTCTGAACTTTCCAGAGTCCTATGCCAAGCCATCACTTGGTGCCACCACCTCATATCCCTCTGTCCATCTTCCCTGGAGAAGCCTGGGCCAGTTGTGATTCAGGAAGCTTTTCAACACTGCCACTTGTTTCAGTCCATCTCTTCCTTTCTCTACTAGAGCAAACATGATCTCCACCATATTAACACAGAGAATCAGCCTGAGGGAACTGGGAGAAAAAAATTGACATAGCAAGTAAGAAAAAAGTTAGACCCAGAAACCCATGCTACGATTGTACATCTTTCTTCATCTTTCCATCAATGTCTTTGGATTTACCCTTACATCTCCCATAGGGGCAACATTCTATGAACACAATTCACTGACCTTTCCCTCAATTTACAAGCTAATAATGGAAAACATTAATCTTGACACTTACAGCATCTCTTCCATTAAATTGGAATTGCTTTCTCATAGTTTATATTAGAAAGATTTCTAATATACTAAATCAAATCAGAAAAAAAATGTAGATGAATGATTCCAGGAATTGACCTCTCTGGCCACATTCTCCAGCAATGTCTCCACCTACTGATATCTACCACCCAGTCAAGTCATTCCAACCAGGATGGACTGGTTGGTTTGTAACTCACAAAATCCAATCTCTTAACTTTGAAAAGTTCTGTGTTAACACGGGGACTACTGGAGAACACCTCACATTCCATCCATGACATTCACTGCTGGTCCCCAAAGTCCCATGTCCATTTAACAATACAAAGTGAATTCAGTCCATCTCCAGGTGTCACGTAATCATAACAATTCCAGCATTCCCAAAGTGCAATCCAAAATATCAACTGAAAATGAAGATAAACTCTTGGCTGTGACTCCTTATAAAAATCAAAAGCAAGTTACATACATCCTATATCCACTGGAAAACAGTAAACCTTCCAATTACAAAAGGAAATACTAGGAACATAGAAAAAATGGATGAGGACTGAGAAATACCAAAATCAACTGAGCAAACAGGTCACACAAGTCCACCTGTAATTCACCATAAGGCATCTAGGACCCTTAACTGCATGTGCTATTTACAGATAGCTTGAGAATCCCTGCCCTTTTGGTCTTCCAAGTTATAAAGCAAAGGGTTTTGTTTTCTTTGCCCCTCTCTGCAGCCAGCAGCTTTACTTGGCAAAGAGTCTATGCTACTTCCATGTGTTAATTCCCAGAGATTCCACTCTAACTTTGGCACACTTTCAGAGGTTTATATTTCACCCTGTCAGGGGCAACCTGCAGGGGCTCAGAAATTGTTACAGTTTGCTTGGTCTCCCAGGCCTTTCTTTGAAATGATGCTGTAAACTTCCATGACCCCTTAACTTGAGTAACCTTCAATCTTGTAGAGCCAAAACCACATAGATGTGTGCTGCCAGCTCACCATACTGATATCCCTGAAATTACTGCCTTGGTGATATATGAATATCTTTCTTGCTGAGAATGGTAAAAACACTTTCTGGGACCCTGTGCAAGCAGGGTGCCCACAAGACACTTCTCAAGAGAACTTTTCCCTTTTTCATCATTGAATATGGATTGTGTGTGGGTTTGAAATTCCTTAGATATACTCAGCTTCTTTGCAATTTTCTCTATGTGATAAATTTAGCATGTCTTTAGGTGCTAAAATCTCCTTACAACCATAACTTCCTTTGGTTAATTTTTAAAATGATTCCTTTAAAACTCTGTCCAATATGGTTTTCAACTCTACTAACAAAAATAACTGCTTTCTTAAAATGTGGTATGTCTATGATATTGATATCAATATTCTAAAGATTTTATGAAACTTGGAATAGTTTGATGGTTCCGGCTTTATGTTTTTAGTCATAAATATTACCTTAAAATGCTCTATAGGTTATGTGCCAATATTTTCCTTTATATGGTTAAACTCTGATCCAATATCTGACTACAGGCTGCTCCAAGGCTTTTGTCTTCTGCAGTTTTGATTCTATGAAGTACTGACAAACATAATCATGAAATAGAATCTAACAAGACTCCTAAGTACAGTTTCCTTATAGTGGTAGATATATTTTTCAGGGAAGATTTCTTTCCAATAGATACTTTTGCCTTAATCGATATTACTACAAAATCAGTTTCCTATTTCAAGAATAGTATACAAAGTAAATGTTTCTGGTAAATTCTGCAGAAGTTCCATACCACACCAACATACCCACAGAGTTTTCCATTATTTGACACAAGATGTGAGATATTTTGAAGTTCATATAACATTTTTTTCCATTTCCTGTGTCACCAAGTCTTTCAGTTTAAAACATAAATTAAACATCCAAAATCTATGTCTAATGATATGAATACATATCATTAGTGTTGGTGCTTGCAATTTAATTTCTTTCAAAATTCATACATTAGGCATATATTCAATTTACCTGCATAACAACTGAACAATTGTTGATAAAAGTCACTTATTGAAGTTCAGTAAGCTATGTATTTGGAAGAAATGCACATAAAGTTTGAGTTTGTAGAATTCACCTGGGGTTCTCTGAGATCCTTTTGCTCTAGCAGTGAGAACCAGAAGCCATGGGACAGAACTTGTAAATGGAGCTTGTGTTGTGATTGGATCCTGTTACAGGAAGGCAAGGCTTCTGACATTAGCCAGTGCAGGGGTGCTCACTGGTTCCTATATCTTCTATGCCCACTTTAAGAAATGCCTCTATTAATATATCACATAGGTTTAGGTTTTTGTATTTTCCTAAGTAATAAATACATTTATTTTTTCTCCAATTGCTTTATAATAGTACAATGGTGAAAAAATATTTCTCAATATTTAGAATTTGGTGTATTGATTGTGATATGACAAATATTTTTTCTCATTTTTTATATAAGCATTCCTGTCCAACTTGAAATTGAGCATATGTCAGTTATGATTAATATTTGGCAAAGCATATCCTATTGAAGAAGCTAGAATATTTGGAGATATAAGTTTCTTGAGATGAAAAATAGCCACAAGTGAGTCATGGTGGCACATGCCTGCAATCCCAGTACATCAGGATTTAAGGCAGGAGGATGGGAGGTATGAAGCCAGTATCAACAAAAAAGTGAGGCCCTAAGCAGCTTAGCAAGACCCTGTCAGTATATTAAACAGAACAAAGTCTGGGAATATGCCCCTGTGTTCAATTGCTGTGTAAGAAAAAAAAAATAGTCTGTCTCAAGGTTTAGGGAACAAGTAAAGATAGATATTTACTTTATGAATTCCATTAAACTGAGAGTATTTTTAGAGTTGATTTGGTCAGACACTGAAGTGAATTAGAGTCCATCTTTTCCTAATTATCAGGCATGAGTCATTAGCATAGATTTTACAGAATTCAAATGTTTGGAATGAAGACCACCCTTAAGCTGACCTGCAGCTCAGCCTTTGGGATTGTTCAACCACATGTTCAACCACACTTGGCAACTCATGGGAATGATAAAAAAGACTGGCAGTCCCCACAGGCAAGGGAGTCAGAGTTCTGTTCTCTTGTGTACAGATTTTATTGTCAGGAGGGTGTGGAAACAAGGGCCCTGTGTTTATTTCATGAACAAAGAGTATCCTTTTCATGTTCAGATAAAGATGGACAGAATTATCCTTTGATTTTCTCACATTTTTGGAGATATTTGCTTTAGGATTTGATCTTAGAATATTTTAAATATAGTTAATTGACAAAATGATGTATTGTAGTTCTTAAATATTGACAATGCTCTGAATAAAAACCATTTATGTCAGTATACGTATCTCCAGATTTAATTGGTAAACTTTTCCTGTATGACCATATTTAAATGTAGGTGCTGCAACATATTCAATAAATCTTCAATATATGTAACCTCAAATAATTTCAGCAAATATTTTGAAATATATATACTCATTAAAAGATGAATTGAGTCAGGCATGGTGGTGCATGTCTGTAATTCCAGTGGCTTGGAAGACTGAGGCAGAAAGATGTTGAGTTCAAAAGCCACCTGATTAATAGTGAGGCAATAAGTAAGTCAGTGAGATCCTGTCTCTAAATAAAATGAAAAATAGAACTGGGATGTGGCTCAGTGGATGGGTGCCCCTGGTTTCATTCCAGGTACCCAACCACCAAAAACCAGATGCACTGAAAAAATTACACATTTTATGAAGGATCCATGGAAACTATGTGGTAATTCCATGAATTTATTTTATACAAAAACACAAATATGAACAAGGTCATGCTTAATGCAGCTATTTCACTGATAGGACTAAAGGATCTGACCAGACCAATTAAAGAGCAGGAATGTTTGCTTGAAGGCTCACAGATTCAGAGGTCTTAATCCATAGAAGGCTTTCCCCATTCCTCAGGGCCCACGGTGAGGTTGAATATCATGGTGGAAGAAGGTGGTGGAGGGAAGGAACTCATGTCATGGTGATCAGAAATCACATAGACTCCACTGCCCAGATACAAATTATACCACAAAATTACAACCCAATTTTCACCTCCTCCAGTCACACCCCACTCAGTTAATTCCCCAAGGGGATTAAATCACTGATTGGGTTGAGAGTATTACAAACAAATAATTTATCCTCTGAACCTCCTTGTATGGTCTCACACATGGGCTTTTGGGGGACACATCATACCCAAATGAAAATGACTGATAGTAGAGTAGGCAGTGTAACTTGTAAAGACCTGAAGTGAAGGACATTGTATAAAATTATGAACTTCAATCAGTAAAATTAGGATAATGCTGAAATGCATCTACACCTTTTTCCTGAGAAAAACTGTCTTCCCATGACTCTCATCACTGCTTCCTTTACCTGTTTGTTCCTGAGACTGTAGATGAGAGGATTTAAGAAGGGAGGAACCATGGTATAGCAGGCAGAGGGAATCAAGTCCTGGAGTGTGTCAGAGTTTGCTGAAGACCTCAGATACACACCTGTGCCAGAGCTGAGGAAGATGGACACCACAAGGATGTGAGGGGTGCAGGTGGAGAAGGCCTTTACTGAGGCGGTGGTGGGATATTTCAGCACAGTAGAAAATATGTGAATATATGACATGATTATTAAACCAAAGCAGCCACCACCAAATATTATAATAGAGACTAGAATAAGGATCATGTTGCTGGTAATGTCAGAGTAAGAGAGCCACAGTAGAGAGGGGATATCACAGAAGAACTGATGGACCACGTTTGACTGGCAGAAGGACAGCTGGAAGGTGTTTCCAGTGTGCACACCTGCATACACCAGGCCACTGAGCAAGGAAGCCAGGGTCATGCGAACACAAAACTGAGTGTTCATGATGGTAGGGTACTGGAGAGGCTGGCAGATGGCCACATAGCGGTCCCAGGCCATGATGGAGAGAAAAAGAAGTTCAACACATGCACAAAAAAGGACCAAGAAGATCTGGGTTTCACAGCCACCCACTGAAATGGCCCTATTGCCAGTGATGGAGTTGACACAGGCATTCGGGACAGTGACAGAAATGAAGCACATGTCCAAGATGGACAGGTTCCTGAGGAAGAAGTACATGGGTGTGTGCAGGTTCTGGTCAGCAGTGGTGACAGTGACGATGAGCAGGTTCCCTAACAAGGTACCCAGGTAGGTCACTGTGAATAACATGAAATAGAGGAGACTCATATTCCAGCCATCAGGAAAGCCCAGGAGGAGAAATTCCATTACCATGGTGGAATTGGCCATTTTCAGGATATTTTCTTTGATTGGGAAGATAAAGAGATAATAGAAAGCAAAAAACATGATTAATACAATTACTCTACATATTCATGTCCAAGGTGTTTCCCTGCATAGGAAAGGAAAGCTCACCCTTGATTTTCTCATAGATTTGATCATTTTTTTGTTGTTGTTTGCTTAGTCACTTTGCCTATCAGGGCTTTCATAAACATGAGTCAAATATACATTCTCTTAATTGCACTTTCTATGTAGATCCACCTTGCTTACATCAACCTATTCCCATCCCTGTGATATGGCAAAGCAGAGGACATGTAGACAAAGTCCTGCAAATACATCACAGCAGTACTCATTCTGCTTTAAGTAAATCAGAAGAAAAGAAAAACATTTGTGGAACACGATTCACCTTTAAAAAATAATGCAGAATATTTGACTTTCTTCCAGGAAAGTATGGGAAACTCCAGGGACAGGAAAGTGAACTTCTGAGAAGCCTGTGTTCTTATGCCTTTTATCCATGGTATGGTCCCAAATTCTTTACCATGAGCTCAACTCATAAAAGAAAACTGCAAATAGCTTTTTTCTGTTGAAATCAATTCCTCAAGACAACATTCACCTTGCTTCTTTCAAGTCGTGTGCTTTGATTCAATTTTCAGCAGCTCTGGATTCTTGACTCTGATGACCTTGAACATAGAAGTTGTTAGGTCCTCTATCCAAGTTAAACATTTGAAAGAATAGTTCAGTAATATAAAGATATTTAAAGGTAGTGTATCTCTTCTCTTGTAATAAAACGATTTTTCCCTGGCACTTCAGAATATGAGAAATATCATACTATTATATCATGGTATCATTTTATATGCTTGCAAATTGAGAATAACACTGAATTTCACAGAACAATTTGCCAAAGATTTTCATCAAGTGACACAACTCTATAGTCTCCTAAAACTAATGAGGATTACAAATGAAATATTTGCTTTATAATATAATTAAGATAAACAGGAGATGATGGAGTGGTAGCTTTTTGTTTCTTATACTCTGAAAACATTTCAAAATAATGTAAGTAGAGCAGCATGTGTGTCCAGAATGATTTGATATGCTTACTACCTTTAATGGGTGTAAAATCTGTTGCAGTAAAATTACATTTCACATTGGTTCTAACAAACTATGGCCTCTTTTTCATGTGTGTCTTGAAAGTATGACTCAATTTTCTCTATCATGATTTACAAGCAGAAATAGCACTATAATCATTAAGGCACCATTGTTTCAGCATATCATTCTCATCAATGGTTATCTGATTACAGTACATAGCTGTATCCACCTACATGGGGAATTATGGAAGTATCATCATGTGAAGAGAATGATGTTCCATTTAGTCAGATCATTACAACTTCTTTAAATTCAAATAGTGCCTCCCCCAAACATTAGATCATATAATCTAAGTAGAAAATATTTCTAAGTATTCATTACTTTTACTTCCCAGTATATGTCTTAGTTTAAGCCATGATATGAAGTGGCATGGAATAAATAAGCCATATTAAAAGTGAGATTTATTATTATGACAATACAGATCCTTGACCTCAGCAGATTTAAACACGTTTTATTAAATGCACCAAATAACTGTAATCATCCTGTGAATTTCCCAAAATTATTTCAGAGTTCATGACAACATTTTGAGCAAAAGCCAAGTACCTTTATCTCAATGTGTATCTTAATTATTTAAGTAGGTTTTAGGAGAAAAGTGATGAAAAGTCCAAATTGCTTTTTCATAAGCACTAGAAAGGTAAACACTGAATGATATGTCCCCATTGTGTTTGATCATTTCTATGTAGAGTGCATCCCTTAGTGCAGGTGTGCAGGTCTGCAAACCAGGGTCTGGGCTGTGATATGTGTCTGGGCATGACCTGCAGGACTTCTCCTCAGCTCCTCCATCATGCCTCCCATGCAATCCCAATACTCCCATGCAGAGCCCTTGCAGGAGTTGGTCACCTCCGTTTCTGCAGGGCCACCTGTCTGACAGGGCATTCTGCAATGCTCTGTAATTTAGCTAACATCATTCTCTTCCACGAATTACAACTGAGAACATTAGTTACCACTGTATCCTCTGTTAATAAAGTTTTCTCCTCATTGTTGTTACTGCACAAAGTTGGATTCCTTTGTACTTTGGATAATTTGCCTTTGTCTCATTGATACTTTGCTTTTCCTTCCTTTCTTCTCAATGGTATCATAATCATTTAAAAAGACACTGACTGTAATCCTTAACAGGAAGATTTTTCTCATAGGCATAACACTGCTGCAGCAGCTCAGACAAGCTCAAACATGAGTCACCTACATCACCCTTTCCTCTGTCCTTTGTAGACCTGGGTCCCAATCAGCATCTTGCCATGTTAACCACACTCAAACTTAGTAAAGTGATCTTCTTGCTGAGCCTGTCTGCACTCCTCTGGAAGTGTGAGAGCCTTCCAGGGTCAGGGGTGGGTGACCAGACACAAGTAAGCTGCTGTAAATTTCAGTCGTGGTGAAGTTGAAATGGTCCTACTCAGTCTACCTGCAATCTTATCTGATCCCCATCTCTGTTCCTCCATGACACAAACTTGAAACTCATACCTCAGTGACACTCTTGTCACAGCTGGCAGAACCCCTTTTTCGACTGTCACATAATGATCCTATGTTCCCATTATAATGTATGGAACTAGAAAGGAGGCTCACATGCAACTTCACTTGTAAACTTCTTCATAAACTCTAATTTGTATTTCCACATATCTGTTTTCTTAAAAAATTGGCATATCATACTAAATCGCAGGAAATGAGTATATGTTCATGATCCCCACAACAATGTCACACATCTTTGACTTTTAGACCATGTAATGTTCATTTTTTACACATTAAGTAGAAATGACATGACTTCCTACATAGGAATTAGTCAATAATTATATTGTCACATTAATAACTAACCAGTAAGTTGGACTGATATTATTCTACTGATTTACAAATTAATAGCACCCAAATAGGCTTTGGACCATCTTCACTTCTGTAACAGATAAGCTCAGGCTGTCTTGAAATAATGAAAGCCTAACTCTCCCATGCATTCATAAGGTAATATCTAAAACAGTAATTGATCAAAAGGCATTATTGATGACATAACTATGACTACAGCTATTCCAAACACTGGGTTTTAGGGAAATAAGTAAATGATTATTGTCTTTACATAACGTAATTACTCACTCCTGAGTATCGCGTGCTGCCAATGTGAACAGAACATTGTCTCTCCTTGGCTTCTCTGTCTGCAGCCAGGGTGGACCTGTCCAGCCAGCACAGTGCCAGGAGGTATGTGAGGAGCTCAGTCACCTCTGCTTTATGTGAACCTGTTGCCCAGCTAGAGGATGCAGAGCCCTTGGGGGACCAGAGCACAGCCTGCAGAGACAGGAGCAGGCCGAGCACACCAGGAGGCAGCAGCATCCCCAGAGCCCAGGGGAGAGACCTGGTCACATGGCAGCATGTACAGTGGATGGCACAGGGAGTCCTCTGCTGAGCATCACCCTACCTCATTGCTGAGAAGGGAGTAGCACTGAGGAGAGGCTGGTGGGCTCACTGCGTGTTCTCATCTCTGCCTCTTTCACCTTGGTGTGAGTTAGGGGTGTTTATGGGATCCATTAACATTAGGGTGTTGAAAATTCTCACTTTCTCCCCAAGCTACAAGTTTGAAACATTTAACATTCTGTACAGTTTGGCAGAGAATCTCTTATAATTCAGATGACATGCTCCTGACATAAAACTAACCTCTGTAAGAGTTCATTGTTATAAGTTCAGTGTCATTTATCACAGTACAAAATTGTACAACTTCCAAATACCTCTTCTTCTCAAATGCTTTTATTAGTTCAGATGAACTGTCAAATCCTTTACACACACTGTACCTTTTATCTCTAATTACAGTCACTGGAAAACATGAAATTTTCTTCGAATCTTTACCTGTTTTTGAAATCTCATAAAAAAATAATCATTCGATATGATATCATTTTCTGGCTTGACAAGCCTAAAGTTTTCAAAATTAATCCAACTTGTGGCATGTATCATTAGTTCATTCCCTAAGGATGAATGACATTCCACTATATATATATATATATATATATATGTCTGAAATATTTTATACAATACATTCAATGGTGGACATATTGTTCTTCATTTTGTTAATATAATGTGGCTGATTTATTGGTTCTCATAAGTTTTGGCATCTTTAATATTTCTGGTACACATTCTGTGCACTGTATGATTATGCTGAGTAATTGTGTGAGTCAGCTTTGCATTTTTTTGACCACAAACACCTGGTCAAAAATAAAGAAATATTTAAAAAATCCCATTAAAAAAACACAACTCAGATGAGGGGAAGCACATTTTGGCTCAGGGGTTCAGAGACTTAATCTCATTGACAAATTCCATGGCATTGTACCCATGGTGTCAGCACATTGAGGAAGGACCCAGCAGAGAGAAACTGCTCTGGATGTGGCTATAAAAAAGGAAAGAAAGGGAAGGCAAAAGGGGATACAAGAAAGATGAATGCTTCCAGAGCTTTACCCCAGTGGCCACCTCCCCCAGCAATGCCCCATATGCATAAAGATACCACCCAGTCAATTCATTCAAACCAGGATGAACTGATTATTTTGCAACTCTCACAATCCAGTCATTTAACTTTTGAAAATTTGTGTTGGCTCAGGAGTTTTTTGGAGACACCTTACTTCCAATGCATAATATCCCCTGGTAGTCCCCCAAAACTCTTGGTCCTTTAACAAAGCAGATAGATTTTAGTCCATCTCCAATGGTTTCACAGTGTTAAAAATTCCAGGATTTCCCCAAAGTCCAAGACCACAATCTCACCTGAAACTGAAGGTAAATTCTTGATTGTGAATCCCTGTGAAAACCAAAAGCAAGTCTTATAAATTCCATATCCACTGGTAGAGAGCAAACCTTCCCATTCCAAACAGGATTAGTAGGGTTATTAAAACAATGGGTGGGTCAGAGGGAAAAAAAAGAAAAAACCCAGATAAGCAAACATAACTCCACCTGCAATTCCTCATTAGCATCTAGGAACCTTAACTGAAAGACCTTATTTCCAAAGAGATTGGGAATTACTATTCTTTGATCTTGCTAAGTGAAGAGCAAGGGGAATCTCTTTACTTGGCTCTTTCTGTAGGTATAAGCTTTTCCTGAGAGGCAGGTCATGCTACTTGCATATATTAATTTTTGGGGATTCCATTCCAAATTAGGCTTCACCTTCACAGCTTCACATATTACCATATCAGGGCCACCTACAGGACCTTGGATCCTGCTACATTTTGCCTGGCCTCCAAGGAATTTCTTTGAGATGATGGTAGAATCCTTCATGACCCTTTAACTTGAACACCCTGTCTTCCTGCAGAGCCAGTAACATAAATATCGTTAAAGACTGCTGCCAGCTGACACCATAGTTTAGTCCCTAAATAGCTGCTACATTGGTTTCTGAATGTATTCCTTGCTGTGCATAGTAATCTCACTTGCTCGGGCCCCTGTGCAAGCCTCGTGACACCTAGAGACTTCTTGAGGGAATGTTCCCTTCCAATTACTTGATTGTGCAAGGGATGTAGTTTTCCAAATGTCTTAGATGCTCTCAGTCTCCTTCCTGAGGTCTCATTGTGAAGTACTTGTCATCTCTAAAGGGACTCCATTCTCTTTATCACCACAACTTCCTTGGCCCCAGTTTTTAAAATTATCATTTTAACTCTGAATTCAATCTGGTTCTTATCTCTACTCATATAAACAACCACTTTCATACAATGCTCTATGTATATGTTATTGATATAAATATTTTAGATACTTTGTAAAAATTGAAAACTCTGATGGTTCTAACAAAATATACTTAGTCTTGACTATTTTCTTTAAATGCAGTATAGTAGCATTTAGTAAATTGTCTTTTTGGTGACTGAACTCTCATCAAATTTCTACCTTTTGACTATCCTAAGTCTTTGTGTTCTGTACTTTTGATTTCATAAAGCACTGACAAACATGATCACAAAAAGACTCTAAAAAGTACTCTCACATATAGTTTCCTCATAAGGGTAGACATGATATTTTGAAAACCTTGCTTTCCAAAATATATTTTGGACATAATTGATACTAATGTAAAAATTCTATTCCTTATTTCAAAACAAGTGGACAAAGTAAAAATTTTTGCAGGATTCTTCATAAGTTCCATGTGATACTCACACACTTACGGGGTTTTGAATTATTTGACAGAAGATGTGACATACCATGGAGTCATTATATCAATATTTCATTTATTCCCATCTCCTTGGTCACACAGTTTTTCAATGTAGAATATAAGTTAAATGTCTAAAAACATTCATCAAAGGGACATTTCTCAATGGGTGTTTTGGATTCAATTTATTTTCAACCCTATCCATTAAATTTAAATTTAATTTACCTTGCAACCTTAAAGCATGAAAAACTCATGAGTTAGAATTCAGTGAGCTATAGTTCTAGAGGAAATGCAAGTAATGTGTAGTTTGCAGAATTCATCTGGGGTCCACTGAAGGTTCATCTGCTCTAGCAGGGAACATTCAAACAGTGAGAACTAGAAACCATGGGACATAATTTCTGGATGAAGATTGCTTGCTGGTTGAATCATGTCACAGCAAGTCAAGGCTTCCTGCATCGACAGCACAGTGGTGCTTATTGGATCCCTTTATAAGTATTTCCTCATAAGCAAACTTTAAGAAATGCCTTTGATAATCAAACACAGGCATTAAGACTTTTGCAATTTCCTAGGTAATAAATGCATTTTTTGTTTAAAGTTTATGAGAGAAAAGTCCCAGGTAACATATGGAGGAAAACAATATGTATATCAGCAGATATGACAGCCCAGACCAAAAAAACTAGGAGAGCCTGGAACAACATATTTCAACTTCTGAAAGAATATGAATGACAGCCAGGAATCTTATACTCATCAAAGTTAACCTTCAGATTTGATGAGAAAATAAAATTCTTCCATGATAAACCAAAGTTAAAAGAATTTACAAATAGAAAACCTGCACTACAAAATATTCTCAGCAAAATAATCCATGAGGAGTAAATGAAAAACTACAATGTAAGTCAGTAAAGGGAGGAATTGCCCTAAAGGAGAAACCTTTGATCAAAAATAAGCCAAAATGGGCAGCAATACAAATCACATATCAATAATAATCCTGAATGTTAATGGCCTAAGCTCATTAATCAAAAGACATAGACTGGCAGATGGCATTAAAAAGAAAGACCCAAAAATATGCTGCTTTCAAGGGACACATCTCATAGAAAAAGACAGCCAGAGACTAAAGGTGAAAGGATGGGAAAAAACCTACCATGCATGTGGACTCAGTAAAAACATGGGTGTTACCATCCTTATATTAGATAAAGCGGACTTCAAGCCAACCTAGTTCAGAAGGGATAAAGAAGGACATTTTATACTGCTCATTGGGAACCATAAATTATCAAGGCATAGCAATCATAAATATTTGTGCCCCAAACAATGGCACAACCATATATGTGAAAAATTTCTCAATACCAGGAACCAAGTAGACCACAGTACAATAACACTGGATAAGTTCAAAACACTGCTCTCACCACTGGATAGATATTCCAAACAAAATTGAACAAAGAAACCATAGAACTCAATAACACAATCAATACATTAGACTAAACCGACTTATGTAGAATATTCCATTCATCAACATGCAAATATACTTTCTTCTCAGCAGCACAGGGATCCTTCTCTTAAACAGAACATGTTATTAAATAAAAGAGCCTTTAATAAATACAAATAAAATAGTCATTATCCTGTGCCACTAGAGGGAGCACAAGTATAGATTTGATTACTACTGAGGTTGCTCAAATATGTATTCCTGGGGAAGTTTGTAAACTACCCAAATTCAAGGACTTCTCCCCAGAGATGCCTTTGGTTTAATTTTCCTGCTCCCATGGTACTAAAGAAAAATTATAATTCCAGGAGTAATTGATTCTGATTGTACTGGTGTAATGCACATTCAAGTTTGGTTTCATGTGCCCTTAAACCTCCCCAAAGTATCCCTCATAGCTCAATTAATTGTGATTCTTTATATTACTGCCCAATAGCTCCTAAATGAAAGGGGGAATGCAAGATTTGGTTCCACTATTATTGGGGCAGATTTATGTACTATAAAAATAGACCAAAATTAAGCCTTTGCTTAAATGAGCAGTCCATCACAGGGTTATTGGACACTGGTGTTGATGTTAGAGTTAGACCCCTCTCAATGTGGCCTCGTGCATGGAAATTACAAAGGGGCCTCACCAGTTTGGAGCATAGAAGACAATAATAAGCAGGTACTTAAGAGCTCTCTATGGTTGTGATGCTCCACCCTTCCAACTCAGAGCAAGCTACTACTCATATTCAACCATACATTATGAAATTCCCTTTCTGTATGGGGCAGTAATATCTTGCACAAGTTACAAATGTCTATGGAATCTCCTTTTTTATAGGAGCCTCTGCAGATCTGACTGCCTTGCAATTAAAATGGATTGAAGGTCACCACTCCTGTCTGGGTAGAACAATGGCCATGGTCTAAGGAGAAAACGGCAGCCGCAGAGGCCCTTAATCAAGAAGAGTTTCAATTGGGACATATTGAACATTCTACCAGTCCATGGAATATGCCCATTTTTATCATAAAAAAGAAGTCAGTGTAATGGAGAATATTACAAGATTTAAGAGAATTTATAAATGTGTACAAACTATGGGTCTACTTCAGTGTAGATTGCTTCACTGTAATCTAACTTCTCAGGATTTTTTCTTACATGTAATAGACCTACAAGACTGGGTGTTTTTCAACCATTCCTCTCTTTCATCATGATAGAGAAAAAATTGCCTTCCCAGTTCCTGTTTTCAATGATCATAAGTCTGCTGATAGATATCAGTGGAAAGTTCTTCCTTAAGGTATGTTCAGTAGCCCCACATCATGTCAACATTTTGTGAATAAGGCTCTTCAGCTTTTCTGACAATTATCCCCACATATTCATGTTTATCATTATATGGTTGATACTTTGATTTGTGGGCCAATTCTTGTACAGAAGTTACTTTACTAAATTGTAACACATTCTATTACAACCTGTCCTCCATGTGGCCACAGAAAAAAATTTAATGACAACTTCCTATTAACTATTAAGGACATAAAATACTCCAATGTTATTCTGTTCCTCATATTCCAAAATTGACTCTTTCTTCCAAAATTTTCTGTTTCTTTGCAATAATTATTAGTACATTTAAATTGGCCCTGATGATACATTTCTTTTTTAAATTATTTTATTAAGCTTTTAATTTTTTACAGACTGCATTTTGATTCATTGTACACTAATGGGGTACATCATTTCATTTATGGTTGTACACAATGCAGATTCATACCATTCATGTAATCATACAGTATATAGGGCAATGATGTATGTTTCATTCCACCATTTTTAATACCCTCCTCCCTCTCATTTTCTTCTACATATTCTAAAGTTCCCCCATTATTCTCTCATTCCCCACCCCCACCTCCATTGTATATCATCCTCCACTTATCAGGGAAAACATTCGGCCATTGGTTTTTTGAGCTTGACTTATTTCACTTGCATGATATTCTCCAATTCCATCCATTTATTTGCAAATGCCATAATATTATTCTTCTTTATGGCTGAATAGTATTCTGTTGTGTATATACACCAGATTTTCTGCATCCATTCATCTGTTGAAGGGCATCTAGTTTGGTTCTACAATATAGCTATTGTGAACTGAGCTACTATAAACATTGATGTGGCTCTGTTACTGTGGTTTGCTGATTTTAGGTCTTTGGGTATAAACCCAGGAGTGAGATAACTGGGTCAAAATGTGGGTCCCATTACAAGTTTTCTTAGGATTCTCCATACTTCTTTCCAGAGTGGTTGCACAAATTTGCAACTTCACCAGCAATGTAAAAGTGTGCCTTTTTTCCCACATCCATGCCAACAGTTATTATTGTTTGTGTTCTTGATAAAAGCCATTCTAATTGGAGTAAGAAGAAATCTTAGAGTTGTTTTATTTGCATTTCTCTAATTACTAAAACTGTTGAACACTTTTTCATATATTTATCAATTGTCTGTGTGTCTTCTTCCATAAAGTGTCTGTCCAGGTACTTGGCCCATTTATTGATTGGGTTCTTTGTATTTTTGGTGTAAAGTTTTGTAAGTTCTTTATAAATTTTTGAGGTAAGTGCTCTATCTGAAGTGCATGTGGAAAAGATTTTCTCCCACTCTGTAGGCTCTCTCTTCACATTCTTGATTGTATCCTTTGCTGAGAAAAAGCTTTTTAGTTTGAGTCCATCACATTTATTGATTCTTGCTTTGATTTCTTGTGCTTTGGGAGTCTTATTAAGGAAGTCTTATCCTAAGCCAACATAATGAGGATTTGGGCTTACTTTGTCTTCTATTAGGTACAGGGTCTCTGGTTCAATTTCTGTGTCTTTGATCCATTTTGAGTTGAGTTTTGTGCAGAGTGAGAGATAGAAAATTAATTTCATTTTACTGCATATGGATTTCCAGTTTTGCCAGCACTATTTGTTGAACAGGCTATCTTTGCTCCATTGTATATTATTGGCTCCTCTGTCTACTGTGAGGTGACTGTATTTATGTAGTTTCTTCTATTCTGTACCATTGTTCTGACTGTCTATTTTGGTGCCAATACTATGCTGTTTTTGTTATGATTGCTCTGTAGTATAGTTTAATGTCTGGGATTGTGATGCCTCCTGTTTCACTTTTTCTATTCAGGATTGTTTTGACTATTCAAGGTCTCTTTTCTTCCAGATGAAGTTCATGATTGCTTTCTCTACTCCTATGAGGAATGTCATTGGGATGTTAACTGGAATTGCATTCAATCTGTATAGTGCCTTTGGTAGAATGGCCATTTTGACAATGTTAATTCTGCCTATCCAAGAACATGGGAGTTCTTTCATTGTTCTAAGGTTTTCTTCAATTTCTTTCTTTAATGTTCTGTAGTTTTCATTCTAAAGGATTTTAGCACTTTTGTTAGATTAATTCCTAAGTATTTAATTTTTTTTGACACTACTGTGAATGGAGTGGTTTTCCTAATTTCTCTTTCAGAGGATCAGCACTTATGAATAGAAATGCATTAGACTTACACATATTGATTTTATATCCTGCAACTTTGCTAATTCATTTATTAGTTCTAGAAGTTTTCTAGTGGAGTTTTGTGGTTCTTCTAAATATAGGATCATGTCATCAGCAAGTGGTGACAGATTTAGTTCTTCTTTTCCTATTTGTATCCCTTTAATTACTTTGGTTTGTCTAATTGCTGTGGCAAGTGTTTCAAGGATGATGTTGAATAGAAATGGTGAAAGAGGGCATCCCTGTCTTGTTCCAGTTTTTAGACAAAATGCTTTCAGTTTTTCTCCATTAAGAATGATGTTGGCAACATTGTCCTTGAAACTCTACCCAGAGCAATTAGAAAAACCAAAGAAATTAAAGGAATACAAATAGGAAAAGAAGGATGCAAAATATCCCTGTTCACTGATGACATGATTATTTATTTAGAGGAACCCATAAATTCCACCAGAAAACTTTTAAAACTCATAAGAGAATTCAGTAAAGTAGCAGGTTACAAGATCTATGCTTATAAATCCAATGCATTTTTGTACATAAGTGATGAATCTTCAGAAAGAGAAGCTAGGAAATCTACCCCATTCACAATGGCCTAAAAAAAATAAAATACTTGGGAATCAGTATCACAAAAGAGGTGAAAGATCTCTACAATGAGAACTACAGAACACTAAAGAAAGAAAGCAAGGAAAATCTTAGAAGATGGAAAGATCTCCCATGTTCTTGGATAGGCAGAATTAATATTGTCAAAATGGCCATACTACAAAAAGTGCTATACAGATTCAATGCAATTCCAGTTAAAATCACAATGATGTACCTTACAGAAATAGAGCAAGCAAGCAATGAAATTCATCTGGAAGAATAAGAAACCCAGAATAGCTAAAGCAATTCTTAGCAGGAAGAGCAAAACAGGGGGTATCGCAATACCAGATCTTCAAATCTACTACAAAGCAATAGTAACAAAAACTGCATGGTATTGATACCAAAATAGACAGGTAGATCAATGGTACAGAATAGAGGACATGGACACAAACCCAAATAAATACAATTTTCTCATACTAGACAACGGGGCCAAAAATATGCAATGGAGAAAAGATAGCCTCTTCAACAAATTTTGCTGGGAAAACTGGAAGAAATCCATATGAAACAGAATAAAATTAAACCTCTATCTCTCACCCTGCACAAAACTCAACTCAAAATGGATCAAGGACCTTGGAATCAGACCAGAGACCCTGCATCTTATAGAAGAAAAACTAGGTCCAAATCTTCAACTTGTTGGCTTAGGATCAGACTTCTTTAACAGGACTCCCATAGCACAAGAAATAAAAGCAAGAATCAACAACTGGGATAGATTCAAACTAAAAGCTTTCTCTCAGCAAAGGAAACTATCAGCAATGTGAAGAGAGAGCCTACAGAGTGGGAGAAAATCTTTGCCACTCATACTTCAGATAGAGCGCTAATTTCCAGAATATATAAAGAACTCAAAAAACTCTACACAAAGAATACAAATAATCCAATCAACAAATGGGCTAAGGAAATGAACAGACACTTCACAGGAGAAGATGTACAAGCAATCAACAGATATATGAAAAAATGTTCAACATCTCTAGTAATAAGAGAAATGCAAATCAAAACCACCCTAAGATTCCATCTCACAACAATTGGAAAGGTGATTATCAAGAACACAAGAAACAATAGTTGTTGGCGAGGATGTGGGGAAAAAGGTACACTCATAGATTGCTGGTGGGGTTGCAAATTAGTGCAGCCACTCTGGAAAGCCATATGGAGATTCCTCAGAAAGCTTGGAATGGAACCACCATTTGACCCAGCTATTCCACTCCTTGACCTATACCCAAAGGACTTAAAATCAGCATACTACAGAGATACAGCCACATCAATGTTCATTGCTGCTCAATTCACCATAGCCAGATTGTGGAACCAACCTAGATGTCCTTCAATTGATGAATGGATAAAGAAACTGTGGCATATATATACAATGGAATATTACTCCACCTTAAAGAATGATAAAATTATGGCATTTGCAGGCAAATGGCTGAAATTGGAGAATAGCATGCTAAGTGAGATAAATCAATCTCCAAAAACTAAAGGACAAATGATCTCGCTGATAAGCAGATGAGGACATATAATGGAGGGTGGGAGAGGTTAGCATTAGGGTTAGGGTTAGGTTTAGGGTTAGGGTTAAGGAGGGCGGTAAGAATGGAGGAAGGAAGGACTGTATAGAGGGAAAAGAGTGGTGGGAGGGGTGGGGAGGAAGGGAAAAAAATAACAGAATGAATCAAACAACATTACCCTATGTAAACTTATGATTACACAATATGTCAAGGTATGTCTTGACTCCATGTACAAACAGAGAAACAACATGTATCCCATTTGTTTAAAATTAAAAAAAAGAACTCAAAAAACACTACACCAAGAAATCAAATAACCCAATCAACATATGGGCTAAGGAAATGAACAGACACTTCACAGGAGAAGGTGCACAAGCAATCAACAGATATATGAAAAATGTTCAACATCTTTAGTAATAAGAGAAATTCAAATAAAAACTACCCTAAGATTCCATCTCACCCCAAATAGAGTGGCGATTATCAAGAACACAAGCAACAATAGTTGTTGAAAGGATGTGGGAAAAAAAGTACACTCATACATTGCTGATGGGGTTGCAAATTAGTGCAGCCACTCTGGAAAGCAGTATTTAGATTCCTCAGAATGCTTGGAATGGACCCACCATTTGACCCAGCTATCCCACTCCTCGGCCTATACCCAAAGGACTTATAATCAGTATACTACAGAGACACAGCTACATCAATGTTCACAGCTGCTCAATTCACAATAGCCTGATTGTAGAACCAACCTAGATGTCCTTCAACTGATGAATGTATAAAGAAACTGTGGTATATATACAATGGAATATTACTCAGCCATAAAGAATGATAAAATTATGGCATTTGCAGGCAAATGGCTGAAATTTGAGATTATCATGCTAAGTGCGATAAGCCAGTCTCAAAAAACTAAAGGATAAATGATCTCACTGATAAGTGGATGATGACATATAATGGGTGGTTGGAGGGGGGCAAGAATGGAGGAGGGAAGGATTGTATAGAGGGATAAGAGGGGTGGGAGAGTTGGGGGAAGGGAAAAATAACAGAATGAATCAAACAACATTACCCTATGTAAATTTATGATTACACAAATGGTATGTCTTTACTCCATGTACAAAAAGAGAAACAATATGTATCCCATTTGTTTACAATAAAAAAAAAGAATGATGTTGGCTGTGGGCTTAGAGTAGATGGCCTTTACAAAGTTGAGGTATGTTCCTACTATTCCTATTTTTTCTAGTGTTTTAAGCATGAAGGGGTGCTGTATTTTATCAAATGCTTTCTCTGTATCAATTGAAATAATCATGTGATTTTTAACTTTAAGTCTATTGATGTGGTGAATTACATTTATTGATTTCCGGGTGTTGAAACAACCTTGCATCCCTGGGATAAACCCCAAATGATCATGGTGCACTGTCCTTTTAATATATTTTTGTATGCAATTTGCCAGTATTTTGTTAAGGAGTTTTGCATCTATGTTCATCAGGGATATTGGTATAAAGTTTTCTTTCTTTGATGTGTCTTTTTCTGGTTTTGGTATAAGGGTGATACTAGCCTCATAGATGAATTTTGATGGTTTCTCTCCTTTTCTATTTCCTAAAATACTTTGAGAAGAATTGGTATCAGTACTTCTTTAAAGGTCTTGTAGAATTCAGCTAAGAATCCATCTTGTCCTGGGCTTTTCTTGGTTGTTAGGCTTTTGATGGCTTCTTCTATTTCAGTGCTTAAAATTGATCTGCTTAGATTGTGTATGTCTTCCTGGTTCAGTTTGGGAGGATCATGTCTCTAAAAATTTTTCAATGTCTTTGATATTTTCTATTTTGTTGGAGTATAGATTTTCAAAGTAGCTTCTAATTATGGTATGTCTTTCAAAGGTGTCTGTCATGATCTTTCCATTTTCATCACAAAGTCTAGTAATTTGAGTTTTTTCTCTCCTTCTCTCCATTAGTGTGGCTAGGGGTTTATCAATTTTGTTTACTTTTTCAAAGAACCAACTTTTTGTTTTATCAATTTTTTGAATTGTTTCTCTTGTTACAATTTCATTGATTTCAGCTCTGATTTTAATTATTTCCTGTCTTCTATTATTTTTGGTGTTGACCTGTTCTTCTTTTTCTAGAGCTTTGAGGTGTAATGTTAGGTCATAGAGTTGATGACTTTTTATCTTTTTATTGTATGAGCTCAATGCAATGAACTTTCCTCTTAGCACAGCTTTTGTAGTGTCCCAGAGGTTTTGATATGTTGTGTCATTGTTCTCGTTTACTTCTAAGATTTTTTTTTATTTCTTCCCTGATGTCTTCTGTTATCATTGCATCATTCAGTAGCATATTATTTAGTCTTCAGGAATATGAGTACTTTTTGTTTGTTGTTTTATTGTTCATTTCTAATTGCATTCCATTATAGTCTGATAGGATACAGGGTAGCATCTCTATTTTTTTGTATTTACTAATGGCTTGTTTGTGGCATAGCCTATGGTCTATTTTGGAGAAGGATCCATGAGCTGCTGAGAAGAAAGTATATTTGCTTTATGATGGATGAAATACTCTGTAAATATCCATTAGGTCTATATCATTGATTGTATTATTTATTTCTATAGCTTTTTTTCAGTTATTTCTTTAACAACTGATATGCTATCAGGTGTTGAAAAAGCAACATAATCCCACCAGTTTTTTTCCAGTTAATTCCTGCACTGATTACAACTCTTCAACAAGTTAATGAAAAATTATCTACAGTTCTTATGGATAGAATCCCCAACATTCATTGTTCTTTTATCTGTAATAATCTTTACATGAAATCCTATACCCTTGCTGCAGTTGATGCCATTTATAATCAAGACTTGTCTACATTAGAGTAGTTATATTCTCCTCATTTTTCAGGAAGAATTAGTCTCCCTTATGCTGATATGTATGCTCAATGGATCTCTGATGGTCACAACCATATTTTATCTCTCATAGGAACTGATATTCATGTACTTTCTCTTACTTATGGAAAGATTTTACATTCACAACATTTACAGTTTTCTTCATATCATCAAGCTGTCTTAACTGATGCTTTGGCTCCTGTTGCTTTCTATGCACCTCCAGATAAACACCTTTCCTTATTGTGTCAAGTCTCTTGTGTTCCTTCTTCTATGATCTCCTCCATTCTATTTTCCACTGGGATTACTGTCTACAGTGGTGGAGGAAAACAATGGGACATTGTATCCATATTGACTGATAAAAAATGGACTGATTATTACACATTTCCTCAAGCTTCTCCTCAGTGGGCAATATTAGCTGCAATTATTTTGGCTCTTTGTATGTTTCCCCCCACCTTAAAAATCATGGCAGATTCTCAGTATATAACCAAACTGATGCCTCATATTTTCTCTGCAATCTATCACCTCATCTGGACTCTAATTTATTATCCCTGTTTATCAGTCTTCAATCTCTTTTACAGGATTATACAGTCCCAGTGTTTCTTGCTCACATTCCTAGTCATACTAAGATTCCCAGAATGCTCACTGATGGAAAAGCTCATGCCAATGCTGAAATCACTTTATTCTCTCTTTTCAGATGCCATGGAATTACACAATTTTTTTCATTAATATTCTCATGTTGAATGAAATCCTTTTCTATTCCTCTTAACAGGTCTGTTTCATCACTAATAATTGCTCTCATTGAACACCCTGTTGTTCCCCTACTTGGGAAACTCTAAACCCTCCAGATTTTCATTCTAATGCACTTTGGCATGTGGATGCAACTCATTTTCCTTCCTTCCACCCCTATTCTTTCTTACATGTTACCACAGATAGATATGTCCTTAGGCCTTATATGGGCCGGTGCACATCTTTCAGAGATGGTCTCAGCCTGTATCTCTCATTTTCTCTTCTGCATTGTCACCATGAGTAAACTTCATCATTTAAAAACTGACAGTGTTAATACTGCTTATACTTCCAATGCCTTTGCTCAGTTTTTTAATCAATATAATATAATTCTAACCCATGGAATTCCCCACAATCCTACTGGACAGGCCTTAATTGAACATGCACATTCATGCTTAAAACATGCCTTTTAAAACAAAAATATAAAAGGGCATCTAGCCTTACTCATGTTAACAATGCTTTCAATATTGCCTTATTCACAATGAATGCTCTTAATGTACAATATGAAGATAATGCACAGTGCTGGTCCTCTGTCTTGAACAGACACTTCTCACCTAAGGAACCACTACCAAAGATTTATGTAAAATACTGAGTTCCACCAGATCCAATATGGCAGGATCCTGTACCTTTGATTACTTGGGGGAAGGAATATGCTGCTGTTCTTATTCTACAGGTCGTGTCCTAATTCCTGCCAAATATGTGATGCCAATCATGAAGTCCTTGGGATCAAGGACTTGAAACCTGATTCAAAAATTTCACTTGTTCCTAGATGAAGAGGACCCTAATTCAAAGAAGGAGACTCCTTGAAGAACAAGAGACCCAAGGGAACTTGTCTTCTAATCATCTAGTGACTTTGAGGGACACAAAGAATTTAAAAACATCTGATCAAGAATTTCTAGCATAGACAGTTGGAAATGTATCCCAGAAAATTTGTTTTATAACTCTGTTTATAAATTTTACCCCAAATTCCACAACTCTCTTGAGCCTATTATTGCATTTTTTTCTCTGTTTTTGCTCCCCTGTTGCTGGTGTTCCTGTACATAATACTATTTCATCTTTGGTTTCCTGCACTCATTTTACTATTCCGGGCCACTTACTAAAAATTTTTGATTCTTCTGAAATTTATATTATCAAGCTATTCATTAAAATAGGATCACTATTGATTATTTGCTGCTGTTGCATCATAAGCGATGCCAGGAACTTAATAATATGTGGCTTTATTAATTTAACTGAGAACAGTAACCCCATCCAAAAAGAATAGGATCATCTTAAAGCATTGTAATAAAAGATAAAAAAGATGATGGAGGTTGGGAATTATTAGATTGGTTAACCTCATGACTATCAAATTTTACATGGATCAAACAGATTTTCAAAGGAGAATGTTTATTGTTACTTGCCTTATTATGCTGCGCTGCTTTTTGCCAACCTCTCCCTTGCTTTCTTCCTCCACCTTGCTTATACAAAAGACAAGTCATATCTATTTAAAAAGCCAAACACAACAAAAAAGGGGAGTTGTGGAGGTTTCAGGTCAGTCAATGTTCAGAGAAATGTAAGTCCATCAAGTGAGCAAACTCCTCAGGACAGTAAGATCTTCTGTTTGAATAGGTTAGAAATGCTCTGCAACTACTCTGTCCTGGAGTCCTGGAGACAATATCTTATTATGAAATCATTTGGTACTAGTGGACTCTGAGAAGCAAGCAAGTTATGTGTCTACAAATGCCCAAGGCTAACTGCACAAATATAAGCTAATGTAAATTGATATCACCCTGGAATAGATAGCAAAACTGAATTGGTTTTTACAAGGGAGTCACTTCTTGCTTTCACCATCTTGTGTGCTTTTCTCTTTATATCCTCTCCCCTTAATCTTTACAGCTGGACACCAGTTTACCTTTATAGAAGATCACTTTGGCTAAAAATAATTTTCTGCAGTCTTGTTGACACTTTCCATTATATTCCTTTTTTCTAATGGATCATAATTATTTACAATGATACTGACTGTATATCCTGAAAGTGAGGGTTCACTCACAAATACAGCAATTCTGAAGCATCTCAGGCAAGTTCAATCCTGAGTCACCTTCATCATCATCCTCTGCCCTCTGCAAACATGGATTTGCACCACACACACCCTTCAAAGTTATCTTTCTTCTGCACCTGCCTGGGTTCTTCTGGAAAGGTGTGTGTTCCCCGGGGTCAGGGTGGGTGGCCAGATACTGGTATGTTGCTATTAATTTCACAGTGAGGGTGAAGTTCTAGTGGTCCTACTCAGACTACCGGCAATCTGTTTCTTTCCCCATCTCCCATTCCTCCCTGACACAAACCTGACTTTCACCTAAGGAATATTCTTGTTCACTGCTCTCTATTTACTGTGGGCAATTAATTTAATTTTTCCAATTATTGTGTACTGGAGTTTAAAGGATACTCAAATGCAATGTATCCTCTGAAACCCTCTTCATTTTTCTCTAGTGTTAAAAATCAACATGTTAATCAACCTTTCAATAATTCAGTATATAGCAACACCCCATGTTACTGGTGCATATTTCTTGATTTTGGACCATGGATCATGCATCATTTTATCTTTCAGGAGCAAGTGCATGACTTCCTGCATGGTGGTTAATAAACTAATACCTGTGGCATTGTTGACTGACTTCTCACCAGCACTGGACTTTCTTTATTCTACTGATTTACAGATGAAGAGCTCCCAAGCAGACTCAGCCCATCTACTCTGCTGTAGCAAACACAGTGCAGCCTGGGGTGAGGTCATGCAAGCTCAGCACCCTGTGTACTTGTAAGATAAGTCTATTTAATGCAGTACTCACTCAGAAAATATAACTAATGACACAAATATCACCACAGGTATTTCAGATTTCAAGGTTTGAAAAGAAGAAAAATATTGGTATTTTTAAATCATTTGATTATCATGGGACACATAATACAGTAATACAGTGTGTAAGAGTGTAAATACATATGACAAATTCAGAAGGTGAGGGTGATGAGACAAATCCATGTTAACCACCTTGCAGTTTTTCACCCTTCCTTCTCACCTTTAGGCACTTCACAGGTTATTGCTGCTCAACCCCAGGCATTTGTGTCATATACAAGATGGAAAGTTAAATAGCTGTTTAGGATCTGGAAGCTGGCATAGAACTACAGAGACATGTTCTTGTATTCTATTTTTTTAATACTGAACCATGTACTGCTTTTGCCCTCCCAATATATTAAGTAAATTCTCCAGTAAGTAGTTTGAATCATATAAGCTTAATTGATATCCTTCTTTGCTTATGTGTTTTAACTGCAACTTGAAAATTTTTTCTCAAAATTTGATTTACATTCCTCATCAAAAAATCTCATAGGAAATTTCAGATTTTGGAGATGATACAGTAATATGTGAATCACCACCTAACTTTCTTAGGTTCTCAGTGTATTCTTGGAGATTTACAAAATATGATTACTTTATGAACTGAGGTTTTTTAAAATATGAGAAAGTTTTAGTAAGTGTACATTGACCTCAATTATTTTAGAGCATTCAGATCCACATTTTCCTTTATTCAATATATTTTTATGTTATTTTATTAATTTTTAAATTTGTTCTAATTAGTTAAACATGACAGTAAAATGCACTTATTCACTTGGATAAATCATACATAAATGAAATGCAATTTCTAATTTTTTTTCATTTGGCATATTGTAGAATCACACCTACCATGGAATCCTATATATACATGAGATAATAATGTATCTTCACTCTACTATGGTACCTACCCCTTCCTTCACTTCCTTCTACCTAATCTAAATTAAATGTATCCTTCTTTAGGACCCAGGCATTATTGTGAATTAGCATCTGCATATCAGAGAAAACTTTCAGTCTTTGGTTTTTTGGGTTTGGCTTATTTCACCTAGCATGATATACTCCAACTCCATCCTTCTACCAGCAAATGCTAGCATTTCAGTTTTCTTTAAACTGAGTAATATTCTTTCACACACACACACACACACACACACACACACACACATTCTCCTTTAAGGTTATTGAAAATTCCCTCAGAAAAACCACAGGATGGGACATAAATAAAACAAACTCAGGTAGCAAGAGGGTCAAGAAAAGAAGTAGGAGGAGAAGTTAGCACATTTTTAATACCAGAAGTATTAGGAGGGAGTGCTCCAACTTCTTTCCTCTATAAGGGAGAAAAGCTGGGAGTTTTCCCTTTTGGTCCTTATCTGGATAATATTTAAAATTAGGGAGGATATGGGAAGCAGATCACATTTAAAAATGAAAAGGATTGCTTGGGTTGTAAGACACAGAAATTAATTGTTTTCTAAATTACTCTTTCCTATTAGAAATTATGGTCTACTACTATTGATCATCCATTAGGAATGCTAATGAGGGGCACTTTGTCACATCCCGACTCCATAATGTGCTTCAAAGCCTTGTGACCTTATTTTTATATTTTGCCAGTGGACACACATACTCATTACACCTGATATACATTTAGTATGATGTGAAAAATTATTGAAAAGGAGAACATAATTGTGATAAGGACAAAAGTTGAGTTTGATGAATTCAAAATGCTTCAGTGAAAACACAATATTAGAAGTTTTGTTCCCAAAGGTGCTGAAAAATAAGAATGCATGTCATTTGCTAAGTAAACTCTTATCTATCTACCTGTCACCCATCAGTTTGAGATTTTGTCTTTCTTGCCTTGTTATGAATGTATTTCTTTGTCAGCTCTCTTATCTGTGCAGATAATATTGTCCATTTTCTAAGTGTGTGGTAAGTAAAAGTAATTTGAAAAGAGTAAGTTAAACACATAAGTAGCAGCATGAAAAACTGTCACATGCGTTACTTGCAAACACTGTGCAAACATCCATGACAGTCCAGGCACATTTCTACAGAAACACTAAAAGTCATAGCAAGTACTACAGTGTTTAGAAACTTCTCTGGCCTGTTATTTTGCATAATTAAATATTTGTTTCCTGGGATAGCTGACTCTCTTGATGAGATTGCAATTTTTGAACAGAATAAAAATGAGACTTCAGTTGGATTTAGATCCTAAAGGCCAAATAATCACTCCTGAGTGTTGCTGGTTCTCCACAGGGGAGCAGAATTGAGTCTGTCCTCAGCTTCTATGAACTGTGCCTGCAACTAGTGTGAATGTGTTCAGCCAGCACAGTGCCATGTTGGATGTGAGGAACACAGTCACTCTCTTAAAGTAAGCATGGCACCTTGCCAGAGGGAGCAGGCCCCTCAGGACCCCAAAGCTCAGTCTGCAGACACAGCAGGAGTCCTGAGCACAGCACCACGCAGCAAAATCTCAGGAGCCCAGGGGAGAGTACCTATTCACCTGCCAGCATGGGCAGTGGGTGGCACAGGGGAATCCTTTGCTGGGAATCACCCTAAGTCTTTGCTGAGAAATGAGTAGCACTGAGGAGAGACTGATGGGCTCACTGTGTGTTCTCCTCTCTGCCTCCTTCACCTCAGTGTGAGTTAGGGGTGTTTATGGAGTCAGTTAATATTAGGTTGGTGAAAATTCTCACTGGCTCAGCAACCTGCAAGTGGGAAACAGCTAACACTGCAGTTCAACAGCAAAAATCCTCACAATTCAGATAAAATTCAGGTTACATAAAGTTAACTGGTGTAATAGTTCATGATGACCAATTCAGTGTTATTTATTGTACTGCACAACTGTACAACTTCCAGCTTATCATTTTCCCAAATACTTTTATTACATCAAATGACTCATTGATCCATTACACAACATTGTCCATATTATCTCTAACTGCAGTCACTAGAAAACACTAACTGTATTCTGTGTCTTTGAACTTACGTGTTTCTGAAATACCATATAAATAAAATTATTCAGTATATGATCTGTATTCTGGCTGAAGTTAGCCTCACATGATTGAAATTAATCCACCATATAGCATGTACCATTATTTCATTACTTAATGATGAATGGCATAGCATTAAGTATATGTGCCAGAAATATTTTAATTAACATGTGCATTGGTGGACATAGTTTTTTTTCATGCTGCTCATAAAAAGCAACTGATTTATTCATTATCATATATTTTGCCATCTTTGAAATTTCTGATAAACACTTTACACACTCTAAGATTATGTTGAATAATTGTGTCAGACTGGTTCGCATTGTTGTGAAAAAAATACTGGATCAAAAACAAAAAAATAACCCAGTGTAGTCGTGCGTACCTGTAATCCCAGTGATTCAGGTGGCTGAGGTAGGAGGATCGTGACTTCAAAGCCAGTCTCAGCAACAGCAAACTGCTAAGCAACTCAGTGATAAGATATCTCTAAATAAAATACAAAAGAGGGCTGGGGATGTGGCTTAGTGGTGAGTGGTCCTGAGTTCAATCTCTGGTACTAAAAACAAACAAAAATCAAACAACAACAACAACAACAAAAAAAAACCACACCCCAAACAAAAAACCAACTCAGATCAAGGAAAGCAGATTTTTGCTCACAGGTTCAGAGTTTTAGTCATCTGTCTTCTGTCAATTCCATGACTTTGTGACCATGGTGTTGACACATTGAGGAAGGACCCAGCAGAGGGAAGCTGCTCAGAAAGTGACTGCCAGGAAGCAAAGACAGGGAAGGGAAAAGGGGATGGAAGGAAGATGACTGCTTCCAGGGCTTGACCCCAGTGGCCACCTCCTCCAGCAATGCCCCACATGCAGAAAGCTGCCACCTGGTTAAATCATTCGTTCAAACCACGATGGACTGATTAGGTTGTTGCTCTCAAAATCCAATCATTTTACTATGGAAACTCCTTGCCAAACAGTAAATTTTGGGAGACATCTCAGATCCTATCCACAGTGTTTCAACACCAGACTTTCGTACACTCATGTCCATGTCACAATGAAAAATTATTTTAGTCCATCTACAAGGGTCTCTAGTCTGAACAATTCCAGCATTGGGTCAAAGTGCAAGTCCAAAATCTCACCTTAAACTGAATTTAAATTCTTGGCTCTGAGTCCCTGGAAACATTTTTAACACTGGACACACTGCCACACACTTACACCTCATACACCTTAATAAAAAATGTGAAAAATTATTAGAAAGTAGAACATAATTATGATTAAAACCAAAAGATGAGGTTGATGATTTCAAAGTGCTTTGGTAAAAAATGTATATAATATTAGATGCTTTATTTCTAAAGCTACTGAAAAATAAGAATATGTCATTTGCTAAATTAATTCATAACTACCTACCTGTCACCTACCAACTCCTTGACAATTTGTCCTTCTTGCCTTAATCTGAATGAAATTATTTGTCATCTCTCAAATCTTAGGAGAGAATTCTGTGCTTTTTCGAAGTGTGTGGTAAGTAAAAGTAACTTGAAAAGAACAATTTTAAAGTCATAAAAGGCAGCATGAAGGACTATCATAGGGGTTACTTCCAAACTCTGTGTAGACATTCAACACACTCCAGTTACATTACTAATGAAGCCCTAGGAATCAGAAAATACCAGAGTGTTTACAAGACATCTAGCTGCCTCTTATCTTGAAGAATTAACAAATCAGTTCCTGACTAGGTGAATTCCTGGATGAGTTTGCAATTTTCTAAGCAGAGTAAAAATGAGGCTTCATATGCTTTAAAATCTTACTGCCAAGTGCTTACAGCTGAGTGCTGCCTATTCTCCACGTGGGAGCAGAACCCTGTTTCTCTTTGGCTTCTCCCATCAACTGTGTCTGTAGCCAGTGAGGACATATCCATCTAGCCCAGTGCCACATGGGATGTTGGGTGCTCAGTCAACTCTGCTTTATGTGAACCTGTCCTTCCCAGTGGGAGCATGGTCTCTGGGAACATAGAGCTCAATCTGCAGAGACAGTAGAGGGCCTGACCACACCCCCAGGCAACAGTATCTCCAGAGCTGAAGAGAGAGGACCTGGCCATGTGCCAGTGTGGACAGTGATGCTGGGCATCATCTGAAGTGATTACTGAGAAATGAGTAGCACTGAGGAGAGACTGATGGTGCTCACTGGGTGTTTTCATCTCTGCCTCCTTCACCTCAGTGTGAGTTAGGGGTATGTATTGGGATCAGGTGACAGTAAGGGTGGTGTGCAACTCTCAGTCACTCAGCAAACTGCAAGTGGGAAACATCTAACACTGTCTGAATCCAGCAGCAACATTTCTTAACTTTGAGATGAAATCCACATGACATAATGTTGACAGTTGTAACAGCTCATGGTTAACAAAGCAGTATTATTCACCACATGAAAAAATTGCACAACATCCAGCTACAACTTGTTCCCAAATACTTTTATTATTTTAGATGAACCCTCTAATCTGTTACACACTCTGTCCCTGTTATTCCTACTTTCAGTCACTTGAAAATTTGAGTATATTCTGTATATTTGAATTTAAATATTTGTCAGATTTCATATAAATAAAAGCATTCAGGTTTTTTGGTTTTCAAGATGGCAGACTAGAGGGCGACTGCATTTCATGTTACTCCAGGATGCAGGATTCAAAAGAGGAGATAGTGAGAGACTTGGGACCAACTCAAAGCCGCCGGGTGAGTCTCTCCCGTTGGGGAGGCGTCCCAGATGGGGCAGTAGCCCCGGAATGCAGAGAACTTTGTGAAGTAGAGTTGCTCGGCGAGACACCCCTCCCCCCACTAGAGCGTTAAACACGGACAACTGGGCTCATTGTAGGGGAGGCCACACAGCACAGCGCTTGGACTTGGAGCAACCACTGGGGCTCCGGGTGGCTGCCTGAGGAGAAGCTGCGTGGCGAGCTGTTTGGACTCAGAGCAATCACTTCTGAACACCAGGGGGTTACCTGGAAGAAGAGGAGAAGCGCAGCGGGTCACTTGGTATAGGAGTGACTGCATCAGAGCCACAGGCAGTTGCCAGAGGAGGAGGCAAGTGGTGAGTTGTTTGGACTCATAGCGAATGCTCCTGAACACCGGTGGCCTGCCTGGAGGAAGAGCAAGGTGGGTCGCTTGGTCTCCGAGTGACCGCTCCTGAACACCCAGGGGGCTACCCCGAGGAGGAGGAGGAACAGGGTGGGTCACTTGGACTCGGAGTGACTGCCTAGGGTTATGGGCGGTTGGCAGGAGGAGGAGACGCAAAGTGAGTTGCTTGGACTCCTAGTGACTGCATTGGAACAACAGGCGGCTTTCCGGAGGAAGAGGTGTGTGGCGAGTCTCTGGGTCTCGGAGCTATTGTATGGGGCTCCAGGTGGTGGCTCAGAGGAGGGCCCACATAGCCAGGCAATTAGGTGCAGAGCAGGGTCCCAGGACATAGGCGGCTTCTTGCTGGAAGAGCCGCACAGAGACATGCCTAGGGGCTGAGGGAAGTTTCCAGGACTGTGGGCAGATTCTCTGAGGAGAGGCAGCCTAAGGAGACTCGTCTGTGAAGGGTGAGGCTCCCAGGCCCAGGAGGTAGGTCCGGGCCCCTGGGAACGTTGCAGAGGAAGGCAGCCCAGCCCAGGTGGTAGTTGTAGATTGAGGGGAACCTCTAGAAGAGGAACTGACCAGTGAGACCTCCCCACCGGGTGAGTCTTCCCTGCCAGATGAGGTTTTCCCACAAGTACGGTAAAACCAGAGACACAGGCACAAACAGGCCTTGTCTCAGCCCACAGCCTAGTTCCCTGTTGGATGACCATTGGTCAACAAGTGGAGGTACCTCTGCCCACTATCAGGGAATATGCACACCTGAGGGTCACCACCCCTAGAGAGGCAACTTCCTTGGGGAGCACCGCATTATCAACTTCCTCCAAGTCTGCAGGCTACTGTAGGATAAAAGGGGATATACTAGCAATTTTCAGGGACATTATAAGTCAATAGAGGAAATCTGCAATATCTTAATGACCCACTGATTCCTGAACAATATGAGAAAACAAGGGAAGAAAATGCCCCAAACAAATCTAGATGTTACATCAATAAAATCCAACGACAGCATGGCAGAAGAAATGACAGAAAGGGAGTTCAGAATGTACATAATTAAAATGATCAGGGAAGCAAACAATGAGATGAAAGAGCAATTGCAGGCATTGAATGATGAGATGAAAGAGCAAATGCAGGCATTGAATGATAGCACCAATCAACAGTTAAAAGAGCAAATACAGGAAGCAAAAGATCATTTCAATAAAGAGTTAGAGATATTGAAAAAAAACCAAACAGAAATCCTTGAAATGAAGGAAACAATAAACCAAATTAAGAACTCCATAGAAAGCATAACCAATAGGATAGAACACTTGAAAGACAGAACCTCAGATATTGAAGACAAAATATTTAACCTCGAAAACAAAGTCGAACAAACAGAGAAGATGGTACAAAATCATGAACAGAATCTCCAAGAACTATGGGATATCATGAAAAGGCCAAATTTGAGAATTATTGGGATTGAGGAAGGCTTAGAGAAACAAACCAAAGGAATGAACAATCTTTTCAATGAAATAATATCAGAAAATTTCCCAAATCTGAAGAATGAAATGGAAAATCAAGTCCAAGAGGCTTATAGGACTCCAAATACACAAAATTACAACAGACCCACACCAAGGCACATTATAATGAAAATACCTAACATACAAAATAAAGACAGAATTTTAAAGGCTGTGAGAGAAAAGAAACAAATTACATTCAGGAGGAAACCAATACGGATATCAGCAGACTTTTCAATCCAGACACTAAAAGCTAGAAGGGCCTGGAACAACATTTTTCAAGCTCTGGAAGAAAATGGATGCCAACCAAGAATCTTACAGCCAGCAAAACTTACATTCAAATTTGACGATGAAACAAAATCATTCCATGATAAACAAAAGCTAAAAGAATTTACAAAAAGAAAGCCAGCATTACAGAACATTCTCAGCAAAATATTCCATGAGGAAGAGATAAAAAATAAAGAAGCAAATCAGCCAAGAGAGGAATTATCCTGAAGGAACTGTCAAATAAAGGAGGAACCAAGTTGTGTCAAAAAAAATAAATAAATAAAATTTAAAAATGAACCAAATGACTGGGAATACAAATCATATCTCAATAATAACCCTGAATGTTAATGGCCTGAATTCATCAATCAAAAGACATAGACTGGCAGATTGGATTAAAAAGAAAGATCCAACAATATGTTGCTTGCAAGAGACTCACCTCATAGAAAGAGATACCCATAGACTAAAGGTGAAAGCATGGGGAAAAACATACCATGCACATGGACTCAGCAAAAAAGCTGGAGTATCCATCTTCATATAATGTGGACTTCAAGCCAAAGCTAGTCAGAAGGGATAAAGAAGGACATTTCATACTGCTTAAGGGAACCATAAATCAGCATGATATAATAATCATAAACATCTATGCCCCAAACAGTGGCTCATACATTTATGTCAAACAAATCCTTCTCAATTTCAGAAACCAAATAGACCATAACACAATAATACTAGGTGATTTTAACATGCCTCTCTCACCACTGGACAGATCTTCCAAACAAAAATTGAACAAACAAAGAAACCATAGATCTCAATAACACAATCAATAATTTAGACTTAACAGACATTTACAGAATATACTATCCAACCAAGAGCGAATACACTTTCTTCTCAGCAGCACATGGATCCTTCTCTAAAATAGACCATATATTATGCCACATAGCTAATGTTAGCAAATACAAAAAGATAGAGACACTACCTTGTATTCTATCAGATCATAATGGATTGAAGTTAGAAATAAATGAAAGAGTAAAAAACAGAAACTACTCCCTGGGACAGGGAATTCTGAGAATAGCAAAATAACCATAATTTTGCATCAGGGCTGTGACCTTCAAGCCTGCCTGCTCTGCAGACACTTTTTCAGAAATAAATTTTGATGATGTACCTATGTAATAAACATGCTGAGTCAGCTCTGGGTCACTGTTCTCAACCAAAAATGAGTATCCCACATGATTCCATCTGCCTTTAAAGGTTAGTATGCTTTTTTAATAATCTCATATCACTCCTCACTGGTATCTGAATTAACATCTGTGCAGTTCGAAGCCCATAAACACAAGTAATGCTCTAATAAGTACTCTTAAATAGTGTCCTTATTAGGATAGACCTTATATTTGAGAAAAACTGACTTCAAAAATGGATCTTTGACATAAGTGATATTACAATAAAAATATTCATTCCTTGGTTCATAACTAGTATGCAAAGTAAAAGTTTTGCCAAATTTTGCAGAAGTCCCTTACCACATCCACACACTTATGGAATTTTGCAAACTTTGATATATCATGAGGTCCTTACATCATATTTCATTTTTTCATTTCTTTGCTACCAAGTCTTTCAATAAGAAAGATAAGTTAAATGTCCAAAACTATGCCTCTAAGAGATACCTCTCAATAGGAATGGTGGTTGCAACTTAATTGCTTCCTAATTTTATCCATTAAATTTAAACAATTTACCTGAATACTTCAACTCATTAAAAATTCAAGAATTAGCATCAATGAGCTATAGTTGTAAAGGAAATGCATGTAAAGGTGGAATGTGCAGAACTCACTGGGGTTATCTCAAGGTCCTTCTGCTCTAGCAGGGAACAAGAAGCAGTGAGAACCAGTAGCCATGGGACACAGTTGGTGGACAGAGCATGTGTTCTGGGATGGATCCCGTGACAGGAGGTCAATGCTTCCTAAATCAGCCATCACTGGGGTGCTACTGAATCCTAAAGCAAGCATTCCCTTGTCTGCAAACATCAAGAAATGCTTTTATTCATTCATTATGTATGTTTAGGCTTTTGTGTTTTCCTAGGTAGTAAATGCATTTATATTTTTTGTCCACTATTTACTTAAAGGTGAACAAAACTCTTCTCAGAATTTGGAAATTGATGTGTTTACTATAATTTCTATGAACTCTTTTGTTCTTATTTTGCTATATTAGAATTCCTTGATAAATTGACAGTAAGTATATGTCATTTGCAATTAATTATTTGCACAGCAAATGCCAGTGAGGATGCTGAAGTTTTTGAAACAAACACACTGTGTAAAAGGTTGAAAGACTGCCACAGGGTGTGAAGGGAGAAGTATAGAGGTTTACCTTACGATGTGCAGAGAGAGTGAACTTTTGGCATGGGTGAGACTCTGAGTTCAGACAATTACAGTCCATCTCCTCATCTTTATCAGACATGACACATTTCTTAAATATTACAAAATTAAGATGAGTAGGAGGAAAACTGTCAGAAAACTGATCTTCAATTCAGCCCTGAGGTTGAGTCCCTGTCACAGGGTCACCCTCATACATAAGAGAAGACTGGCAGCTAATGTGGCTGAGGAAGGCATGTGCTCTTCCCCAGTGGGTGGATTTGACTGTCAGGATGCAGGGTGCCATAACCACAGCCCTCTGTATACTTCACAGACAAGGAGATTCTTCTTTTTCCATGTTCCAATGGAGAGAATTATTACTGTGATTCTCTCTATAATTTTGGTGATAACTACCTTAAGATTTGATTTTTGCTTATTTCCAATGTAATTAAATTGACACAGATGTGTACCACAGACTTTCCATATTTACCTCACTCATCACCAAATAAGACCACTGAATGTAATCAAATGAGGTGAGTTCATGTGGTCTGCATGTTTAATTTGTGATGGTTCCCTCTTTAACACTATGAGATAGAGCTATTGCAAACACTTTGGTGAATCATCAACATATATAATTTTTTAAAATTTCAATAAATACTTGAAATATATTCATTCATTAAAAGATGCATTTGCTAATATTATACATTTTATGAAGGATATATAGAAATGTTGTTGTAAATAAAAAATACTTCATAAGATCAAGTATCCAGGACCAAATAGGTGACATTAGAGAAAGCAGTGTGACTTGTAAAGCACAGCTATGAAGACCATTGTACCTAATTAAGAACCTGAATCAGTGAAAGTAGGATAATGCTGAAAACCATCTTTATCATTTTTCTGAGAGCAACTGTCTTCCCATGACTCTCCTCACAGCTTCCTTTACTTGTTTATTCCTGAGACTGTAGACGAGAGGATTCAAAAAGGGAGGAACCATGGTATAAAAGGCAGAGAGAATCAAGTCCTAGAATGTGTCAGAGTTTGCCGAAGGTCTCAGGAACACACCTGTGATGGAACTGAGGAAGACGGACAACATGAGGATGTGAGGGGAGCAGATGGAGAAGGCATTCCCTGGGGCTCTGTTGGGAGATGTAAGCACAGTAGAAAATATGCCAATAGATGACATGGTAATAAAAATGAAGCAACCACCACAGACCACCACAGCAGACACAAGAATAAGGACCTCAGTTAATGGTGGTGTCAGAGGAGGAGAGCATTAGTAGAGAGGGGACATCACAGAAGAACTGATGGACTACGTTTGACTGGCAGAATGACAGCTGGAATGTGATCCCAGTGTGCACAACTGCATACACCAGGCCAATGAGCAGGGAAGCCAGGTTCATGCAGACACAAAACTGAGCATTCATGATGACCGGGTAGTGAAGGAGCTGGCAGATGGCCACATAGCAGTCCCAGGCCATGATGGAGAGACAAAGAAGTTCAACACATGCACTTAAAATGACCAAGAAGATCTGGGTTGCACAGCCAACTACTGAAATGGGCCTGTTTCCAGTGATGGAGTTGACACAGGCATTGGGGACAGTGATGGAAATGAAGCACATGTCCAAGATGGACAGGATCCTGAGGAAGAAGTACATGGGTGTGTGCAGGTTCTGGTCAGCAGTGGTGACAGTGACAATGAGCAGGTTCCCTAACAAAGTACTCAGATAGGTCAGTAGAAATACCATGAAATAGAGGAAACTGAGTTCCCAGCCATCAGAAGAACCCAGGAGGAGAAATTCAATTACCATGGTGGAATTTGCCATGTTTTGCAAATTGTGGTTGACTGGGAAGACAAAGAGGTAAAAGGGGAAGTAAAGAGTGATTAATGCAATTACTGTACATATCATTTCCAGTGTTTTCTTGTTCTTTGCAGTTTCTTTTCTTGCATAGGAAAGGTCACTCCTGGTTTTCTGATATGTTTAATCATTTCTGATCAGAGAGCACCTCCCCATGCAGGTGTGGAACTCTGAAGCCCAGGGTCTGGGTGTGACCTGCCGGGTTGTCTTCAGCTCCTCTATCATGCCTCCCTTGACCTCCTGAGACTCCCCTGCAGAACACTTGCAGGTGATGCTCACCTCCTCTGCTGCAGGGCCACCTGAGTGACAGCATGTTCTTAATGCTCTGTGATTTAGTAACTTTAATTCTCTCCCATAAATACAGTTTAGTGTGATTTTGTCATTGTATCCACACTAAATTATTCAAATTACAATTTCTCAATATTTTAAATAGGAATCTATTCACAGTGTCAGAATATTTATCATTATGAACATGAAAAATTTTTACTCATGAGTAAACAGTCTCTAAAAAGCACACATTCCCATTCCAGGCCCACAGGTCCAGAGCTGTGGTGATATAAGGTTACTGACTGCACCTAGACTCCCCTCAGTCCCACACTCTCCCCACTGCTCCCAGGATGTGGCTGGTGCTGTCTCCTGGCCACTACCCTCAGCCAGACCTACTATGCCTCCCCTGAGACTCTGTTTTCTTCTCCAACTGATCAGTGTATGGTGTTTAAAGTCTCCAGTTTCCAACCCAGCCGACATTCTCCTAAACTCCTACTTTTTCTGTTAATATGTTTTTACTCTGTGTTCAATGCCCTGAAACTGAATATTCTATTATCTAAACACTCATTTGTCCTCTTATTGTTGACACCATCCATTATATTCCTTTCTTCTCACTGTCATAATTCTACAAAAAGATACTGAGTGTTTACACTGAAAGGAGGATTTTGCTCATAGTTACAGCACTTTTGCAGCATCTTATTACAGTTCAGTCCTGAGTCCCCCACATCATCATTTCCTGTGCCCTCTGGAAACCTGGGTCCTCCTCCGCACCTTGCTAGATTAACCACACTTGCCCTTAGAAAAATGATCCCGATGAGCCTGTCTTGGCTCCTCTGGAAAAAAGTATGTCCCCCACTGTCACGTGTGGGTGTTCAGACAGAGGTAGATTGGTGTTAATTTCACAGCCAGTGTGAAATTCATGTGGTCCTATGCAGTCTACTTGCAGTCTTTGTCTCCCCATCCCCATTCCTCCCTGGCACAAACCCGACTTTCAGCCTGAGGGAGCAACCTGTTCACTACTGACTCCTTTACAGTGAGCTATTGATTTAATTTGTACCATTAGTAAGTACTGGAGTTTAAAAGACTCAATACAATGTTTCCTCTGAAATCCTTCTTATAATGTCTAATTTTCATTCCAATTTTGTGGAGTGTTAGAAATCAACATGTCATACTACCTTTTCCTAAATCTGTATGTATGTATTCATCACCCTAGGTCACTGGTGCAAATTACTTAATTCTGGTCTGTGTATCATTCATTATTTTATCTTTTAGGGGCAATGCATGACTTCCTGGACAGTGGTTAATGAACTAAAATGCCTAGTTGATTTGTTGACTGACAATTCACCTGGACTGAATTTCTTTCTTATTCTGATTGGCATAAGAAGAGCTCCCAAGCAGGCTCTGCCCCTTCTTCACTGCTGTAGCACACACAGTGCAGGCTGCAGTGAGGTCATCAAGTCCAGGTTCCTGGGTACTTGCCAGATAAGTCTTTTAAAGTAGAGCTCTCTCAACAAATATAACTGATGACACAAATGTGATCACAGGTATTTCAGATCTTGAGGTTTTAAGGAAGAAAAATATTGGTATTTTCAAATAATGTGATTACTGTTGGAGAAATAATACAATATACAGTGTGTAAGCATATAAATACATATGACAAATTCACAAGGTGATGGGTGATGAGACAAATCCATATTAAAGACCCTGCAGCCTTTCACTCTCCCTACTGACCTCCAGGCACTACATGGGTTATTGCTGATCTACCCCAGCCATTTGTGTCAAAATATAAGATGGAAAATTAACTCTGCATTTAGGATCTGGAAGCTGGCATAGAACAATGGAGACATGTTCTTAGTTTCAATTTTTTTAATACTAAACCAAATAATGTTTTGTGTTTCCAAAAGAATTTAGTAATTTCACCAGTAAATCATTTGAATTGTATCAACTTAATAGATGTCCTTCTTTGCTTATGTGGTGTAACTACAACTTAAAATATTCCTTTCTAAATCTGACTTACTTTTTTCATGGATCAGTCTCACAGGAAACTTCAGATTATGAATGTAATAAAATACATATGTGAATTACCACCTAACTTTTACAGGCACTTAGAGTATAACTGGAGATCTACAAAATATGATTACTTTATGAATCTAGATTTTTAATTAACCTTTTGTATTTGTTCTACTTAGTAACACATGATAGTAGAATGTATTTATGCATTTTGATAAATCACACAAAAAATGGAGTACAATTTTTCACTTTTCTGATTGTACATATTGTAGGATCACATAAAATTAGAAATAAGTTTTAGTTTCTGCAGTTTGACCTCAATCATTTTGGAGTATTTAAAACTACATTCTCTATTAACAGGTAAAAAGTGCTTTTTGAAAATTCCCTCAGAAAACAAAATGATGAGGCATAAATACACCCAAGCTCTGGTAGCATGAGGGTCTGGCAAATAAGTAGGAGGAGAAGTTAGCATGTATTAAGGTCAGAAATTTGAAGAGAATTGTTTCCAGTGCTTTCCATTGTAAATGGTGATTGCTGGGGATTTCCCTTTGGATCCTTCTCTTTATAGTGCTTAAAATATGGTAAATCAATTTCATGTAAAAATGCAAAGTCTTGATTGGGTTGTAAGACACAGGAATTAATTATTTTCTCAATTACATTTTTCAGTATTAGCAATTATCACTTAGTGCTATTGGTCAGACATTGAGGAAATCCACGGGGTACTTTATTACATCCTGACCTTCAAAATGTGCCTCCAAAGGCTGCACAACTTTGTTTTTACATTTTTACCACTGGACACATGTGTTCTATAATCAAAACTGATATAACTTTAATATAAAATGTGAAACAGTATTGAAATGGGGACGTAATTGTCTTCAGTAAAAGCTGAGATGATGAATTCAAAAAAGCTGAGACTGATGAATTCAAAATGCTACAATGAAAATTGTGTACAATGCTATGCATTTTTATTCCCCACAGCTACTAATGATATGAATGTATGTCATTTGCATAAATGAATTCTCATCTGCCTTCTTGTCACCTGAAAGATATTTGGCATTTTGTCTTCCTTTGAGGCCCCTCAAATCTGTGCAGATAATTCTGTGCATTTTCTGAGTTTGCAGTAAGTAGAACTAATGTGACAAGAAGAATTTTATATTCATTAGAACAGCAGGAAGAGCTACACATGCCTTCCTTGCAAATACTGTGCAGACACACACCATACTGTGGATATGTTTGCTAATCAAGCACCTGATATCATAGCAAATAGTAGAGTGCCTGCTGTTCATTGCCTCTAATCAGGAAATCTGGGAGACACCTCACATCCCATCCATAACATTCACTGCTGGTTCCCAAAATCTCATGTCCTTTTCTCATTGCAAAATGAATTTAGGTCATCTCCAAAGGTCCATAGTCTTAACAAGTCCACAATTGCCCAAAAGTCAAAGTCAACAATATCACCTAAAACTGAAGGCAAATGCTGGGCTGTGAGCTCCGTAAAAATCAAACCAAGTCACATACATGCAATGTCCACTGGCAGAAAGTAAACCTCTTCATTCCCAAAGCAAATAAGAGGGCTATGGAAAGAAAGGGAGGGGTCACAGAAAAAAAAAACTCAGTTGGGCAAGCATAACGCCACCTCATATAGCATCTAGTACCCTTGACTGAAAGAAGTTCTTTTCAAAGGGCTTGGGAATTCCTGTCAGTTGTAGAGCACAAGGGTGTTCTTTCATTTGGTTCTCTCTGCAGTTAGCTGTTTCTCTTGGTTGACAGTTCATGCTACTCCATCTATCAATTTCAGAGGATTCCATTAATCTATGGCTTCACATTCAGAGGTTCAACTATTATCCTGGCAGGGGCAGACCCTGTTACATTTTGCCTGGAATCTCAGCCCTTTCTGTGAAAAGATGGTGGAAACCTCCATGAACTTTTACCTTGAGTGCCCTGCAGTCCTGCAGGACCAGCACCACATAAATAATGCTAAAGCCTGCTGCCAGCTGACACTATAGTTTGGTCCCTGAAATTACTGCCATCGTGGTTTCTGAATGTCTTCCTTGTTGAACATGCTAATCTCACTTGCTGGCACCCCTATGTAAGTATGGTAACCCCGTGAGAATTCCCACTAGAAATGCTTCCTTCTATATCCTTGAGTGTGCAAGGGAGGTGGTCTTGCAATTGTCTTGGATGCCCTCAGACTCCTTCACATTTTCTTGTTGTGAAATAACTTGGCTTCTCTTAAGGGACTGCAATCTCTTTATAACAACAACTTCCCTGGCCCCAGTGTTTGTAATTATCACTTTAAATTCTGATGAAATCTGGTTTTTAACTCTACTAATATAAACATCTGCTTTCTTAAAATGCTATATGTCTATGGTATTCATATAAATATTCTAAAACCACTTTAAATCACGAAAAGCACATGATTTTGAATTCAGTAAGCTATAGTGGGGAGGACATGCATGTCATGTGGAATTCAACTGGGATTCTCTGAAGATTCTTCTGCTCTAGCAGGGAACATTGAAATGGTGAGAACAAGAAAACATGGGAAACAGTTTGTGGATGAAGATTGCTTGCTGGTTGCATCCTGTTAAGGAAGTCAAGCCTTCCTGCATCACCCAACACCTGGGTGCTTCAATGGTTCCTCTTGAAAGTATCCCTGTGTCTGAAAACTTTAAGAAATGCCATTATGAATTAATCTCATATATTTAAGCTTTTTATTTTCCTAGGTAATAAATGCACTCTTGAGTTTCTCCACCTAGTTTGTATTATTGTACTGGTGAGCAACATTGTTTTTCAGAATTTGGAATTTAATATATTGAGTGAAGTATTGCATGAACAATTTTTTTCTCATTTTGTTATATAAGTACTCCTAGGTAACTTGATGTTGAGCATATGTCAGTTATAATTAATGATTAGCACAGTATATGCTAAAATGTTTGAAGAAAAATATCGTGTGGGATGATGAGCTATCACAAATCATGTTCAGGGTCACACACCTGCATCCCAGTGGCTCAGGAGTCTGAGGTATGAGGATCTTAGGTTTGAAGCCAGCCTCAGAAACTTAAGGAAGTCCTAAGCAACTTAACAACGCCCTGTTTTCTGTGATAAAACAGAAAGGGGGTTGTGGGTTCACCCTGGTTTCCATCCCTGCTGTAAACAACAGGAACAAAATAACCTGCTACAGGTATAGAGAGGGGTTTACTGTAGGAACTCCAGTAAATGGAGAGAAATGGTGGAGTTGACGTGGGTCCAACTCCCAGGTCAGACAATTAGATTCTATCTTTCATAATGATCTGCCATGACTCATTAGCATACTCATTACAGTAGTAAGGTGTGTGTGAGGAAGATAACATGCAACTCAGCCCATAGATACATTCCCACCACTGGTTCTCTCATGAACATAACAAAAGATTGACAGCCATCAAATGTGGGGGGAAGAACCAGGGTGCTCTGCCCCAGTGGATGGATTTGACTATAGGGACATGAGGGTTGAAAGCTTTGGTTTCTACTTTCTTCATGGATAAGGAGATTCTTTCTTTTTCATGTTGCAGATGGGAAAAACCATTAGTATGATTCTGTTATTATTTTGCTTATAAATTATTTAGAAGTTGAGACTTAAATGATTTTAAAATAATTAAACTGACAATTATGTATCACAGTGCTCACAAATCTGTTTGACATTTCTCTGAGTAAGAGCAGATAATATGACTTTATGTTATCACCATGTTTTATTTGTAATGGTTTCCTCTGTGACAGTTTTGTACACAGGTATGGTGAAGTATTCAATATATTAATACTATGGATAGCTTTCAATATATATAAACACAAATGATTTTAGAATAGATAGTGAATTGTATTTATATTTGAAACATTGATAAAGTTACACATTTAATGAAGGATACATGAAATGCTATGGTAAATTACAAAATTATTGTTCAGCTTCTAATAGGGTACCATTAGGGTAGGCATGTAATGTGTAAAGCCCACATAAGAAGAGCTCTTCATCTTATTTAACTCCACTCAGTGCAAGGAGTATAATGCTGAAATGCATCTTTATCATTTCCCTGAGAACAACTGTCTTTGTATTACTCTCCTCACAGCTTCCTTTACCTATTTTTTCCTGAGACTGTAGATGAGAGAATTCAATAAGGGAGGAACCATGGTGTAAAAGGCAGAGAGAAGCATTTCCTGGAGTGTGTCAGAGGTTGCTGCAGGCTTCAGGTACACACCTGTGCTGCAACTGAGGAAGATGGACATTATGAGGGTGTGAGGAGTACAGGTGGAGAAGGCTTTGCCTAGGACTCTGGAGGGAAATTTCAGCACAGTAGAAAATATGCAAATATATGACATGCCAATTAAGAAAAAACAACCACCCCAAACCACCACAGCAGAGAGGAGAATACGAACCATTTTGCTGGTGGTGTCATAGCAAGAGAGCCTCAGAGAGAGGGGACATCGCAAAAGAACTGTTGAAACATGTTTGACTGGCAGAAGGACAGCCGGAATGTGATCCAAGTGTGCACACCTGCATACACCGGGTCACTGAGCAGAGAAGCCAGGGTCATGTGGACACATAACTGAGGTTTCATGATAATGGGGTACTGGGGGGGCTGGCAAATGGTCACATAGGGGTCCCAGGCCATGATGGAGAGACAAATAAGTTCAACACATGCACAAAAAATGACCAAGAAGATCTGGGCTGCACAACCAACCACTGAAATGGCCCTGTTGCCAGTGAGAGAGTTGATACAGGCAATGGGGACAGTGACGGAAATGTAGCACATGTCCAAGATGGACAGGTTCCTGAGGAAGAAGTACATGGGTGTGTGCAGGTTCTGGTCAGCAGGTGACAGTGACGATGAGCAGGTTCCCTAACAAGGTACTCATGTAGCTCACTGTGATCACCATGAAATAGAGTACACTCATATTCCAGTCATTAGGCGAGCCCAGGAGGAGGAATTCCATTACCATGGTGGAATTGGCCATGTTCTGGAAATTGTTTTACTGGGAAGATAAAGAGATAAGATAGAGTAAGTGAAGCATGATTAATGCAATTACTTTTCATTTTTATGTCCTATGTATTTGCTTGAATTTGCAGTTACTTTCCCTGCAGAGGAAGGGTCACTCCTGGTTTTCTGAGTTTTTAATCATTTCTAAGAAGAGTTCACCTCCCAGTGCAGATGTTTAGGTCTGCAGCCCTTGATCCTGGGAGTGGCCTGCAGGGCTTGTCCTCAGCTCCTCCATCATGCCTCCCCTGACCTCCTTAGAATCCCATGCAGAGCACTTCCAGGGGTTACTCAACCCCTCTCCTGCATGGCACCTGTGTGAGAGTGCATTCTTCACTGCTCTGTAATTTAGTTAACATCATTCTATTCCATGAATCAGAACTGACAAGAATGTTTTAGCACTCTCTCCAGTGTTTAAAATGTTTTTACTCAGTGTTTTTGCCCCACGACATTTGATTCTTTTTTATCTAAGAATATTTTCCTTGTTCTTCTTGACAACTTCCATTATATTCTCAATAGCATCATATTCTTTTAAAGGCATGTTAACTCTATATTCTAAAAGTAAGATAAATTCATAGTTAGAACACTTATGAAGCAGCTTAGACCAGCTCAATCCCAAGTCACCTACATCATGGTTTCCTCTGCCCTCTGCAAATCTAGGTCCTCCTCAGCACATTGCTGCTGGGGTCCAGCCCTAGTAGTGGCCGGGTGTCCTAGGTGGATGGGAGGCATCGGCACAGTGGAGAAACAGCACACAGAGACACCAAGTGTTCTGAGACTGAGTCTGAATCTTTATTGTTCACAGAGTCTTTTTGTATGTTTTTTCTTTGGTATTGATTGCATAATTTCATGGTTCATACAAGGAAATGTTAAGTAAAAAATCTTCAAGAGTATAATTAATGAGCTTTTTCAATAAACCTGTTTTTACTGTATGATAGCTTAAAAAGCAAAACAGTTCCCAGCAAGGTAGAGGGCACCATGCTTCATTTAGTTTTAATTTCCCTGAAAGAATATGTCATTAAGTTTCTCTAAAAATTATGCCTTCCAAGAACTCTTATGTTAGTTATCAACAGTGGAATGTTTTTTGTTATTACTAACAGAGAATAGAGGAATCAGCTTATAGTTAATATTTATTCTATTTCATGTACTCAGTGATGGACAAAAACTCTAACTAGACATAGAAAGAATACAAATTGTACCTATTATTAACCTATTTATTTATTAAGTGGGAAAAATATCCTCAAACTTAATCATAAACACTAAGAAAGCAATGAAGACCAAAATCCACATCAAAGTTCTGAGGAATACACTCTTGTATATACATTTTTTGAGAATTCTGAATACTAAAAGAAATCATGGGCTCCTTACAAATTTGAGCAAATCATAATTGCTTATTCATGATTTTTTTGAAGTATTAACATTAAACTTTATTGTATGTATTCTCTGTCCCAACACCATTAAATCTCCCCAGTATTTTCTATAATCTGGATCTAAGGACATATTGATTATTAGTATTAAAAGTAACTGCACATGGAGACATGCCACACCTACGGCCTCCAAGAGGGAGGATGTCATAGCTTTCCATTAATTAAATAAGCATTGCCATAAGGTGTTTTAAGTGTAGGAACTCTTTTTTCTTTATTTCTACAGTTCCTGTTAATCATTCCTGATGGGGTTGGAGTTTTTGCGTACATGCTTCAGGTCATCTGAGAGTCATCAACAGGGGATCAGCAGCTAGAATCTGTTTTTATATTTTCTCATAGCATTCTTGGTTACTCAGAGTTTCATTGTAAAAAACTAAATCTGGAAGGCTAGCTTCTCGGACCAGACCGCCCAGTGAGAGGCTTTCTACATAGAACCAGCCACAAGTCCCCGAACCAACGGAGAGCTTCGATCCGCAAGCAGCCTCTGGGATCAGGGCAGGGCAGCCAGAGACCTCTTCAGGCGGCTCTGCCCACTCCAGCCGCAGGCTCTTTCCACAGGGCGATCCAAGATGGCGGCCTAGAGGGTGACTGCACCCCTAGTCGCTCCAGAACCCAGGAGTTAAGAAGGGGAGGCAGACTCCCCGCAGTTCAGCCAGATCTGCAGCTACGAGATTGTCACCCCCCACGTGCCGTTCACCCCGTGGACAAGGATGGTTATATAAAGAACACGGAGAAGCTCAGCCACAGCAAGGAGCGGCAGTACAAGCTGACGGTCACCGCCTAGGACTGTGGGAAGAGAAGGGCCGCGGAGGACGCGCTGGTGAAGATCAACATCAAGCCCAGCTGCACGCCCGGGTGGCAAGGCTGGAGTGACCGGATGGAGTATGAGCCTGGCACGGGCGCTTTGGCCATGTTCCCCAACACCCACCTGGAGACCTGTGCCACGCCCATCGCCTCCAAGCAGGCCACCGTGGAGCTGGAGACCAGCCACATCGGCAAGGGCTACAACCGCGACACCTACTCCAAAAAGTCCCTTCACCAGCTCTGTGGGGCTGCTGCTGGTACTGCCGAGCTGCTCCCCGCCCCCAGCAGTGCCATGAACTGGACCATGGGCCTCCCCACGGACAAGGGCCACGACAGCGACCAGGTGTTTGAGTTCAATGGCACCCAGGTGGTCCGGGTCCCCGACGGCCTTGTTTCTCTCAGCCCCAGAGAGCCCTTCACCATCTCGGTGTGGATGAGGCATGGGCCTTTCAGCAGGAGGAAGGAAACGATCCTGTGCAGTTCCAACAAAGCAGATATGAACCAACACCATTATTCCCTGTATGTCCACGGGTGCCGGCTTGTTTTCCTCCTCTGTCAGAATCCTTCTGAGGAGAGGAAATACAAACCTGAAGAATTTCACTGGAAGTTGAATCAGGTCTGTGATGAGGAGTGGCACCACTTTGTCCTCAACGTGGAGTTCCCAAGCGTGGCTCTCTACGTGGATGGTGTCCCTCACGAGCCCTTCTCCGTGACGAGGATTACCCACTCCATCCATCCAAGATAGAAACGCAGCTTGTGGTCGGGGCTTGCTGGCAAGAGTATTCAGGAGTTGAAAGTGACAATGAGACTGAGCCTGTGACTATGGCCTCTGCAGGTGGCGACCTGCACATGACCCAGTTTTTCCGAGGTAACCTGGCTGGACTAACGGTGCATTCCGGGAAGCTCGCAGACAAGAAGGTGATCGACTGTCTGTATACCTGCAAAGAGGGACTTGACCTACAGGTCCCTGAAGACGTGGGCAGAGGCGTGCAGATCCAAGCAAGCCCCAGCCAGTCAGCCTTGACCTTGGAGGGAGAGGACGTCGGGGAGCTGGACAAGGCCCTGCAGCACGTCTCCTACGTGAACTCGCGGCAGTTCCCCACGCCTGGCATCCGCAGGCTCAAAATCACCAGCACCGTCAAGTGTTTTAATGAGGCGCCCTGCATCGCGATCCCCCCGGTGGAAGGCCACATGATGGTTTTGCAGCCAGAAGAGCCCAGGATCAGCCTGAGTGGCGTCCACTGCTTCGCCCGAGCAGCGTCGGAGTTTGAGGGCTCAGAAGGGGTTTTCCTGTTTCCTGAGCTTCCAATCATCAGCACAATCACGCGAGAAGTGGAGCCTGAGGGGGACGGACCCGAGGACCCCACAGTTCAAGAGTCCCTGGTGTCCGAGGAGATCGTGCCAACCTGGACACCTGCGAGGTCACGGTGGAGGGACAGGAGCTGAACCCCGAGCAGGAGAGCCTGGAGGTGGACACAGCACGGCTACAGCACACGGACCTCACAGTGAGCCGCTCTGCCCTGGGCGTGGTCTTCACAGGTGTGAACACCATGGCCAGCTACAAGGAGGTTTTGCACCTCTTGCGCTACCGGAATTGGCACACCAGGTCCCTGCTCGACTGGAAGTTCAAGCACATCTGCTCTGAGCTCAATGGCCGCTACCTCAGCAACGAATTTAAGGTGGAGGTGAACGTGATCCACACCGCCAACCCCATGGAGCACGCCAGCCACATGGCCGCCCAGCCACAGTTCGTTCACCCCGAGCACCGCTCCTTCGTCGACCTGTCGGGACACAACCTGGCCAGTCCTCACCCCTTCGCAGTTGTCCCCAGCACCGCCACCGTGGTGTGCGTCAGCTTCCTGGTGTTCATGATCATCTTGGGGGTGTTTCGGATCCGGGCTGCACATCAACGAACCATGCGGGACCAGGACTCAGGGAAGGAGAACGAGATGGACTGGGACGACTCTGCCTTGACCATCACCATGAACCCCATGGAGACCTACGAAGACCAGCACAGCAGTGAGGAGGAGGAGGAGGAGGAAGAGGAGGAAGAGAGCGAGGATGGAGAGAAGGAGGAAGACATCACCAGCGCCGAGTCAGAGAGCAGCAAGGAGGAGGAGGGCGGCCCTGGGGACGTCCAGAACCCCAACAGGCAGCAGCAGCTCGAGTGGGACGACTCCACGCTGAGCTACTGACGAGCCCTGGGCGCCTGCGTCCGCCTCCCAACGTCTGCCACCCGTCTCCCGGCCCGTGGGTCCTCGATGTATAAAGTCACTTCAGCCAGCAGGTCTGCAGACCCCCATTGCTGATCGCCCCGCGCCTGCCCGGTGTGTAGGACTGTAGCCGCCCACCCTGTGCCCGCCCCTGCTGGTCACTCTTCCACCAACCAGGAGCTGACCCTGCCTCCCTGCCGCCTCCCACCGGCACAGGGCCACAGCACCACAGGTCCCTGCCGGCGGGACGCCCGCCTCTTGCACCTTCAGAAAAGTCGCAACGATGGGACTTGCTGACAAAGGGTAAAAATTGCTCTTTCCCACCAGATAATCATTTTTTCTTTTCTTTTCTTTTTTTTTTTTTTTTAAGTTTTTATTTTTTCCAAACTAGTGCATGTATAAAATGGCAGAATGGGGTTAATATGTAGATGATCAACTGACTTTTTAATATTTTGTAAATAAATTGGGATTCTCCATGTCCTTTGTGCTAGTGTAGTCCAGGACTGGGACGTAAAGTGGAGGGACCTGACTCCGGCTCCCTCCCCCTCAGGAGACCAGGAGGGGGAGGCCCGCCCACCCTGGCCAGGCTGTGGGGCTGTAGGCTTCGGTGTGCCGCTTGAGACCAGATCAGGATCTGTGTTTGGGGTCTGGACCTAGCCAGGTCTTTTCTTGGGGATTCTGCTCTTCTGGCATGGTGTTGGGGTGGTGGGTTCCCCGCCTCTTAGGCACTCCTCCCAGGACCAGCAGCTCCCTTCGCTGCCCCCGGGCCGTGTTCGGCCTGTAGCCGATGCTTCACAAATGTACATTCCCTGCTGCTGAAGGTCTCTGTGGAGCATGGAGACTGCCCGCCATGGTGCAGATCACTCTACCACTCGGTTGGGAGAGAGCTGCGGTTCCCTGAGGGATCTGCACTCGGAATGGAGGAAGAGAGACCCTGAGGCCCCAAGGCAGAGTGCTAGAATGTTCCAAAACCGTCTGCATCGCCCACCCCAGCCCCTGTGGGATGCCTCTGCGTCAGGGTCAGACCCTCACTCCAGCAGCCAGGAGTCCCATTGCCCTGCTCCGTGGGGAGGCAAAGGGGAGAAAGCAATGGGGTCCGAACCGTGCCGCTCTCCGTGTACGTGTCAGATGCTAGACCGTAACCAGGGTTGTCCTGCGCACCGTCTGTGTCCTCACTGCTCGTTTTTAAGGACACTGATGGACAGGCTGTGTTGTGTGACTGCCCTCCCACGTCCAGTCCCCATAGCTGCTGTTTAGACAAGGGTAGATGCTAACACAGAGAGGGGCGTCCCCATACCATCTGTAGCCGCTGTGTCCCCTCCCAGATGTGTATATTGATGCTAGGTCGGGAAGTGTGTACACTACAATAAAGTTCTGGTTCTAACTCCAAAAAAAAAAAAAAAAAAAAAAAGAAGGGGAGGCATTGAGAGACTCAGACTGAAATAGAGCCACGGGGGGAGTCTGCCCACTGGGTAAAGCTCGGCCCAGGTGGCAGGCACAGATAGGGGTGGCTTATCAGAGCAGGGCAGGGCAGCTAGAGTCTTCCCCCAGTAGCCTTCCACACTCCGGTGGTGGACTCCTCCCACACGGCCAGCTGAACGGTGCAGGCCCACAGTGAGAGCCTTTCTGCACAGAGCCAGCTCCAAACCCTGGAACCAGTAGGGGGCAAGGGGCAGCTTTCTTCGGATGCACTGCATTATCAAATTTCTCCAAGACATCAGGCTACTGAAGGCTGGGAGGTGATACACTGGAAATCTACCGGGACACTATAAACCAATAGCGGAAATCTGCAATATCTCAGGGTCCCACTGACATCTGACCAATATGAGAAAACAAGGGAAGAAAATGTCCCAAGCAAACCTAGACACTACATCAATAAAACCCAAAGACAGTACAGCAGAAGAAATGTCAGAAAGGGAGTTCGGAATGTACGTAATTAAAACGATCAGGGAAGCAAATGAGGAGATGAAAGAGCAAATGCAGGCTTTGAAGGAGGAGATGAAAGAGCAAATGCAGGCATTAAATGATCGCATCAATCAACAGTTAAAAGACCAAATACGGGAAGCAAGAGATCATTTCAATAAAGAGTTAGAGATACTGAAAAAAAAGCAAACTGAAATCCTTGAAACGAAGGAAACAATAAACCAAGTTGAAAACTCCATAGAAAGCATAACCAATAGGATAGAACACCTGGAAGACAGAACCTCAGACATTGAGGACAAATTATTTAATCTTGAAAACAAAGTTGGCCAAACAGAGAAGATGGTAAGAAATCATGAACAGAATCTACAAGAATTATGGGATATCATGAAAAGGCCAAATTTAAGAATTATTGGGATTGAGGAAGGCTTAGAGAAACAAACCAAAGGAATGAACAATCTATTCAATGGAATAATATCAGAAAATTTCCCAAATCTGAAGAATGAAATGGAAAACCAAGTACAAGAGGCTTATAGAACTCCAAACATAGAAAATTACAACAGACCCACACCAAGGCACAGTATTATGAAAATACCTTACATACAAAATACAGACAGAATTTTAAAGGCTGCGAGAAAAAAGAATCAAATTACATTCAGAGGGAAACCAATAAGAATAGCAGCAGATTTTTCAATCCAGACCCTAAAAGCTAGAAGGGCCTGGAACAACATCTACCAAGCCCTGAAAGAAAACGGATGCCAACCAAGAATCTTATACCCAGCAAAACTTACCTTCAAATTTGACGATGAAATAAGATCCTTCCATGATAAACAAAAGCTAAAGGAATTTACAAAGAGAAAGCCAGCATTACAGAACATTCTCAGCAAAATATTCCATGAGGAAGAGATGAAAAACAACGAAGCAAATCAGCAACAGGAGGCACTAGCCTAAAGGAATAACCAAATAAAGGAGAAACCAAATCATGTCAAAAACAAATATGAGTCAATTGACTGGGAATACAAATCATATCACAATAATAACCCTGAATGTTAATGGCCTGAACTCATCAATCAAAAGACATAGACTGGCAGATTGGATTAAAAAGAAAAATCCAACAACATGCTGCCTGCAAGAGACTCATCTCATAGAAAGAGACACCCATAGACTAAAGGTGAAAGGATGGAGAAAAACATACCATGCACACGGACACAGCTAAAAAGCTGGAGTATCCATCCTCATTTCAGATAATGTGGACTTCAAGACAAAACTAGTCGGAAGGGATAAAGAAGGACATTACATGCTGCTTAAGGGAAGCATAAATCAGCAAGACATAACAATCATAAATATCTATACCCTGAACATTGGCTCATCCACGTACGTCAAACAAATCCTTCTCAATTCCAGAAATCAAATAGACCACAACACAATAATACTAGGCGATTTTAACACACCTCTCTCACCACTGGATAGATCGTCCAAACAAAAATTGAATAAAGAAACTATAGATCTCAACAACACAATCAACAATTTAGACTTAACGGACATATATAGAATATACCATCCAACAAAGAACGAATAGACTTTCTTCTCAGCAGCACATGGATCCTTCCCTAAAATAGACCATATTTTATTCCACAAAGCTACTGTTAGCAAATACAAGAAGATAGAGATACTACCTTGTACTCTATCCGATCATAATGGATTGAAATTAGAAATAAATGACAGAATAAAAAACAGAAACTTCTCCAATACCTGGAGATTAAATAATACACTATTATATGATGAATGGATAACAGAAGACATCAAGAGGGAAATAAAAAAATTCTTAGAAGTAAACGAGAACAAAGACACATCATATCAAAATCTCTGGGACACTATGAAAGCAGTACTTACAAGAAGATTTATTTCATGGGGCACATTCAAAAAAAGAAGTAGAAATCAACAAATAAACGACTTAACACTACAGCTCAAAGCGCTAGAAAAAGAAGAGCAGACCAATACCAAAAGTAGTAGAAGACAGGAAATAGTTAAAATCAGAACCGAAATCAATGAAATCGAAACAAAAGAAACAATTGGAAAAATTAACAAAATAAATAGTTGGTTCTTTGAAAAAATAAATAAAATTGATAAACCCTTAGCCACACTAACAAAGAGAAAGAGGGAGAAAACTCAAATTACTAAAATTCGGAATGAACAAGGAAACATCACAACAGACACGAGTGAAATACAAAACATAATCAGAAGCTATTTCGAAAATCTATACTCCAACAAAACAGAAAACCTCGAAGACATCAACAAGTTTCTAGAGACATATGAATTACCTAAACTGAACGAGGAGGACATACACAACTTAAATAAACCAATTTCAAGCAATGAAATAGAAGAGGTCATCAAAAGCCTACCAACAAAGAAAAGTCCAGGACCAGATGGGTTCTCAGTCGAGTTCTACAAAACCTTTAAAGAAGAGCTCATTCCAATACTCCTCAAACTATTCCATGAAATAGAAGAGGAGGGAACCCTCTCAAACTCATTCTATGAAGCCATTATCACCCTGATACCTAAACCAAACAGAGACACATCGAGGAAAGAAAATTTCAGACCAATATCCTTAATGAACATCGATGCAAAAATTCTCAACAAAATTTTAGCAAATCGCATACAAATATATATTAAAAAGATAGTGCACCACGATCAAGTGGGTTTTATCCCACGGATGCAAGGTTGGTTCAACATGTGGAAATCAATAAATGTCATTCACCATATCAACAGACTTAAAGTTAAGAATTACATGATTATTTCAATAAAAGCAGAAAAAGCATTCGATAAAATACAGCATCCCTTCATGCTCAAAACACTAGAAAAAATTGGGGTAGTGGGAACATTCCTTAACATTATAAAGGCCATCTACGCTAAGCCCATGGCTAATATCATTCTAAATGGTGAAAAACTGAAAGCGTTCCCCCTAAAAACTGGAATAAGGCAGGGATGCCCTCTTTCACCACTTCTATTCAACATCGTCCTTGAGACTCTAGCCAGAGCAATTAGACAAACCAAAGAAATTAAAGGGATACGAATAGGAAAAGAAGAACTCAAACTATCCGTGTTCACTGATGACGTGATCATATATTTAGAGGAACCTGGAAATTCCACCAGAAAACTTTTAGAACTCATAAGTGAATTCAGTAAAGTAGCAGGTTACAAGATCAATGTTCATACATCCAATGCATTTTTATACATAAGTGATGAATCTTCAGAAAGAGAAATTAGGAAAACTACCCCATTCACAATAGCATTGAAAAAAATAAAATACTTGGGAATCAATCTCACAAAAGAGGTGAAAGACCTCTACAATGAGAACTACAGAACACTAAAGAAAGAAATTAAAGAAAACCTTAGAATATGGAAAGATCTCCCATGTTCCTGGATAGGCAGAATTAATATTGTCAAAATGGCTATACTACCTAAAGTGCTATACAGACTCAATGCAATTCCAATTAAAATCCCAATGATGTACCTTGCAGAAATAGAGCAAGCAATTATGAAATTCATCTGGAAGAATAAAAAACCTAGAATAACTAAAGCAATCCTCAGTAGCAAGAGCGAAGCGGGGGGTATCGCAATACCAGATCTTCAACTCTACTACAAAGCAATAGTAACAAAAACCGCATGGTATTGGTACCAAAATAGACAGGTAGATCAATGGTACAGAATAGAGGACATGGACACAAACCCAAATAAATACAATTTTCTCAATACTAGACAAAGTTTCCAAAAATATGCAATGGAGAAAAGATAGCCTCTTCAACAAATGGTGCTGGGAAAACTGGAAAACCATATGCAATAGAATGAAATTAAACCCCTATCTCTCACCCTACACAAAACTCAACTCAAAATGGATCAAGGACCTCGGAATCAGACTAGAGACCCTGCATCTTATAGAAGAAAATTAGGTCCAAATCTTCAACTTGTTGGCTTAGGATCAGACTTCCTTAACAGGACTCCCATAGCACAAGAAATAAAAGCAAGAATCAACAACTGGGATAGATTCAAACTAAAAAGCTTTCTCTCAGCAAAGGAAACTATCAGCAATGTGAAGAGAGAGCCTACAGAGTGGGAGAATATCTTTGCCAACCATACTTCAGATAGAGAGCTAATTTCCAGAATCTATAAAGAACTCAAAAAACTCTACAGGAAGAATACAAATAATCCAATCAACAAATGGGCTAAGGAAATGAACAGACACTTCACAGAAGAAGATGTACAAGTAATCAACAGATATATGAAAAAATGTTCAACATCCCTAGTAATAAGGGAAATGCAAATCAAAACTACCCTAAGATTCCATCTCACCCTATTTAGAATGGCGATTATCAAGAATACAAGCAACAATAGGTGTTGGCGAGGATGTGGTGAAAAAGGAACACTCATACATTGCTGGTGGGGTTGCAAATTAGTGCAGCCACTCTGGAAAGCAGTGTGGAGATTCCTCAGAAATGCTTGGAATGGAAACACCATTTGACCCAGCTATTCCACTCCTTGACCTATACCCAAAGGACTTAAAATCATCATACTACAGAGATACAGCCACATCAATGTTCATTGCTGCTCAATTCACCATAGCCAGATTGTGGAACCAACCTAGATGCCCTTCAGTTGATGAATGGATAAAGAAACCGTGGCATATATATACAATGGAATATTACTCCGCAATGAAGAATGATAAAATTATGGCATTTACAGGCAAATGGATGAAATTGGAGAATATCATGGTAAGTGAGATAAGCCAATCTCAAAAAACTATAGGACGAATGATCTCGCTGATAAGGGGATGAGGACATATAATGGGGGGTGGGAGGTGTTAGCATTAGGTTTAGGTTTAGGTTTAGGGTTAGGGATAAGGAGAGTGGTAAGAATGAAGGAAAGAAGGACTGTATAGAGGGAAAAGACGGGTGGGAGGGGTGGGGGGAAAGAAAAAAAATAATCAAACATCATTGCCCTATGTAAATGTATGATTACACAAATGGTATGCCTTGACTCTATGTACAAATAGAGAAACAACATGTATCCCATTTGTATACAATAATTTAAAAATTAAATAAAATAATAAATAAAAAAATAAATAAATAAAAATATTTATCTTCTCTACTAAAAAAAATAAAAAAATAAAAAACAAGACTGAGGAAACTATCGCAGACCAGAAAAAGCAGAGAGATACAGTTGACTAAATGCAATGTGGAATCTTGGATTTGCTCCTGGAACAAAAAAAGGAGATCAATGAAAAAACTGGTGAAATTCAAATAAAATCTTAAGTTTAGTTAATACTTATGTACTGTGATATTTTAAGATGTTAAAATGGGGGAAACTGGGTGAAGGTTTATAAAAATTTAGAAAATTTCTATACTATTTTTGAAACCTTTCTGTCAACCTAAATCTATGTCAAAATAAATAATTATTTTTTTAAATGAAAAAAAAAAAACCTAAATCTGAAATCACTGTTCCATTAGAAGTCTGGTTTTTATGTTTTAACCCTGGCTCTGTCAAGACTCCTGTTTTCAGGGAAAACACATAAAATATTAATAGTAAACTTATACATATTAAGCAAGCAAGGAAGGAAAGCCTGCAACTCGAATTCCCAACATGATCAGACTTTGCAAACATCTTTATTACTCAGCGGAATCCTTGTCAAGCACTGAGGGGAATTGCAGGTGGCATAACACCTTGCCTTGTTAATCACACTCTTCCTTTGAAGAGTGAGCTTCCTTTTTTTTTTTAATTGTAATCAAATGGATACATGTTGTTTCTCTGTACATGGAGTAAAGGCATACCATTTGTGTAATCATAAATTTACATAGGATCATGCTGTTTGATTCATTCTGTTATTTTTTCCTTCCCCCCACCACTCACACCCCTCTTTTCCCTCTTCCTTCCTCCATTCTTGCCACCATCCTTAACCCTAACCCTCAACCTAACCCTAATCCTAACACTAACCCCTCCCACCTCCCATTATATGTCATCATCCGCTTATCTTTTGAGCCTGTCTGGGCCCTCTGGAGATGTGTGTCTCCCATGGTCAGGGGTGGGTGGCCATACACAGGCAAGTTGCTTTTAATTTCACAGTCATGGCAAATTACAAGGGGTCCCCTCCTGTCTATCTGTCACCTGTGTCTGGTCTTCTTCTCAGCTCCTTCCTGACACAGACCTGAAACTCTCTCCTGAGTGACCTCCTCTTCAGAGCTGACAGATAATCCTTTTCCTACTAGACCTAATGATTACAATGTGTTGCTCTTGAAAGGAGGATCAAAGGCACCTTTTCCTCTGAAAAATTACTTGTGATCTCTCATTCATTCTTTGACTTTTGTATTTTGTTTAAAAACTGATGTCTTATACTATATTGCAGTTAGTATGTATGTTTATCATCCCCACAACACTGTGCACATCTTTGAATTTTTGATCATGTGATATTCGTCATTTTACATGTTTAGTAGCAATTACCTGACTTTCTGCAGAGTAATTAATAAATAAAAATATTGTAACATTATTGACTAACTACTAATGTGGACTGACTTTATTCCACTAATTTACAAATGAATAGCCTCCCAATAGGCTTTGGGCCTCCTTCTATCCTGTAACAGATACAATACACACTGGTGTGAAATGGTAAAAGCAGATGCTCCTCTCTACCCCATGCCTTTACAGGGTCAGATCTAAAGCAGTAATCAGTCAAAAATCATTACTGATGACACAAATTTGGCCACTGCTATTCCAGATGTTCAGTTTAGGGAAAAAAGAAAATTATTGACATTTTACAAAATTTGATTACTCTAGAGGAAAAAAATATAATAGACTATATAAGAATATATATATATATATACAAACAATTCAGCTACTGATGAGCATTGAGATGAATCAGTGTGAACATTGGCCTGCTTCTCATCCTTGCTGTGAATTGCAGAAGTATAGGAAACGTTGTCTTCTTTTTATCTTTGTGTGAAATCAATCATGGAAAGCAAAACATGTGTTTAAAATCCAGGAGGTGCATTGAACCATAGACATTTCCCTCATCTTTGAACTTTATATACCACCTACTTTGTGTTTATTTCTCCAACAGAACTTAGTAAATTCCCTCCTAGGTAGTTTGAGTTTTATGAACATAATTGCTTTCCTCCTTATTTATGTGATTTAATTGTAATTTTAGAAATTTTCTGAATTTGACTTTGTCTCTTCTTTCTTCAGTCTCAGAGGTGACCTGGGATCATGGAGCACTGATCCATCATCATGTGTAAAGTGAAAAACAAGAATAAGAACCACCCAATTTCTACAGAGCCTCAGTCAATAGGCTTCAAATGTATCATTTCTTCAGGAAGATAGAATTAAAGACAAAAACATGCTGTCATTCAGATATCTGCACCTCAATAATTTTAGTGTGACTCAGAAGTGTATTAATATTTAAGGGCAGATAAATGCCTATCAAAAAACTCCCTTCTACAAAATATTAGATAAATATAAAATAAAATAAAAGTCAGGGGGAAAGAAAGGCAGGGAAATACTTCTGAGGAGAGGCAAGCAGGCCTTAATGCCAGGAACATGAAGAGGGCGTGCCCACGGCTGCCTCTAAAAGTGGGGAAAGCTGGGAGTTTCACTTATTGTATTTCTCCAGATAGTGCTTAAAACAAGGAAATGAATGATAAATAGGTCATTTACAAACAGCAAAGGATAATTTGGGTTGCAAGGCACAGGGAACTATCATTTTCTAAACTACATTTTCCCACTTTTAAAATTATTAATTACTATTATTGATAAATCTTTGACAGATATTAATGTTATATTTCTAGTTTCTGAAATTTATAATATGCTTCAAGAATTTTATAATTTCATTTGTTGTATGGTTACTACTGGACAGAGACTTCCTCATGTTCACACCACATACAGTGGTAGTAAAAAATGTAAAATTAGTTGAAAAGAGAACAAAATTTTTATCAATACAACAAGATGAGGTGGATGAATTCAAAGTCCATCCATGAAAATTGTATGCAACTTTGAATGTTTCTTTTTTCCTACAGTAATTGATACATTTTAAGGTATATTATTTATATAAATACTTTGGTATTTACCTACGTATTGTCTATCAGGTATTTTCCATGTTATACTTTTTGCTTTAAAATGAATGTATTTATTTGTCTTCTCTGGAATTTCTGTGTACACTATTCTATGCATTTTCTGAATATATTATAAGTAAGTTAAAAAAAATAATTTTAAACCAACCAGAAGCCATCTGAGGAACTTTATTTGCACACACTTTATTTGCATACACCCTGCAGATGTCCCCCAAGTTCCCTGTGTTCCTATTGCTAACTTGGTAATCATAGAAAATAGCATTTTGCAGTTTTAAGGACCCTCTGGACTTGCTGTGTTCTTCACAGAACTAACACATTTTTTCCCCTGGGCTATCTGATCCTTGGATGAGATTGCAATTTGCTGAGCAGAACTAAACTGAGGCTCAGATGTGTTTGGACTCTAACTGCCAAGTACTCACTCCTGAATGCTTCCTGATCTCCACATAGGAGCAGAATAGAGTCTCTCTTTGGCTTCTCCCATCAACTGTGTCTGCACCACAGTGGATCTGTCCAGTCAGCACAGTGCCATGTAGGATGTGGGGAGCTCAGTCACCTCTGCTTTATGTTAACCTGGTGCTTTGCCAGTGCAGTAGTACCCCAGGAGCTTAAGAGATCAGCCTGTAGAGACAGCATGAGCACAGCACAAGATTGCAGCATCTCCAGAGCCCAGGGGAGAGGACCTGGCCATGTGCCAGCATGGGCAGTGGAAGACACAGGGGAACTCCTATGCTGGGTATCACCCTAAGGTGTAACTGAGAAACTATGACCCTGAGGAGAAACTGATGGTGCTCACTGTGTATTCCCATCTCTGTACTCCTCCTCAGTGTGAGTTACAGGTGTTTATGGGGATCAGTTAACATTAAGGTACATGAGAAACTCTCAGTCACTCACCAACCTGTGAGAATCCTCTAACACTATCTGTAGTTCAGCAGTAACATTTCTTATCATTGAGATGGAATTCAGAATGTTTGGAGAGAAATAAGTTGTATGAGATTAAAGATTTTCATAAGACAGGCATGTTGGCACATGCCTCCAAACCCAGTACATCAAGAGTTTAGGCAGTAGGGTGGGTGGTAGGAAGCTAGTATCAGCAACAGAGTGAGGCCCTAAGCAACTTACCAAGACCCTGTCTCTACACTAAACAGAACAAATACTAGGAATGTTCCCCTGTGTTCAGTTGCTGTTTAAGAAAAACAAACAAACAAAAAAAAAACCAACTGCCTCAAGATTTAGGGAACAAGTACAGATATGTATTTCCTTTATAAATTCCAGTAAACAGAGTAATTTAAGAGTTGACCTGGGTCAGACACTAAGGTCAGACAACTAGAGTTCATCATTTCCTAATTATCCGTCATGACATATTAGCATAGATATTACAGAATTTAGATGAGTGGGATGAAAACCATCCTTATGTCAACCTGCAACTCAGTATCTGTTTGTTCAACCACCCTAGGTAACTCATGGACATAATAAAAGACTCACAGCCAAGGAAGTCAGGGTGGTCTTATGTATGAATTTTTATTGACATTATGGTATGGTAACAATGGCCCTGTGTTTATTTCATGGAAATGGGTATTTTTTTCATGATCCAATGGAGAGAAATATTCTGTGATTTTATATATATTTTTGGTTATGATTTCTTTAAGATATGATTTTTGAATATTTTAAAAGTAGTTACTTGACAAAATTGTGTCAATTATGCTGTACTTAAATGTTTGTTTGACAATGCTCTGAATAAGAACATGTTATGCGAGTGTAAGTAAACTCCAGATTTGACTGGTAAAGTTTTCCTGTATGACTATATTTGAATATAGGTACTGCAAAATATTCAATGAATCTTCGATATATGTAACATTAAAGGATTTCAACTAATATATTGAATTATATTTACTCATTTAAAGATGAATTGATTGCTGGGGAGATAGCTCAGTTGGTAAAGTGCTTGCCTTACAAGAACAATGCCCTGGGTTTGATTCCCAGTACCACAAAAAAAAAAAAAAAAAAGAATGGAGTCAGGCACAGTGGTGAACACCTGTAATCCCAGTGACTTGGGAGGCTGAGGCAGCAGGATCTCGAGTTCAAAACCGACCTCAGCAACAGTCAACAGTGAGGCATAAGTGATTAGTGAGACCCTGTCTCTAAATAAAATGAAAAATAGGAGTAGGCATGTAGCTCAGTGGACAGGTGTCCATGAGTTCAATTCCTGGTACTCTCCCCACCAAAAAGATGCATTGAATATATTACATGTTTCATGAAGAATCCATGGAAATAATATGGTAATCCCACAAATTGTTTTTTTACTGCAAAACACAAATTCTAAAAAGGTAATATTTAAGTCAGCTATTTTGTTGATGTGACTGAAAGAACTGACCAGAACAATAGTAGAGGAGGAACACTTATTTGAGGTCTCAGTTTCAGAGGTCTTAATCCACAGAAGGCTATCTCCATTCCTTGGGGCTCAAGGTGAGGTTGAACATCATTGTGGAAGAGGGTGGTGGAGGGAAGGGGCTGACATCATGGTGATCAGAAAGCAGAGTGTCTTCACTGGCCAGATATAAATATATATCACAAAATCACATCCCAATTCTCATGTCCTCCAGTCACACCTTTCCACTCCAGTTCCCACTCAGTTATTTCCCCTATAGGAATAAATCACTGATTGGGTTGAGAATGTTACAACCCAATAATTTCTCCTCTGAACCTTCTTGTATTGTCTCACATGTGGGCATCTGCGGGACACCTCATACCTGAACCAAAACAGGTGATAATAGAGTAGGCAGTGTAACTTGTAAAACCCTGACATGAAGAACATGGTATCCAACTGTGAACATCAAACAGTAAATTTAGGGTAATGCTGAAATTCAACTTTTCCATTTCCCTGACAACAACTGTATTTGTATTACTCTCCTCAGAGCTTCCTTTCCCTGTTTGTTCATGTGACTGTAGATGAGAGGATTCAAGAAGGGAGGAACCATGGTTTAAGAGGCAGAGAGAATAAATTCCTGGAGTGTGTCAGTGGTTGGTAAAGGTCTCAGGTACACACAGGTGATGAATTTGAGGAAGATGGACACTCCAAGGATGTGAGGAGTGCCGGTGGAAAAGTCCTTCCATGGGGCTCTGTTGGGAGATTTCAGCACAGTAGAAAATATGTGAATATATGACATGGTAATAAAAATGAAGCAACAAACCACAGACCACCACAGCAGACACAAGAATAAGGACTTGGTTAATGGTGGTGTCAGAGCAGGAGAGCCTCAGCAGAGAGCAGACATCACAGAAGAACTCATGGACCATGTTTGACTGGCAGAAGGACAGCCAGAATGTGTTCCCAGTGTGCACACCTGCATACACCAGGCCACTGAGCAGGGAAGCTAGGGTCATGCAGACACAAAACTGAGGGTTCATGATGATGGGGTACTGGAGAGGCTGGTAGATGGCCTCATAGTGGTCCCAGACCCTGATGGTGAGAAACAGCATCTCCACATATGCAAAATAAAGGACCAAGAAGATCTGAGTTGCATAACCATTCACTGAAATGGCCCTGTTGACAGTGAGAGAGTTGACACAGGCACATATACCTGTCCAAGGTGGACACCTTCCTGAGGAAGAAGTACATGGGTGTGTGCAGTTCTGGTCAGCAGTGGTGAAATCAATGATGAGCAGATTCTCTAACAAGGTACCCAAATAGGTCAGGTTGAATACTGTGAAATAGAGGAAACTCATATTCCAGCCATCAGGAGAGCCTAGGAGGAGAAATTCAGTTACCATGGTGGAATCGACCATTTACAGATTATTCTGGTTGACTGGGAAGATAAAGAGATAATAAGAAGGAAAAACCTGATTAATACAATTGCTCTACATATTCATGTCCAAAGTGTTTTCCTGCAAAGGAAAGTTCACTTATGTTTTTCTCATATGGTTAATCATTTTGATCAGAGTGCACCCTCCTTGTGTAGGTGTGAAGATCTGCAATCTATGGTCTGGGTGTGACCTGCAGGCCTGTCCTAAGTTCTTCCATCATGCCTCCCTTGACCTCCTGAGACTCCCATGCAGACCACTTACAGGGCTTCCTCTTCTCCTCTCCTGCAGGGCCATTGCTCTGAAGGTGCATTTTCAATGCTCCGTAATTTAGTTAACATCATTCTCTTCCATGAACTACAATTGAGAACATTATTTACCACTCTATCCAGTGGTAATACTGTTATTTCCTCAGTGTTTTTACTCCATGCAGTTGGATTCCTTTTTACATAAGACAATTTGCCTTTGTCTCATTGACACTTTCCATTTACTTCCATTCTTCTCAATGGTATCATGATCATTCAAAAAACCATTGACTGTAATCCCTAACAGGGAGTTTGTGCTCATAGGTATAACAATTCTGCATCAGCTCAGACTAGCTCAATCCCACGTCATCTACATTATGGTTTCCTCTGCCCTTTGCCAACCAGGGCCTCCTCAGCACCTTGCCACATTAACCACACTCACACTTAGAAAAGTGACCTTCCTGCTGGGTCTGTCTGGGTTCATCTGGAAATGTGAGTGTCCTCCAGGGTCAGGGGTGAGTGGCCAGTCATATGTAGGTTGCTGTTAATTTTGTAGTCATGGTGAAGTTGAAGTGGTCCTACTCAGTCTACCTGCAATTTTTCTGACCCCCATCTCCCGTTTTCCCCTGAAACAAACTCACACCTGAGTGTCTTTCTTGTCACAGCTAGCAGAACTCCTTTTTCTACTGTCACCTAATGATCTAATTTTCCCATTAGAATGTGTTGAAGCAGAAAGGAACTCAAATGCAACTTTCCTATGTAGCCTTCTTCCTAATCTCTAATTTCTTTTTCCACATGTCTGTTTTGTTTAAAAATTGGCATATCATTCCAAATTGCAGGTAATGAGTATGTGTTCATCACCCCCACAATACTGCCACACATCCTTGAATTTTGAACAATGTAAAGTTCATCTTTATACACATTTAGTAGAAATGTCATGACTTCCTTCATAAGAATTAGTAAATAATTATATTGTCACGTGAATGACTAACCAGTAAAAAGTACTGATTTTATTTTACTGATTTACAAACAAAAGGCTCCCAAATAGACTTTGGACCATCTTCACTCCTGTAACAGATACAGCTCAGGCTGGTTTGAAATAATAAAAGCCTACACACCACCACCCCCCATGAATTTGTAAGGTGAAATCTAAAGCACTAATTGATCAAAAACATTATTGATGACATAACTATGGCCTCCTATATTCCAAACACTGCATTTTAGGAGAATAAGTATATTATTGTTTTTATAAAATTTACTTACTCCTGAGTGTCACATGCTATCAACATGAACAGAAAAAGGTCTCTCCTTGGTCTCTCCCACAAACTCTGTCTGCAGCCAGGGTGGACCTGTCCAGCCAGCACAGTTTCATGAGGGATGTGAGGGACTCAGTCACCTCTGCTTTATGTGAACCTGGTGCTCTGCTAGAGGATGCAGGGCCCTTGGGTGGACCAGAGCACAGCCTGCAGAGACAGCAGGAGGCCTGAGCACACCAGGAGGCAGCTGAATCTCCAGGGCCCAGAAGAGAGACCTGGTCATATGCCAGGATGGGCAGTGGACGACACAGGGGAGTCCTCTGCTGGGCATTGCCCTATGTCATTGTTGAGAAGTGAGTAGCACTGAGGAGTGGCTGATGATGCTCACTGTCACTCCTCCTTCACCTCAGTGTGAGTTAGGGTTGTTTATGGGGATCAGGTAACATTAAGGTGGTGAAAACTCTCACTCTCTCACCAACCTGCAAGTGGGAAAACTCACAGTTTGGCAACAAAATCTTTTATAATTCAGATGAAATCCACATGACATAAAATTAACCTCTGTAACAGTTCACAGTTATCAATTCAGTGTATTGTTCTGCACGACTGTACAATTTCCAGCTTCCTCTTGTTTTATTACTTCAAATAATATTATTACTTCAAATGACCCATTGATCCATTACACAACATTGTCCATATTATCTCTAACTGCAATCACTAGAAAACACTAAATATGTTCTGTATCTTTGAATTTCCATATTTGTGAAATTTTGTATGAATAAAATTATTCAGTATATGATCTGTATTCTGGCTGAAGTTAGCCTAACTTGACTGAAATTGATCCACCTTATAGCATGTACCATTATTTCATTACTTAAGGATGAATGACATTCCATTAAGTGTATATGCCAGAAATATTTTAATCAACATGTGCATTGGTGGACAATTTTTTTTTTCATTCTGCTCATATAAAGCAACTGATTTATTGGTTATCATAGCTTTTGCCATCTTTGGCATTTCTGGTAAACACTTAACACTCTTTAAGATTATGTTGAATAATTGTGACTGACCAGTTTGCATTGTTGTAAAAAAAATACTTGATCAAAAACAAAGAAACCCAGTGCAGTGGTGCATACCTGTAATCCCAGTGATTTGGGAGGTTGAGTCAGGAGGATCCTGACTTCAAAACCAGTCTCAGCAAGAGCAAACAACTAAGCTACTCAGCGAGATGATGTATCTAAGTAAAAACGAAAGAGGGCTGGGGATGTGGCTTAGTGGTTGAGTGACCCTGAGTTCAATTCCTGGTACTAATAAAAAACAAACATCAAACAACAACAAAAAACCACATCCCAAACAAAAAATCAACTCAGATCAAGGAAAGCACATTTTGGCTCACAGGTTCTGAGTTTTAGTCCTGTGTCTTCTGCCAAGTCCACATCTTTGTGACCATGGTTTTGGCACATTGAGGAAGGACCCAGCAGAGGGAAACTTCTCAGGAAGTGACTGCCAGGAAGCAAAGACATGGAAGGGAAAGAGAATGCAAGGAAGATGACTGCTTCCAGGGCTTGACCCCACTAACCACCTCCTCCAGCAATGCCCCCACATACTGTATGCTAACACCTGGTCAATTAATTCAAACCAGGATGGTTTGGTTAGGTTGTTGTTCTCAAAATCCAATCATTTTGCCTTGGAAAATTCCTGCCCAAATGGAAGAACTTTGGGGAGACATCTCACATCCCATCCACAATGTTTCAACACAAGACCTCCAAACTCATCCATGTCACAATGCAAAATGATTTTAACCCATCTATAAGGGTCACTAGTCTGAACAATTTCAACATTGCTTCAAAGTGCAAGTCCAAAATCTCACCTGAAACTGAAGGTAAACACTTGGCTGCGAGTCCCTGTATACACCAAAAGCAAGTTACTTACAGCCAATATCCACTGACTTGGGGTAATCCTTCCCATAGCAAAAGGGAGCAATAGGGTCATTGAAAGAATGGCATGGGCCTGAGGAAATGCAAAACCCAAATGAGCAAATATATCACTCAACTCCACCTGTAATTCCTCAAAGAGCATCTAGGACCCTTGACTGTGAGGTGTTATTTCCAAAGGGTTGACAATTTCTGCCTTTTTGACCTTGCCAGTTGCAGAGCACAGGAGCTGTCTTTTATGTTGACTTTCTCTGTAGCCAACAGTTTCCCCTGGGTGATAGTCCATGCTACATGCATCCATTAATTCCTGGGTGTTCCATTCCAACTTTGGCTTTATCCTCCCTGCTTCAAATATCACCATGTCAGGTGCAGTCTGCTGGTCCTCAGAACCTGCTACAATTTGCCTGGTCATCCAGGCCTTTCTTTGAAGTGACAGTGGAAGCCTTCATGACCTCTTAACTTGAACATCCTGCATTTCAGTAGAGTCAGCACCACAATAGTTGTAGCCAAAATCAGCTGCCATTTCACACCATAGTTGGGTCCCTAAAATTCCTGCCATGGTGGTTTCTGACTGTCTGCCTGGTTGAGCATGATAAAACAATTTCTTGCATCCCCTTTGCATGCAGGGTGGCCCATGGTTCTCAAGGGAATTTTACCTATTACTTCCTTAAGTATGCCATGGCTATGGTCTTGCACATTCCTTAGATGCCTTCTGGCTCTTTCCTAATGTTTCTTTGTGAAATCCTTAGCATCTCATCAGGTGCTGCCATCCTTTAAGATACCTTCTTTGACCCCAGTTATTTTCTGCTGTGATTAAATAACCTGACCAGCAAAGCTGTAGAGAAGGGCGAGTTTATTTTCAGGTTCATGGTTTCAGATGCCTTAGTTCATAGAAGGATGACGCCATTTCTTGGGTTTTAAGGTGAGGCTGAACATCATGGTGGAAGAGTGTAGAAAAGGGAAACAACTCACCTTGCTATTAAGAAACAGAGTGAGTCCACATGCCAGATACAAATGTATACACCAAGACCATGCCCCAGTTCCCACCTCCTCCAACCACATCCTACCATTTTAGTTACCACTCAGTTAATCCCTGTCAGGGGAGTAATTCACTGATGGGATTAAGACTTTTTCAGCCCAATCATTTCTCCTCTGAATCCTCTTACATTGTCTCACATGTAAGCTTTTGGAGCACCTCACATTCAAACCATAACAGATCCCTTTCAAATTCTGGTACATTCTGTTTTTAACTTTACTAATATAAACAACTGCTTTTTTTTTACAATGCTATATATCTATGGTGCTGATATAAACATTCTAAAAGTTGTATAAGACTTGGAAAATTCTGTTTGTTCTGACCTTAAATTGTCAGTCATGAATATTACCTTAAAACATTCTACAGAAGAAGTTACTATATATCCTCTTGGTTGGTAACCTCCCATCAAATTTTTAACCATGGGATACCCTAAGACCTTTATCTTCCACAGTTTTTATTCTACAAAACACCCAAAAAACATAATCACAAAAAGACTCCAAAAAGTATTCTTAAATATAGTTTCTTTAAAAGGATAGACCTAGTATTTCAGAAGAGCTCTCTTTCCAATAGATATCTTTCACATAATTGAAATTACTATAAAAATATCTTTCTTTGATTATAACTAATACAGAAAGCAAATGTTTTTGCTACATTCTGCTGAAATTCCATACCACACTCACACACCTACAGACTTTTGCATTATATGACACAAGATGATAGATATCATGAAGTTCTTATATCAATGTTTCATTTCTTCATATCCTTTGCTACCAGGACTTTTGATACAATATATCATAAAACACACATTAAGAATGCAACAGTTTTATCAAGTGGTATGCTTCTCAATAGAACTGGTATTTGGTTTTGAGTTGTAATCCTTCCCACTTCCTGATTCTTGATTTTACTTCTTGCACTTTAGGAGTTTTGTTAAGAAATTCTGGTCCTAAGCCAACATGATTAATTGGGCTTAACTTCTGGATGGAGTCAAACTAAAAAGCTGCTTCTCAGCAAAGGAATAAATCAATAATATGAAAAGAGAGCCTACAGAATGGAAGCAATATTTAGTGCATGCACCACAGAGAGAGCACTAATTTCCAGGATATATAAAAAACAAAAAATCTTAACAAAAATCAAATAGTGCAATCAATGAATGGATTAAAGAACTAAATAGATACTCCACAGAAGAAATACAATTGATCAACAAATACAAGAAAATAATGTTCAACATCTGTTGTGATTAGAGAAATGCCAATCAAAACCACTCTAAGATATCATCTCATTCCAGTGAGAATGTCAATAATCAAGAATATAAGCAATAAGTGTTGTGAAGATGTGGTTAAAGGGTACATTCATACATTGCTGGTGGGAATGCAAATTGCCAAAACCACTATGGAAAGCAGTATGGAGATTCCTCTGAGAATTTGGACCTAACCCACCATTTGACCTAGGTATGCCACTCCTCAATTTATACCAAAGCACTTAAAATCAGCATACTACAGTAGGTGTCACAGCCACATGAATGTTAAATGCATCTCAATTCACAATACCTAAATTATGAACCCAACCTAGATATCCTTCAACAAATGAACAAATAAAACTGTGATTATACACACACACACACACACACACACACACACACACATACACAATGGAATTTTGCTCAGCCAGGAGGAAGAATGAAATTCTGGCATTTGCAGGTCAATGAATGGAGTTAAATAATGTCATGCTAATCAAAATGAACCAATTCCAAAACAAAATGCTGAATGTTTTCTCTGTTGTGCAGATTCTCATCCATAATGGTGGCAGGGCTAAGGAAAAATGTAGGAACTTTGGATTTGGCAGAGGGGAATGATGGAGAAGAGCTGGTGTGGAGTGGGAAGGATAGTGGAATGAGACAGACATTATTAACCTATATACACATATGATTGCATAAACAATGTGATTCTGCATCATGCATAGCCAGAGGAATGAGAAGGTGTGCTCCATTTATGTACATCTAGTCAAAATGCAATCTGTTGTCATGAAAACTAATTATAACAAATAAAAAACTTACCATCATTCTCTCATTCCCCACCCTCACCTCTATTATATATCATTCTTCACTTATCAGGGAAAACATTTGGCCTTTGGTTTTTTGGGCTTGGCTTATTTCACTTAGCATGATATTCTCCAGTTCCATCCAAAAAAGTTGGTGTTCATAATTTAATTCTTTCTAATGTTATGCATTAAATCTAACATTAATTTACCTAACTACCTTACCTCACGTGAAACTTTCAATATCACTCAATAGGATTCAGTAAGCTATAGTTTAGAGAAAGCATGGGTAAATGTGGAATTCACCTCAGTTTCCCTAAGGGACTTTCTGCTCTAACATGAAACATTGGAACAGTGAGAACTAGAAGCCATGGCACAGTCAAGGGTGTGTGGCAATATTTTGGTTCAGAGAGAACTTGTTGTAAAGTTATCTGGGGGTGGGGAATTTTCTGAGAGAAAGAAGAAGACATGAGTACTGGAATGAGACTAATACAATATAAATGCTGCAGCATCTGGAACATGTCAATGAATATCATGATGATAAGAAACCCGTAAATATTTTATGAGGAGGTTGTAAGAACTAAAAAGCTGTCCCCATGACAAGATTGGTTATGACATGCCTGATTTGTGAATATAAATCTCTAAGAATATTAGTTACACTGTCAGAGGTTATAGGAAATGTAAACACAAAACTTAGTTTTTATAATGTCATAGATAACCCTATAAGATGTTGTTAAGATACCTAATGTCATTTGATTTTTTTAAAATACCTTTTTATAGGCTCCTCCATGTTTGGAAGAATTCCCTTTACTTTTGTCCCTTAGGGCTAGATAATCATACTAGCAAACACAGATTAAATCTGTCTATGTAGGAGGTTAGGAATTTGTTTTTAACTTTAGTGTTCAGGTTTTGCTTTTAAACTTCAAGCAGGCCACTTTCACCAGTCTTAAAGTAGGAGTACTGGGTTTTTACTTTAATGCCTATAACTTTGCAATATTTACCTCTACCATTTAATTGGGGTCAGTAGGAGTAATGGAAGTTAGCCCTACATCCTGTAAATTCTATAGGTGATGGCCTAGTGTCTTAAATTAACTCAGGTTGTTCTTTGAAAGTTGTAATTTGTAAGGCACTAATAGACAACAGTTATAAAGTTTACAAGGAAAGTAGAAAATTAAATTAACAAGAGTGAAAACACTTTTATTTCATATAGTAGCTATGAACCAAGAAATATAATTTTTATAATCTCAAATCTTTATTTCAAACTTTAGTTTGAAGAACACCAGCTTAGTAAAGTGTTTTTTCTAAACCTTATATTTTAGAAGATTAATATACTTGGAAGATATGGAATATCTAGTATAGAAAGAAGCCTGCAATAGTACCATGATTGCACTCATGTCCTTCAATTAACCAAGTTTAGCTTTTGAAGAAAAATTCAGGATCTTTAGTGTAATGTAGCATTCAAAACTACCAACTGTTGTACAGAGTGGTACAGATCCTAATTCCTTTAAGGTGAGGATTTCTAAATAATAAAACTTAACAGACATGAGAAATTATTGTGATAGAAGAGAGCACATTAATATTTTGAGAAATTCTTGTTACTTCAACACATAGAGGATTAAACTTTGGTTTATATCAGTGCATTAATATTTGACTTTGAGAAGAACCCTGAAATAACATCAACTAATTGTGTTAATTAAATATAACCAATAAAGGTGCACAGAAACTTTTTGAGATTCACTCTCCACAAACTTTCTCTAATTTACCAAGATGTTTTGCAACTTTTACTTTGTCACATGAAAGACTTTCACATCCAGAATCATTACATTTTTCATTCAATTTTCATATATATATGGGGAGGGGAGGTACCAGGGATTGAATTCTGGGGCACTCAACCACTGAGCAATATCCTCAGTAATATTTTGTATTTTATTTAGAGACAGGGTCTCACTGAATTGTTTAGCACCTGACTTTTGGGGGGGGCTGACTTTGAATTGAAGATCCTTCTGCCTCAGCTTCCAGAGTCACTGGGATTACTGGCATGTACCAGAGCACATTGCTTAAAATATATTTTTTTACTAGAACTTTCTTATATCTCTTTCCTAGACGTTGTCACCTGTTTAAGTTTATTTACAGTTTGAAACAATCCTATATTAAATTTTTGAATTGCAAGAAATGACTCCACTTTAGTAGCAAAATACTTTGTTTTTTAGAGTCTTGAATGAAGCACAACAAATATTTTTATACTCTGTATGTAGAATTACGCTTGATAGAATTTTTTCTTTGGTTATTCTTGTTTTCAGTGAAGTCAGAGGAACATTTTCAATTTATACTTTATGAAAACACATTTAATGTTTAAATAGATTTCCTTCTGGAATTTATGAAGTCAAGAGTACTTGATTTTATATTTTGTGATTGATTTTTAATACTTTAACTTTGTAAATTAATCAGATACTTTTTAAACAAATACATTTATAATGATTGATTCCATCTGTTAAATCTAATTTACTTGTTTCTAAAAGTGAAAATTCAGGATATCAGATAATTGTAGTTAACAATATTAACCATCACTTTCCTGTTGAAGAAAAATCTGAGAAACAATGGATATTATATTTTAGATATTTTATTGAGACCATTATGTGATCACCTAGAAAAACTTATGAGTTTGTAATTTTAAAGATATCATACTTTCATTTATTTACTTAATTTAAATTGAAACTGTTTTTAAAATCATGTGAACAAAAAGATATTTAAATCCATTTTTATTTAAATCTTAATTTATGAGCACTCATCTCTATGTCAATTTTGATACCATGTACAGGATGTATGGATGCAAGCACATATGTAGCCACAACACTAAAACACACAGGTGTGCACATATACTTAACTCAGACAGGAAACAAAGATTTTATATCTTTTTGTAGGTAGATCTCCACAGCTGGGAGGCAATGCTACAAATAGTATTAAAACCTCTATTATATATAAGCCACTAGGTATCAGAATAGAGCCTATCTGACTTTTACATCATGACTTAAATGCAGGGCAGGTCTGTGCAGTTGGAAATGCCACGTGCAAAGCCATTGTGGACACTTGAATGAAAGTCTCAGGTGACCACAGGCCCTTGATGGCTATCAGAGTTATTCCCAACACCACCATGTCTATGCACCTTTAGGATTTTGTGAAAGGTAGTTTTCTAGTGTATTTGAGAGTCAAACCTTGAAAAATTGATCTCTGAACATAGAGTTGAAAAAATCTATCGTTAGACAAACTAAGACTAATCAGAAGAATATCAATTTAGGCATAAAGGATGAAATGTGAATTCATTATAAAACCATGAGCTTACATATATAGAATTTTTCAAAACAGAAGTTCTAAAAATAATAGTCATAATTACTCTAGTAAAGAAAACATGCAGAATCTTTTTTATCAGATCACAGTGTACATTTTTTAAAAGTTTTTTTGTTATTTTTAGTTATATGACAGGAGAATGTATTTTGACATAGTGTACATGCATGGAGTATCACTTTTTATTTCTTATTGTACATGCTGTGGAGTTACATTGGTCACGTATACACATGTAAACATAGGAAGGTTATATTTGATTTATTCCAGTGGTTTTTTTTTATTTGCATTAACACTCCCTATATTTGTTCTCTTTTTGTGTAATCCAATGAACTATACCAGTTGTCTGTAAAGTTAGTGGGAAACAGATGAAAGGAAGGCTGGGGTAAAACAAACTATCTTGATCTTTGTTATGTGTAGTAACACAATTAGTGAAATCACAATTAGTACATTGCATAAAATATCAATAATTGTCCATTTCTGAGATACTCATATTTCTTGTGAATAATACAAAATTTTCAATTTCAAACCAGCACCAGCAATGTAAGAGGCCCCTTAGCAACTGAGCAAGATCTTCACTCTAAGTAAAACAAAAAAGGCCTGGGGATGTGCCCTTGGGTTAAATCCCTTGGAAAATAACAACCTAAACACCCAACAAGTACAAAAAAAAAAAAAACCACCACGACCACCAAAAACAGCAAAATGTTGTCACAAGGCTTTAGGGAACAAGGACATATAGATGTTTATTTTATGAATTCCAGTAAATTGAGGGAAATTAAAACTTGACCTGGGTAAGACATTGAGGCCAGACAACTACAGTCCATTTTTCCATAATTATAAGGCATGATATGTTAGGCTACACATCAGAGAATAAAGATATGTGGGAAGGAAACTGCCCAAAAACTGTCCTGCAGATCAACTTTGGAGATTGATCCCTGACACTGGGCAATTCATGGCCCTCAATATCGCGTCCCCTGCCCGCAGAGAAACACGAAACCGGATCAGGGCAAGTTCTTTATTTTCTGCAGTCTGCTTCTTCTGGCTGGCCAGCAGCCACGGGCCGCTCTTGCAAGCGCCTTACATTACATACAACAACCAATCAGCTTATAGATCACGAGGGGAAAGCATGGACAGTAATGGAGCACAATAGTGTGGATATAGCAATCATGCAGTGTCCACGAGGACCCATGACCAATCACATTAACTTCCTCAAATAACGCCACTTGTTGGCAGAGAGTATTAGTCTGCTGGAGGTACCTGGTTTTGTTCTCAGCACTTCCTTGGCACCTTGCCAGGCGCCATCTTGGCCACGCCGAAGGGCTGGGGGTCTGCAGTACCCCGACAGCTCCCCCTTTTTTATTTATTAAAAGAATGCTGGCTTGGGATCGTGCCTGTCTTAGGCGGAGTGGTCAACCATCGTCCTTACCCGTCATCGGATAACTGCAGAGCATGCTACAGCTCCTGTCTTAGGTCGGTACGCGGTTACCTCCTTCCTTACCCATCATTGACTACCGATCCAGCATACTCAGCCAGACTTGAGGAGAGCTGCCAGCCTCTAAGGCCATCATGGCTTGATGGAAAATGATGCGATCTCTGGCATGAACTTGGCGTATACGCATGATAAAGCGTGTGAGGAAGATAATTGTAATAATCATTAACACACACAATGCTCCCATTCCTGCCCATTGCTTTACAAAACTGAAGGAAGAAGATAACCAATTTTGCATTTCAGATATAGGGGCTACATTAACTCTAGTAGAATTAAGGCTAACAATTTGTGATCTAAGAATGGCAGTAAGATTATCAAATTTATAGGACCAATTGGCACGTAGCTGAGTAGATATGAATTTAGACAAATTTGCTGCATAACTAAGATTATGATAAGCTACAGGTGTAATGCACAGTCCCGGCAGATGATAAATACACCCCACGCTTAACAGTTCTTGTAAAAGGTCCATTTGTTCTTGAAGTAAGTCCACACGCTGGTTCACCAAAAGTAGTCCTGCTTTTAGGTGTTGATCCACTGTTTGTTGAGTAGACAGAGCAGTAGCTGTCTGCTGGACCACTTCATTAAGCTTAGTTGCTGACTGTACTGATGTCGTCAAGGCTACAGTTGCTGCGGCGACTGCTGCTGCTGATGCAACTATGGTGGTAATAACTGCTACGGTGATTCCAAAGTCCCTCTTATTTCTGGAAAGCAATACTGGCAATTCATCATCTGTAACAGAGACTGGGACTGGTAGGAAGGTAGGAACACACATTAAGTCTGCCAGCAGGAACCTAGAAGCATTTTAACATTGAGAGATAGCACAAATCTGAAGTACAATTGAGAGAAGCAGTTGTTTTGTTACATAGTTGAACTGTTCCTCCTAAGAGACTAAAAAGAGGTTGTAAGTTAGTTTATTCCGTGGAAACACACAAACTGAGCCGCAGCTCCAGTAAAGCACCGGGTCACCCTTATTACCCAGAGTTAAAAAACCCCAAACAAAGAGACAAAGAGAAAGTTTATCTTTAGGGGACCTGAAGGTCTCCTCTATTCCCCCTTTTTGTTTATCATGGATAGAATCTTCTATCCATTTGTCCATCCTGCCTCGGTTATTAGTTTGCTTAATCATTTGGTACTGTTGAGTAAGGACCATAGTTTGGATTGTTTAAAGGGAATAATACAGACTTCTCCCGGCAGGGAGAAAGCTGATATTTTGAAAGTCCCGAGAAGTGAGCGCACCCTACATCCCCTATAGGCAGGTAAATTTGGTAATCAATGGGCTCCGGAGATCCTTGACATTTGTAAAGGCAGATGGCTTCATGGCTTCATTTCCTCGAATTGACCCGATTCCCTATTTCTACACTAACTACCTGTCCTTAATTTTGGCTTCATTCTCCGCTTTAGCTATAGGAACTCCCAAGTGCTTCAAGGAAAAGGGGGCGTAGGTCGTTCTGGCTGCTTCGAAGCTGAAAGGGGGCAGTGAGGGGCAAGCAGTTTGGAGTTCCTTTTTTAAAAATCGGGTCAATCGAGGGGTCCGAGGTAGAAGTCTGGTTGGGGAGGAGCAGGTTATAAAGTCATCTGGGGGTGGGTGTTTCTATGATAGAAGAACAAAAAGACATGAGTACTGAAATGAAATTAGTACAAAGTAAATGTTGCAGCATCTGGAACATGCCACTGAGTATCATGAAAATGACAGAAGTCAATCTTTCACCAGGAGGTGGAAGAACTGAGAAATTGTTCCCATAACTAGACCTAGCAAAGGCTGGAAAGGACAAGGCCTTTATTTGGGAACTTTAACATAGTCCAGGTTATCAGGAATGTAAACACAACATTTAACTCTTAATGTCATAGATATCCCCAAAAATATAGTTAAGCTACTTAAGTCATCTGATTGTGTAAAATATCCCTTTATTGGTATAACCTGTGTTTAGTAGAGAGCTCTATATTTCTGTTACTTAGGGCTAGGTAATCATACGAGCAAACATAGATTAAGTCTACCTGTGTAGCTTAGGAAGATCTGCAGGCCTTAAACTGACTAAAAACTTCTGACTCTGGCAGTTTCTCTTGATTGTTATCAGGCACATTTGCTGAAGAATCTTTCTTTTATTTGTAGCTTCCAGTCTTTATTCTAGTGGACTAACATAAGTGTACATCTTAAGTTACATTTAATTATTATTTCTCTTAAATGCCCAAGAATGGCTATATTTTGGGTTTTACTGTTTTGCTGGGTGTCCAGGATCCTCTAGTCTCAACAATCTCCTTGATCAGGAGGTTGTGTGACCCAGAGTTGCAGCACTCCTTAGAGAAGTCCTCTTATTCCCTGGGTTCAGGCTGACTGAGGGCAAAAGATCCAAATACTGGCCTATCTTGCCTTCTGTATTTAATTCCAATCTCTAAGTTTGATCTTAATCATCCAGCAAGCCAGTTTTACCAGTCATAGAGTGAGAGTACTGGGCTTTAACTTTAATGTTCATAACTTTACAGTTATTTACCCTTTTATCTAACTGGAGTCTGTATTAGTTCTGGAAGTTACCACTATCTGTTTTATAGGTGATGGCTTATTATCATAAGTTACCTAGGTTGCGTGTTTTTGAAGCAGCTACTTTTGTAAAACATTAACAGGTAACAGTTTTACAAAATGAAATTAGCAAGAGTAAAAATATATTCTGCTTGTATAATAGCTATCTTGAATTTTGACTGAGAACCACATTATATTTCCTATTTGAGATCATAGTAATTTTACAACAAAAACCAATCTTTTGATTATAACTTTAAATAAGCTGAAGTCTGACTTATTTTGGAGTCACTCTAACATGTAGTAAGGTGAGAGGGAGAGCCTTATCTCAGGTAAGGCGTGACTCTTTATAGATCTTAAGTGTTCTAATTCTGATGTTGATCTTTGCTTCTTCCTTAAATATCATTAAGTAGTTTACATATACTGTTTCCTGAGTCTATACAAACTTTATAATTAACACAATTTAACATTGTATCTAAAACATGAATCAAAGAAAGGCTGAGAGAGCTTTTAACTTTCCTTTTGTGTGTCAAAGTGGCAAAATATTTTCATGTTTCACAAAATTAACCTTTAAACAAGTCAGGCTCTAATGTTTAGAAATACATTTACATTTGAAATTTTTTATCTCAGTGTAAAATATAACCAATTTTATATATACCCTATTGATAACAGGTCCTCTAGTAGAACACTAAATGATAGAAATTAACCCCCAATGAAATTTACTCTTTATAAGCATAAAATTACCATTACAGACAAGTTTATCTGGAGAATAGCAGCTTGATAAATTTCCTGCTTTAAAACTTGTATACCTGAAAAATATGAACACATTTAATATACAACTAGAAACCATTTCACAATTACCTTGACACCTTTTTTTCTTACCAAATTTAGTTTTTAAAGAAAAATTTAGACTCTGTAACACAGTACAATACTTTAACAGTTGTTTAACCATAATTGTATACACCCCAATTTTTAAGACTAATTGTTCTAAAGAATAAAACTTAAGAGACACAAAGTTAAGAGTAAATTAGTGTTTCTAAGAAATCCTTGCCATTTTACCATGTCATTTTACCATATAGATTAAACTTTGGCTTATATTAGAACATTAGTATTTCACCTTAGGAAAAACCTTAAATAGCTTTAGCTGTTTTACATACATACAACCAACTTAGTTATACACAGACTTGTTGAAACTGGCCCTTTACTTACACACAGACTTTCTTACCCAGAAACATTTCCTTTTCCTTTTTATTAAATACATTTTAAACCCAGAACCTTTTATTTTGTCTTTTCTATCTGTTGACCCCTTTTGTTCACATTCTGAAACAACTCTTATGAAATTTTTGAATTTAGATAAATCACTCTATTTTAATAAGATTAAATATTTTGTTGTTTATAGTACTCTTAATTGAAACACAGGTGAAACTTTTGGGACCCGACACAAAGCAAGTTTAAACCCTTTTTATTTACCAACCTATGAAAACACCAATAATGTTTAAGTATGATACCCCATGTAATTTAAGAAGTTAAAAGTACTTGATGTTATTTAACAATTAGCATTTTAACTTTGTAAATTAACCAGACGTCTCTACAAACACATTTGAGTAATCCCATACATGTTAACTCCAATTTATTTATTTTATAAAAACCAAGATATCAGACAAGTGTCCTGAACAGGATCCGTTGTCTCTTTCCTGCTGAAGAAAAGTCCTAGAAGCAATTGATATTAGACATTGTTTAACATTAACATTTCATTAGTTTGACCATCTGGAGACTTGTAAGTTATTTTTAAAGATATTTTACTTTTATTAGTTTACCCAATTTAAATTGAACCTTTTTAAATCACGTGAATAAAAGTATTTGGATCCATTTTTAAATTTTAATTTAAGAGCGCTCAGTTTTGACAAAACATGACATTAGACAGCACGACATACAGATAACATAAAATCAAAGGCCTTGTAACTTTATAGGTAAATGTTCATTGCAATGAAACAGATGTTTAAAAACTTCAGTTGAATAAAAAATAGAACTGATCAAAAAAAAAAAAATCATTAACCTAGGTATGCAGGATCAAAATTATGAGCTCAAAAATACAGCATTAAAGAAAAACAAAACAAACAAAGAATCCTAGAAAATAAGTTAGTTAAGTTTAAAACGGACACCCTTTTTTTTTTTTTTTTTTTCTTTTCTTTAGGTTACCCCTCCTCCTTCCCGCTGAGACTGCTGTAATTTATAATCCATTGTAGGCTTTGACAAGGCCAGGCAGGGGGGAGGGAGGATCACCCAGGACCTTTTAACCCTTTTTTTTACCTGGTTGAGAAATCAGATTAGGTTTGAATGCAGAAAATCATGAAACAATTATCTCCCAATACTTGTGGGGACTATGGCTACTATATTATGTTCCCACTCTTTCTGAAGTCTGAGAATATGATCGTTCCTCTTTAATTTTTTCTAAGATCTAACTTCCTTCTTCTAAAGGCCCCTTTAAATCCCTAAAAGGGTTTTTTGATTTACCTTGCTGTATCAAACAAGATTTAACAAGTGACCATATTGCCAGAGTTCCCATTGGCAAAGGCTCGCGTCTCTCCGCGTCACGCAAATCCTCTCCTAGCTGTTCCCACTGAGGAAGATTTAATAATCCCTCGTCTAAAAACCACGGAGAGACTTTCTCTACAGTATCTAGGAACTTGAAGGCCGTGTTTGCCTTCAATGGTGTTCCGTGATTTTTTAAAAGTTCTCTAAGAGGCCGCTGCATTCTAATCTTAGACAGATCCGTTCCCATGACTACGAGGTAGTTTACTAGTTTAAACACACAAACAAAAGACAGGCGCGCGCACGCACACACGCTCACTCACACACGCACACAGTTTGGTACCACTTGAATCGTCCCTCCCACGGGGAACCTTTTATGATGAATCGTCCCTCCTCTGGGGAACCTCTTATGATGAATTGTCCCTCCGCTGGGGAACCTCCTGTGATGAATTGTCCCTCTGCTGGGGAACCTCCTGTAATGAATTGTCCCTCTGCTGGGGAACCTCCTGTAATGAATTGTCCCTCTGCTGGGGAACCTCCTGTAATGAATTGTCCCTCTGCTGGGGAACCTCCTGTAATGAATTGTCCCTCTGCTGGGGAACCTCCTGTAATGAATTGTCACTGCTCCGCGAACCTCGAGACGTCTCACCTTTTGAACTCTCAAACTAATTTTTCTTGATTTGAAAACTTATGTGAACTTACCCTTATATTTTTTCTCGTTCCCGGGTGTTTCGGCACCATCTATCGCGTCCCCTGCCCGCAGAGAAACACGAAACCGGATCAGGGCAAGTTCTTTATTTTCTGCAGTCTGCTTCTTCTGGCTGGCCAGCAGCCACGGGCCGCTCTTGCAAGCGCCTTACATTACATACAACAACCAATCAGCTTATAGATCACGAGGGGAAAGCATGGACAGTAATGGAGCACAATAGTGTGGATATAGCAATCATGCAGTGTCCACGAGGACCCATGACCAATCACATTAACTTCCTCAAATAACGCCACTTGTTGGCAGAGAGTATTAGTCTGCTGGAGGTACCTGATTTTGTTCTCAGCACTTCCTTGGCACCTTGCCAGGCGCAATCTTGGCCACGCCGAAGGGCTGGGGGTCTGCAGTACCCCGACACCTCAAAAAACAGTGGCAGCCAATATTGGCTCAAGAATGGGGGTGCTCTTCCCCAGTGGATGGATTTGACTGTCGGGACACAGGTTCTCTATTTCTTCCATGGACAAGGAGAGTCTTCTTATATTATGGATTAGATGTATAGAAATATTACTGTGATTCACTCTACATTTTTGGTTACAACTTCTTTGGGATTTTATTTTTATATATATTAGTAGAAATTAAATTGATTCATATGAAGAGGATTGTATCACATTATGAATCTCAATCAGGGAAATCAGTATAATGTTGAAATGTATCTTTCTCATTTCCTTGAGAACATCTGTCTTTGTATTACTCTCCTTACAGCTTCCTTTACCTGTTTGTTCCTGAGACTATAAATGAGAGGATTCAAAAAGGGAGGCACCATGGTGTAACAGGCAGAGAGAAGCATGTCTTGGAGTGTGTCAGAGGTTGCTGAAGGCCTCAGGTACACACCTGTGATGGAACTGAGGAAGACGGATACCACGAGGATGTGAGGGGTGCAGGTGGAGAAGGCTTTGCCTGGGGCTTTGTTGTGAACTTTCAGCACAGTTGAAAATATGTGAATATATGACATGATTATTATACCAAAGGAGCCACCACCAATTATTATAATAGAGACAAGTAGAAGGACCATGTTGCTGGTGGTGTCAGAGCAGGAGAGCCTCAGCAGAGAGGGGAACATCACAGAAAAACTGATGGACCACGTTTGATTGGCAGAAGGACAGCTGGAATGTGTTCCCAGTGTGCACACCTGCATACACCAGGCCACTGAGCAGGGAAGCCAGGGTCATGCGGACACAAAACTGAGGGTTCATGATGATGGGGTACTGGAGGGGCTGGCAGATGGCCACATAGCGGTCCCAGGCCATGATGGAGAGAAAAAGTAGTTCATCGCATCCACAAAAAATGACCAAGAAGATCTGGGTTGCACAGCCAGCCACTGAAATTGCCCTGTTGCCAGTGAGATAGTTGACACAGGCATTGGGGACAGTGATGGAAATGAAGCACATGTCCAAGATGGACAGGTTCCTGAGGAAGAAGTACATGGGCGTGTTCAGGTTCTGGTCAGCAGTGGTGACAGTGACGATCAGAAGATTCCCTAACAAGGTACCTAGGTATGTCAATGGGAATATTGTGAAATAGAGGAAACTCATATTCCAGCCATTAGGAGAACCCAGGAGGATAAATTCAGTTACCATGGTGGAATTGGCCATTTACAGAAAATTCTGGTTGTCTAGGAAGGTAAATAGATAAGAGAGAGGAAGCAAAGCATGATTAATGCAAATACTTTACATATTCATGTCCAATGTATTTGCTTGTATTTTACAGTTACTTTCCCTGCGGAGGAAAGGTCACTCTTGGTTTCCTGATTTTTTAATTGTTTCTAAGCAGAGTGCACCTCTCACTGCAGTGTGGAGGTCTGCAGCCCAGGGTCTGGGTGTGACCTGCAGGGTTGTCCTCAGCTCCCCCATCATACCTCCCTTGACCTCCTAAGACTCTTATGCAGGGCACTTACAGGAGTTGCTCACATCCTCTCCTGCAAGGTCACTTGTATGACGGTGTGTTCTTTAATGATTCATAAAATAGTTGCCCTCATTCTCTTCCATAAATGCAATTCAACCCTATTTTGCCATTGTATAAACATAAAAATTATAACTAGTAATTTGAATTGCAGTCAATGTTTAATTTATGTAGGAATCTATCTATATAGTTGGAGTATTTATCACCACGAACAGGAATAAATCTTAGTCATGAGGAAACCATCTACAGAATTCAAACTTTCCCATTCCAGACCCACAAGTTCAGTGCTGTGGTAACCTGAGATCACTTGACTGTACCTAGTTTCCCCTCAGTTCCCCACTGTCCTTGCTCATCCCCAGGACCTGGGTGGTGCTGTCTCATGGCCACACATACTCAGCGAGGCCAGTTGCAGCTCCCACTGGGGCTCTATTTTCCTCTCCTACAGATTAGTGTAAAGTGTTTAAAGCCACCAGCTTCCAGCCCAGCTGAAATTCTCCTAAATTTTTATTTTTTACCTTAATATATTTGCATTCTATGTTCAGCACCATGAAACTGATTATTCTACTGTCTATGCAATCATTTGTCCTCTTCTTTTTTATTTTATTTTTTTTTATTTATTTTTTTGGTGGTGCTGGTGATTGAACCCAGGGCCTCCTGCTTGCAAGGCAAGCAATCTACTCCCTGAGATATATCACCAGTCTCTCCTTTTCTTTTTGACACATCCAGTATATTCCTTTCTTATCAAAGTCATAATTATACAAAAAGATACTGAGTGTTTACACTGAAAGGAGGATTTTGCTTATAGTTACAGCACTTCTGCAGCATCTCAGACCACTTTAGTCCTGAGTCCCCTACATCATGATTTCCTGTGCCCTCTGGAAACCTGGATCCTCCTCAACACTGTACCAGGTTAACCACACTTGCCCTTAGAACAGTGACCCTGATGAGCCTCTCTGGGCTCTTCTGGAAAAATGTGTGTCCCTCTGTGTCATATGTGGGTGTCCAGACACAGGGATTTTGGTGTTAATTTTGCAGTGAGTGTGAAATTCAAGAGGTCCTATGCCATCTACTTGCAGTCTTTGTCTCCCCATCCCCATTCCTCCCTGGCACAAACCTGAAGCTCATGGTTGAGTGCCCTCCTTGTCCATAGCACACACCAGGAACTTGGTGACAGAGGCCTTTTCTACTGTGATAAGATGATTTACATTTCCCCATTACTATGAAATTGGCTTTAGAAGAGAGTAAAATGCATCTTTTCCTCTGGATACTGCTTTACAGTCTCATTTTTTCCCACTCTTCTATAATGTTACAAATCAGCATGTTCTACAACCATTCACTAAATTGATATGTATTCATCTCTCAAATCTCTGGTGCAAGTTCCTTGATTTGGCACCTTGTATCATTCACATTTTTATCATTCTAGGAGCATGTGCATGACTTTCTACACAATGGTTAATGAACAAAATGCCTGGTGACTTTGTTGAATGAACATTAATCAGTACTGGCTTTCTTTACTGATTGACAGATGAAGATCTCCCAAGCAGACTCTACCCTGGGGATGCAGGGTGGGCAAGCACTGGCCCCTTGCATTTGCAAGGCAATCTCTCTTTTCAGTAGTCACTCAACAACCATTACTGATGATATAAATATGGTCACAGCATTTCAGAAGGTGAAGTATTGGAAACAAGAAAAATATTGTTATTTTAAAATAATTGGATTACTATAAGAGGTAACATACAGTAGGTAAGAGTGTAAATACATAATACAAATTTTGAAGGAGATGGGTAATGACACAAATCCATATTAAAAGCTATGCAACTTTTCAGCCTTCTGTACTGACATCCAGGCCTTTCAGGGGTCCTTCCTGACCACCTCTAGACATTTATGTCAAATATAAGATGGAAAAATAAGTATGTGTTTGGGTTCTGGAGGCTAGCATAGAACTACAGAGACATTTTGTTGGTTTCCAGTTTTTGTATGCTAAACCATATATTGCTTTGTTTTTCCAAGAGAATTTGGACAATTCTCCAGTAAATGTAGTTGCATTCTATGAACTTAATTTATTTCCTTCTTTGCTTATGTAATTAATTACAATTTGAAAAATTTTTCTCTGTATTTGACTTTTTCATGAATCAGTCTTATAGGAAACTTCAGATTATGGATGTGATGCAGTGATATGAATCACCACCTGATTTCATAGGTCCTCAGAGTATTCTTAAAGATCTTCAAAATATGATTAATTTGTGAAAATAGCTTTTCTAAATAAGGAATAAGTTTAGTTTCTCTAGTTTGACCTCAATAACTTTAGAGTACTCAGAACTACATTCTCCTTTAAGGGGTAAAAATTGCTTTTTGAAAATTCCTTCCCAAAATACTTGAGATGGGGGGATAAAGAAAACAAAGCTCAGGTAGCATGAGGGTCAGGAAAAGAGGCAGGAGGAGAAGTTAGCATATGTTTAATGCCAAAAGTATGAGGAGGAACTGCTACAAGTCCTTTCTTCTATAAGTGGGGCCAGCTCGGAAGTTTCATTTTGGGCCTTCTCATGACAGAGCTTAAAATAAGGAAATGGATGTTAAACAGATTGCACTTAAAAATGCAAATGATTTTTGAGTTGATCGTATAGAGGAAAAAGGGGGCTGGGAAGGATGGGGGAAGGAAAAATAACAGAATGAAGCAAACATCATTACCCTGTGTACATGCATGATTACACAAATGGTGCGACTCTACTTCATGTAAAATCAGAGAAACACCAGTTGTACCCCATGTGTGTACAGTGAATCAAAATAAATAAACTTAAAAAAAGATACAGAATGAATTAACTAAATTGCATTTTTCCCTATTAGCAATTTTGGCTTAGTGCTATTGATCAATCATTGAGGAATGCTTAAGTGAACTTTTTATAATCCTGACCTTCATAATGACTTTTCAAAGACTGTATAAGCCTATTTTTAATTTTTACCACTGGGCACACTGCCCCTTACTTACACTTAATATATTTTAATAAAAAATGTGAAAGATTATTTAAAAGAGAACATAATTGTGATCAGGACAAAAAGGTGAGATTGATGAATTCAAAGTACTTCACTGAAGATTATATATAATATTAGATGCTTTTTACTAAAGCTACTGAAAACTAAGCAGGTATGTCATTTGCCGAATGAATTAATATCCACCTACCTGTCACCTGCCTGCCAGTTATTTGACAATTTGTCCTTCTTGCCTTAATCTGAATGAAATTTGTCCTCTTATTAATCTTAGTTTATAATTCTGACCATTTTCAAAGTGTATGGTAAGTAAAAGTAATTTGAAATGACTAATTTTAACCCATAAGAGGCAGCATGAAGAACTACCACATGTGTTACTTGCAAACACTGTGCAGAAATTCAACACACTCTAGTGATATTACTCTTGAACCACTAGGAATCAGCAAATACTACAGTTTTCACAAGACATCTTGTGCCTATTATTCTTGCAGAATTAACCAATCAATTCCTGGGCTAGCTGAATATCTGGATGGGATTGCAGTTTTCTAAGCAGAATAAAAATGAGGCATCACATGCTTTGAACTCTTACTGCCAAGTACTCACACTGGAGTGCTGCCTGTTTTCCACGTGAGAGCAGAACTGAATCTCTCCTTGGCTTCTCCCATCAACTGTGTCTGCAGGCAGTTGGATGTGTCCTGCCAGCCCATTACCATGTGGGATGTGGGCAGCTCAGTCACCTCTGGTTTATGTGAACATGGTGCCTTGCCAGAGGAAGAATGGTCTCTGGGAGCTTGGAGCTCAGCCTGCAGAGACAGCAGGAGACCTGAGCACACTGCTAGGCAGCAGCATCTCCAGAGCCCAGGAGAGTGGATCTGGCCACCTGCCAGCATGGGCAGTGCAACTCCTCTGTTGGGCATCAACCTAAGTCATTACTGAGAAATGTGTGACCCTGAGGGGAGAAAGATGATTCTAACTGGCTTTGTTTTCATCTCTGCCTCCTTCACCTCAGTGTGAGTAAGGGATGCTTATGGGGATCAGGTGACATTAGGTGTGGTGAGCAACTCTCACTCACTTACCAACCTGCAAGTGGGAAATGCCTAACGCTATATGCATTTCTGAGGCAAAGTTTCTTATTTGAGCTGAAATCCACATGACAGGAAATTAACCTTTGTAAGAGTTCATGGTTATGAATTCAATAATATTTACCACTTTACAAAGTTGTAGAACTTCCAACTCTATCTTGTTCCCAAATACTTTTATTACTTCATGTGAACCATCTAATCTGTTACACATGCTGTCCCTATTATCCCTATTGCAGCCCCTAGAAAACTCTAAGTATATTCTGTATCTTTGAATTTACATATTTGTAAAATTTCATATGAACAAAATAATTCAAAATAGGATCTTTCTTCTGACTTGACTTAGAAGTCAATATTAATCCACCTCATAGAATGTATCATTAGTTCATTCCTTAATGATGAATGACATTCCATTATATGAATATGCCAAAACTATTTTAATCAACACATCCAATTTTGGACCTAGTTCTACTCAGTCTGTTAATATAATGGGACTAACTCATTGGTTATATTTTTTTCCATTTTTGATATCTCTGGTATACACTCTGTACTCTGTATGATTATGATGATTAATTGTGCCAGTCAGATTTTTATTTCTGGGATGAAAATACCTGGTTTAAAAATCCAAATAAACAAATACCAATTTAGTTGAGGTAAATCATATTTTGTCTCATGGGTACAGAGGCTCAGTCTATCTTTGGCCAATTCCAAGACTTTTTACCCATTTTGTGGGAAAACTGAGGAAGGACCCAGCAGAGTGAAGCTGTTCAGGATATAACTAACAGGAAGCAAAGACCAGGAATGGGAAAGGGGATGGAAGGGCAATGAATGCTTCCAGGGCTTAACCCCAGTGGCCTGTCTCCTACCATCAAAGCCCTCCCATGCCTAAAGCTCCCACCCAGTCAATTCATTCTAACCTGGATGGACTGAATTAGGTTGTAGCTCTCACAAGCCAGTCATTTCCCAATTCAAAATTGCTGCCCAAACATAAGAACTTTTGGGAGACGTCTCACATTCCACACATATTTCACCACTGGTTTTACAAATCTCATGCCAATTGTACCTTGTAGAATGAATTTAGTCCATCTCCAAGCATCCCATGGTCTTAACAAAAGCACAAGTCCTAAATCTCACCTGAAACTGAAGGTAAACTCTTAGCTGTGAGCCTCAATAAAAATCAAAAGCAAGTTATATACGTCAGACATCCACTGGTCAAATGTAAATCTTTGCATTACAAAAGGGATCAATAGGGCTATGGACAGAAAGGATGGGACCAGAGGAAAGCCAAAGCAGTTGAGCAAACATGACTCCACATGTAATTCCTCATATACCATCTAGGACCCTTGACTGAAAATGTTCTTTCCAAAGGGCTTGGGAATTCCTACCTTTTTGAACTTGCCAGATGTAGTACCTAGGGTCTCTCTTTGCCTTTAGCTCTCTCTGTTGCCAGCAGCTTTTCTTGGCAGACAGTTAATGCTACAGGTAATTATTGATTTCTGTGAATTCCATTCCAACTTTGGTGATAAGCTTCACTTATCACCATGTCAGGGGTAGCCTGCAGGGCCTCAGGTTATGCTACAGTTTCCTTGAATTAATTGGCCTTTTTTGAAATGATGTTAGAAGGCATCATGACCTGTTCACTTCAGTACCCTGCTTTCCTGCAGAGCCAGCACCACATAATTGATGCTAAGTCTGATAGCAGCTCATACCATAGTGGAGTCCCTGAAATTACAGTCATGGTGGTTTCTGAATATCTTCCTTGCTGAGCATGGCAATCTCACTTGCTGGGCCCCTTGTGCAAGCAGGGTGGCCCCAAGACACTTCTCAAGGAAATTTTTCCTTCTACATCCTTGAGTGTGTAATGGGTGTGGACTTGCAATTCCTTAGATGTCCTCAGCACGTTTACTGTTGTCTAGGTGTGAAATATTTGGCATCTTTTCAGGGCCTGCAATCTGTTTACAATCACTCCATCCTTGGCTCCAGTTTTTAAAATGATCTGTTTCAAACTCTGGAAAAATCTGATTTTTAAATATACTGATGGAAATAACTACCTTCTTACAGTGTTACATGTCTCTGATATTGATATAAATATTCTGAAGCCTTCATAAACTTGGGACAGTGAGAACCAGAAGCCATGGGGCACAGTTTCAGGATGGAGCTTGCATTCTGGCTTGGATCCTAATGAGCAAGTCAAGGCTTCCTGCATCAGCCAACCCTGAATGTTCACTTGTTCCTCTTAAAGTGCTCTCTGGCCAGCAAACTTTAAGAAATGCCTTTATTAATTAATTACATATATTTTTGTGTGTATTTTCCTAGGTAATAAATACATTTATGCTCTCCTTCAGTTTTTTCTATTAGTGTACTGATGAACAGAATTGTCCTTCATAAATGGGAATCTACTATATTGATTGTGATATCATATAAACAGTTTTTCTCAGTTTGTTATGTAGATACTCCTACTACCTTGACATTGAGCATATGTCAGTTATAATTAATGATAGTAGAGAATATGCCAGTTAGAACACTAAAACATTTGGAGAGAACTAACTTGTGTGAGATAATGAGCTACCACAAAATGGGTGCGGGGTACATGCCTGCAATATCAGTGGATGGGGACGCTGATGAATGAGGATCTCTGATTGGAAGGCAGGTTCTGTAACTTAGGGAGGCCCTAAGCAACTTGGCAAGACCCTGTTTTGTGTGATAAAACAGAGAAAGGCCTGTGGTTGTGCTTTTGGGTTAAATCCCTGCTAAAAACAACAACAACAAAGATGGCCACAAGTAGAGTTGGGGGTTTTCTTTATGAACTCCAGTAAACTGAGAGAAAGTGTGGAGTTGACATTTGTCAGACACTGAGGTCAGACAATTACAGTCCATCTTTTATCATTATCAGGCATGACTCATTAGCTTAATCATTACAGCAATAAGATTTGTGGGAGGAAAACCCTCAAAAACTACCTTGCAACTCAGCCCTTGAGGTTGGTCCTGACACTGGGTCACTTGTGGAAATAACAAAAACTGGCAGCCATCAGAGCTGGGGGAGTCAATGGTGCTCTTCCCCAGGGGATGGACTTGACTGTGGGGACATGAGGATTGTAAGCTTTGCTTTTTGCTTTTTTCATGGACATGGAGATTCTTCCTATTTAATATTCCAGATGCAGAGAAACATTGTGATTCTTTCTACAGTTTTGGTTACAAATTCTTTAGGATTTGAAATTTATATATTCTCATAGTAATTAAATGGACTCAATTATGTATGCCAGTGCTTAAAAATCTGACACAAGGGAAGATTATCTGAAAAAATAGCAGATTATGTACCTGTACATTATCTCCATGTTTTATTTATGATGTTTTCCTCTGTGACAGTATTTGATACAAGAACTGTGATGTATATGAAGAAACTTTAACATGTATAACCATAAATGATTTCAGAAAATATAATGAATTATATCTACACATTTAAATGCATTGACAAAATTAGACATTTTATGACATATTCATGGAATAATATGGTAATTCATAAAAATTATTCTATAAAATAACTCAACTTCTAATAATACAATAGTGGGCTAGGCAGTGAAAATTATAAAGCCCAGATCAGAAGAGCACTAGATCTTTTCTACTCCACTCACTGAAATTAGGGTAATACAAAAATGCATCTTTAGCCTTTCCTCCAGAACAACTGTATTTCTATTATTCTCCTCACAACTTCATTTATCTATTTTTTCTGAGGCTGTAGATGAGCAGATTCATGAAGGAAAAAATCATGGTGTAAAAGGAAGAGTGAAGCATGTCCTAGAGTGTGTCAGTTTTTGCTGAATGCCTCAGGTACATACCTGTGATGGACCTGAGGAAGATGGACACCATGAGGATGTGAGGGGTGCAGGTGGAGAAGACCTTCCCTGGGGCTTTGTTGGAAAACTTCAGGACAGTAGAAAAATGTGAATATATGTCATGTCAATTATACCAAATGGGTTATGACCAATTATTACAGTAGAGATAAAAAGGAAGATAATGTTGTTGCTGGTGTAAGAGCAGGAGAGCCTCAGCAGAGAGGGGACATCACAGAAGAACTGTGGACCACATTTGGCTGACGGAAGGACAGCTAAAATGTATTTCCAGTGTGCACACCTGCATACACCAGGCCACTGGGCAGGGGAGCCAGGGTCATGTGGACACAAAACTCAGGTTTCATGATGATGTGATACTGGAGGGGCTGGCAGATGGCCACATAGTGGTCCCAGGCCATGATGGAGAGAAACAGCATCTCCACATATGCAAAATAAATGACGAAGAAGATGTGGGTTGCATAACCAACCACTGAAATGGCCCTGTTGCCAGTGAGAGAGTTGACACAGGCATTGGGGACAGTGATGGAAATGAAGCACATGTCCAAGAGGGACAGGTTCCTGAGGAAGAAGTACATGGACATGTGCAGGTTCTTTCAACAGAGGTGAAAGTGACAATGGGCAGGTGTCCTAATAAGGTGCCCAGGTAGGGCAGTGGGAATACTGCGAATCAGAGAAAACCCATATTCCAGCCATCAGGAGAGCCCAGGAGGAGCAATTCAGTTACCGTGATGGAATTGTTCATTTATTGGAAATTCTGGTTGGTAGGGAAGAAAAAGAGATAATAGGCAGTAATCAAAAAACATGATTAATAGAATTATTCTACATATTTCTTTCCATGATGTTTTCTTATACTTTGTAGTAGCTTTCCTTTCTAAGGAAAGGTCACTCTTTGTTTTCTCATATATGTAATCATTTCTAAACAGCGTGCACCTCTGAATGCAGGTGTGGAGCTCTGCAGTTCAGTGTCGGGGATGATCTGCAGGGTTTTCCTCAGCTCCTCCATCATGCCTCCCTTGACCTCCAGAGACTTCCATGCAGAGCACTTGCAGGTGATGCTCACATCCTCTCCTGCAGGGCCACTTGTCTGACAGTGTGCTCTTCAATGTTGTATGATTTATTTACCTTCTTTCTCTTCCATAAATACAATTTCATCATTGATTTTTCTTTATGCACACTTAGATAATTCTAATGGTAATTATTTTTATATATTTATGTAAGAAAGTATTCATAACATTGGAGTGTTTATTGCCATAAACTTGAAAAAAAATTTATTTATGAGGAGAGAGTCTCTGAAAACAACCCTTTTATTTTCAGAAAGGCAGGTCCAGCATTGTGGAAATCTGAGGTGACCTGACTTCTCCTGGACTCTCCTGCAGTTCCCCACTCTCCCTTTTCTCTATCAGGTCATGGTGGTTGTCTCATGACCACACACCCTCAACCATGGACATGTTTTAGCTCCCACTGGGGCTCTCTTCCCTTCCCACCAGTTCACTGTAAGCTCTTTAAGATATCCAGGATCCAGTCCAGGTGACATTCTCCTAGTCTACTACTTTTCCATACTGTGTTTTAATTTCATGTTCAGCACCATGTAGTTGAAGATTCCTTTGTCTATACTATAATTTATTTTCCCTTGTTGACACCTTCCATTATGGTCATTTATTCTCAATGGCATCATAATCATTAAAAAGATGCTGACTGTATATCCTAAAAGGAAGGATTTCCTTATTGCTATAGCACTTCTGAAGCTGCTTAGATCAGTTTAATCACCAGTCACCTACACTGTCATTTCCTCTGTCCTCTGCAAATCTGCATCCTCCTCAGCCCACCTTATCAGGCTAACCACACTCACCCTTAGGCAAGTAACCTTTCTCCTGAACCTGTTTTGGTTTCTCTAGAAATGTGTGTGTCCCACAAGACCAGGGATAGGTGGCCAGATTCAGGTAGGTTGGTGCTCGTTTCACAGTGAAGGTGAAGTTCAAGGGATCCTACTCAGTGTGGCAGCAATTTGTTTCTCACACCATCCCCCATTTCTCCCTGACACAAACCTGAAGCTGACACCTGAGTGACATCCTTGTTCACAGTATGCTCTGGAACTTACTGACAGAGACCCTTTTCTACTGTCACATATGGATTTATATTTCCCAATTACTATGTGTTGGATTTTAGAGGAGGATTAAATAAAAGATTTCCTCTGGAATCTGTTTTACAAGCTTAAAATTTTTGCATTTTTCTGTAGTGTTAGAAATGGACATGTTATAGGACTTTTAACTACATCAGTATGTATCCAACACCCAAATCTGCTGGTGCAAATTCCTTGATTGGGGATCATGTATCATTACCTTTTTGTCCTTGCAGGAGCAAGTGCATGACTTCCTGCACAGTGGTTAATGAACTGATGCCTGTTGGCCTTGTTGACTGTCCACTCACCTGAACTGGTTGTCTTCTACTTATCTATAGGTGAAGAGCTCCCAAGCAGGTTCTGACCCTTCTACACAGCTGTAGCACACAGAGTGTGCGCTGGGGTGAGGTCATTCAAGCCCAGGGCCTGTGCACTTGCAAGGTAATATCTCTCTATGGCAGTAATCACTACACATGTGCTTATTGATAATATAAACATGGCCACTGAAATTTCAGACACTGGGGTTTGGAAAGAAGAAAAGTGTTGGTGTTTTTTAAATAATTTGATCACCATAAGAGAAATAATACAATAATACAATATGTAAGAAAGTAAATACATATGATAAATTCTGAAGGAGAGTATGGTGTGACAAATCCATTTTAAAACCTTGCAAACTTTTAGCCCTCTATACTGAATTCTGTGCACTACCAGCGGTCCTGGGTGACAACCCCTAGACATTTGTGTCAAATGGAATATGGACAATTAAATATGGGTTTGGGATCCAGAAGCTGGGATAGAGTTATAGAGGTATTTTTCTTATTTCTACTTTTTTCTACTAAACCACATGCTGTTTTAGTTTCTCCAGAATAACTTAGTAAATTCTCCAGTATATAGTTTGATTTATTTGTTTTTATTTGATGTCCATCTTTGCTTTTGTGTTTTAATTTCAACTTGAAATATTCTTGTCTAAATGTGACTTACTTTTTTCATATCAGTCTCATAGGGAAAATTCAGATTGTGGATATGATAATATATATATATATATATATGATGATATATATATATCATCATAGAACTGCCATAGGTCTCAGAGTATTCCTGTAGATAAGCTAAATATGATTACTTTATGAAGCTACATTTTTTAAAATAAGGAATAAGCTTTAGTTTCTATAGTTTGACCTCAATGATTTTAGAGTGTTCAGAACTACATTGTCCTTTAAGGGATAAAAAATGTATTTCAAAAAATTTATTAATATTTTTGTTTCATTCTACCCAAATGGGGTACAACTTTTTATATTTCTCATTTTGCACAATGTAAAGTCACCATTGTGTAATCATAGGTGTACATAGGGTAAGGATTCTTTTTTCATTCCATTATCTTTCCTTCTCCCCTTTCCCACCCATCATTTCACTGTACACAATCCAACATTCCTCAGTTCTTTCCTTATGTGCCTATTATGTGTCATCATCCACTTAACAGGGAAAATATTCAACCATTCATTTTGGGGATTGGCTAATTTCACTTAGCATGATACTCTCCAGTTCCATCCATTTACCTGCAAATTCCATAATTTTATTCTTCTTTGTGATTGAGTAATATTCCATTTTGTATGGATGTCACAGTTTCTATATCCATTCATCTATTGAAGAGCATCTAGGTTAGTTCCACAATCTAGATATTGTGCATTGAACTGCTATAAATACTGTTGTGGTTGCACTACTGTAGTGTGCTGATTTTAAGTACTTTGGACAAAGATGTCAAAAACATATGGTGGAGAAAAGATAGGCTCTTCAACAAATTGTGCTGAGAAAACTGGAAATCCGTGTGCAGCAAAATGAAATTAAACCTCTATCTCTCACCCTACAGAAAACTCAACTCAAAATAAATCAAGGACCTAGGAATTAAACCAGAGAATCTGCAACAAACAGAAGTAAAAGTAGGTCCATATCTTCATCATGTCAGCTTAGGTCAAGAATTTCTTAAGACTACCAAAGCACAAGAAATAAAAGCAGGAATCAATAAATGCAATGAATTGAAATTAAAAAGCTTCTTCTTAGCAAAACAAACAATCAGCAATGTGAAGAGAGAGCCTACAGAGTGGGAGAAAAATGTTTGCCACACACACTTCAGATAGAGCACTAATCTCCAGAATTTATAAAGAACTCAAAAAACTTTACACCAAAAATACAAAGAACCCAGAGACCCAGTCACCATCCCACCAATCTGGGCCTTCATATGTACTGTGTTTGGCCACCTTGCAATCCCAAGATCTCAGTGCCACTAGAATTTGGAGAGAGACCACCAGGGATGAGCAATCCTGAGAGAAAGTAACTAGATGGTGCAACCCACACCCCTGGGATGAAGAACCCAGTTGTAGCCAAACTCATAGGCACTATGACCTAAACCTCCATGTTCTGGTGGTGTCCCTAGACAGTTGTGGTTGCATCCCAAAATGGTAGTGGTAGCAAACCATTGGGCATCCCAAACAAACCCAAGGCTCTGACCAGCATCTCAAAGATGTGGCTGTGTGTAGGTATACCTGAATTCTCCCTGGAAGTGGACCTCTGAACTGTGGTGGAAGTGGTAGTAGCAGAGGCCAGTGGCATCAGGCAGTGGGTAAACAGAAGCTGCAGATCTTATGGGCATTGGCAGCATGTAGGGGGTCTGTGGCAGTAGTGGCAGCAGCATCAGCTGTGGCTTCAGCTGCCACAGTACCCAGAGAGAAGACCTCCAGGTGAGTGGAAGTGGATTTGGTGGCACTGATATTGGTGGTGGTAGCAGCAGTGGAGGTAGCATTGTAGAGGGCAGCCAGGCATCTGAGACAGTGTCAAGGGCAGTAGATGTTCAGGTGATGGCAACTGCAACAGTGTCAACAGCAGCTGCAATGCCTGTCAATTGACCTCCAGGCGTCTGTGGTGGTGTGAGCAACAGTAGCACCTGGAGAACACACCTCTGGGCATGTGGGGCAGTGGCCTCAGGACCAGCTGTTCCCTTCCCTTAGAAAAGACCTCTGAATGGTGGCATCTGCAGAGGCAGCGGGGTCTGCAGCAACACACAGAGAAAACCTCATATCATTCTAAACATTAAGTCTGTTGATGTGGTAAATTATTTTATTGATTTCCAGATGTTGAACCAACCTTGCCTCCCTGGGATGAACCAAGCCCCCTTGACCGTGGCCACTATGTTTTGAATATGTTTTTGTATGCAATTTGCCAGAATTTTGTTAAGAATTTTTGCATCTATTTTCATTATGAATATTGGTGTGAAGTTTTCTTCCTTGGTGTGTCTTTGGTTTTGTTATCAGCTTGATACTAGCTTCATAGAATGAGTTTGGAAGGGTTCCCTCCTTTTCTATTTCATGGAATACTTTGAAGAGTATTCGAATTAGTTCTTGGAAAGTCTTGTAGAAATCAACTGAGAATGTGTGTGTTCCTGGGCTTTTCTCGGTTGGTTGACTTTTGATGACTTCTTCTATTTAATTGTTTGAAATTGATTTGTTTAAATTGTGTAAGTCCTCTTTATTCAGTTTGGGTGGATCATGTTTCTAGAAATCTATCAATGTCTTTGAGGTTTTCTATTTTATTGGAGTATAGAACTTCAAAATATATTCCTTTTATGTTTTGTATTTCAAGAGTGTCTGTCATGATATTTAATTTTTCATCATGAATTTTTGTAATTTGAGTTTTCTCTCTTCTTCTCTTCATTAGTGTAACGAAGCATTTACCAATTTTGTGTATTTTTTCAAAGACCTAACTTTTTGTTTTGTCAATTATTTGAATTACTTCTTTTGTTTCAAATTCATTGATTTCAGCTCTAATTTTAATTATTTCCTGTCTTCTTCTATTTTTGGTGTTGATCTTTTGTTTTTCTAGGGCTTTGAGATACAATGTTCTGTCATTTATTTCTTGACTTTTTATCCATTTGTCGAATGTGCTCCATGTGATGAATTTTCCTCTTAGGACTGTTTTCACAGTGTTCCAGAGACTTGGATATGTTTTATTGTTGTTGTTTTTTACATATAAGAATTTTTATCTCCTTCCTAATGTCTTCTGCTATCCATGCATCATTCAGTAGCGTATTATTTAGTGTCCATGTGTTGTAGTAGTTTCTCTTTTGTATTTTATCATTCATTTCTAATTTTATTCAATATGATCTAATAGAATACAAGGTAGTATTTATTTTTAGTATTTGCTAAGAGTTGCTTTGTGGCATAACATATGGTCTATTTTAAAGAAGGATCCATGTGCTGAGAAAAAAATGTATTTGCTCATTTTTGGATGGAATATTCTACATATATCTGTTAACTTAAATTGTTGACTGTATTATTATGTTCTATGCTTTCTTTGTTCATTTTTCTTTGGAATATCTATACAGTGGTGAGAGAGGTATGGTAAAGTAACATGCTATTATTGTATTCCTTGTCTATTTGATTCCTGAAATTGAGAAGGATTCATTTGTTGTACATAAATGCTTCATTTTGAGGGGCATAAATATTTATGATTGCTATTTCTGTTGATTAATGTTTCCCTTAATCAGCATGAAATGTCCTTATTTATCCCTTCTGACTAATTTTGGCTTGTTGGCCACTTCATCTTATATGACAATGGAAACCTGGGCTTTTTCACTGAGTCCAAATGCATGGTATGATTTTTCCTCTCCTTTCACCTTCAGTCTATGAATGTCTTTTCTTATGAGATAAGTTTCTTGAAGGCAGCATATTGTTGGGTCTTTTAAAAATCCAATCTTCCCATCTAAATATTTTGATTAATAAGCTTAGGCCATTAAAATTCAGGGTAATCATTGAGATATAATTTGTATTCCTGGTCATTTTGGATTATTTTTGGTTTTAACCTGACTTGGTTTCTCCTTTTGATTACCTTTTCTTGAGGATAGTTCCTCCCTTTGCTGACTTTCATTGTTGAATTTCATTTCTTCTTCAAGGAATATTTTGCTGAACATGTTCTGTAGTCCTGGCTTTCTGTTTGTAAATTCCTTTAAATTTTGTTTATCATGGATGGATATTTTTTTCTCATCAAAGCTAAAGGTTAGTTTTCCTTGGTATAAGATTCTTGGTTGGCATCCATGTTCTTTCAGAGATTTGAGGATCTGGGCTGAGAAATATGTTGATATCTGTATTTGTTTTCCACTATATGTAATGTGATAATTTTCTCTCCTGGCATTTATGATTCAATCTTTATTTTGTATGTTGGTCATTTTCATTAAAATGTGGTTTCATATGACTCTGTTAAATTTTGTGCATTTGGTGTTCTGTAAGTCTCTTGTATTTGATTTTCCATTTCATCCTTCAGGTTTTGGAAATTTTCTGATATTATTTCATTGAATTGATTGTTCATTTCTTTGGATTGTATCCCTGTGCCTTCCTTGATCCTATTAATTCTTCAATTTGGTCTTTTCATGTTATCCCTTAATTCTTGGAGGTTCTTTTCATGATTTCTTACCATCTTTTCTGTGTGGTCCTTTATTTTCAAGATTAAATATTTTGTCTTCATTGTCTGGGATTCTTTCTTCCAAGCAATTCAGTCTGTTGGTGATGTTTCTGATGATTTTTTAATTTGGTTTACTATTTTCTTCATTTCAATTATTTGTTTTTTATCAGAATCTTTACCTCTTTATGGAAATGATCACTTGTTTACTGCATTTTGTCTTTTAACTCTTTGTTGATGTGATAATTCATTGCCTGCATTTGCTCTCTTGTGTCATCCTTTACCTTGTAAGTCCTTTTAATTATGTACACTCTTAACTCCCTTTCTGACATTTCTTCTATCACACTGTCATTGGATTCTCTTACTATAGCATCTTGGTTCATTTGGGATGCTTTCTTCCCTTGATTTTCACACTGTTCTTCTATGTTCCCCTCTAGCAGGGCAGATAAGAAATATTACATTTTCTCCCCTATTGGTTTATAGTGTCTCTGCAGGTTTCTGATACATCACCTTTAAGGAGGAGATCAATATTAGCAGCACACAACACAAACAACATGCAGCCTCACATGAAATAGCACCTATTAAGATGATAACAGTATTTTCATAAGATCTGCAGATGATGAGTTTGATTATTATGTACAGCATAAACAATAATTTTACAATAAGGTGTACAATTGCATGTGGTGGACAAAGAGGATGGGGAAGGTTGTAGGATATAATGTTGATGAGATAGGAAGTGAGTATATAGAGGCCTTAGATGATAGGGAGAGTGAATGTGCACTCAAAAGAAGTTGGTTTTTAGCATGATAAAAGAAAGAAAGAGACCCCACGGGAACAGATAGAAAGAGAATGGAGAGACTGAGAGAAATCATAAAGATAGAAAAATAGGATTAATAATAATAAAATTTACAACAAAACTGTAATATACTACAAAAACATCCCAGGCTTCAGTAGTCCAATACATGAAAAGTATTTGATAACAAGGCATCCCAGGAAGAAAGCTGCCCCAATAGCAGTGTCCTGGTCAGGGATAATCCAAGATGGTAGGACAGAGGCACCCCCACATGTTGGTAGATGGGGGAGCCACATCATCCACTGCTGATTCCTCCCAGGGTGCTCTGGCAATGGAGATTCATGTGGGTGGGCTAGACCTGGGTGGCATGGGACTGAAGATACTTGTAGGTCAAACCAGGACATTTTAAATGCAGGGCTACACAGAATTGGTAAAATGCAACATGAACTGGTGCCACATAGGTCAACAAACACCAATGGCACTCTATGTGAGACAAGCATGGTAGCTTCCCACTGATTTACCTTCAATCACTATGAGCCAGAATGCATGCCTGAACCTTACACTGCACTTTAATTTGTTTCCCTTGGAGTTAAATCTAATGAAGTACAGCCATCAAATTATATGCACTACATTAATATTTTAATGTAAAATCAAGGTGTCAACTTCAGTTTTAATATGCCCAAACCCATTTGTTCCCTCCATCCTCCCCATCTCACAAAGGTAAAAGGAGTGACTTTTTGGCATTTCACTGGGGCTTCATTATTTAAATTTGATTTGTTTATTTCCAACATTTGGGGAGGGTGCTTAAAATTTTATTTTCAAGATCCTGCTTCTACAGTGGGAGGGTCAGCTGATTTTTAACTCTATTAGTTTTGTTTGTGTAACTCTTCATCAGCATGCAAACAAGGCACCATGATGTGAGAACATTCATATAAAACCCTTTCAATTTAAAAAATAAAGATTTTCAGTGTTTGTAGCCTCCATTCTTAGGTTTCCTTTATTGTGCATTACAGAATTTTTTCTCTTTCTTATCCCTATGCATCATTTATGTGGTTCTTGTTTTGGTACAATTCCCCATAATATTTAGAATGCACTGTTTTGTGAATAGACTGAATAGATTTTTTTTGCTTCTTCACATCCAGTGCAGAGTTGTAATTGAAGACAGATTTCCACCCACAAAGGTTCCAGCTGTTAAAATATTTCCCAACACTGACTTAATAAGCTGATATCACACCTCCCTTTAGGTCCTCCCATTAGAGTTTGGATCATATTGTATTCCTTACTGGTAAATGCTTCCCCACATAAAGGGTAACATGTTCCCTGGGTGCAGAGGCTTCCTCACAGTCTCCTGAGGACTGCAGTTTAAACATACTAGATTAAACACCATAAAAAGCTGCAAGAAACTCTTTAAGGGAAGAGAAAATGGTGTGAGAAATGTCTCCAATGTTTACCCTCAACTTGATGTTTAAATCCACAGAAGATATTACTGAACATGTCTCTGAGATCATCTTTAGGGTCAATCCATGATGAAACAGCATTATAAAAAAGTATAAAATCCTGGAATTCACCACTAGGAATCAAACTAGTCATGGCACAAATCCCATGGAATGTTGAGTCCTTTTCTTCACTATCTCCTATGTTTCTCAGAGAACTGCACCAGGGTCTTATGAACTGCTGTAGAATGGAGGCCACCTCTTGAACTCAAACATAACTAGGACAACCACTTGATATTGCTGTATTCTGTAACAAGGTCTTTAGTGTGTTGGGATGTTAATGATTTCACAAGCTGGTACAACAATAGGAAAGTAAAGCTGCATATATATATATCCATTTGAATGGAGATTTCTCTGATTGCCCATGTGCATTGTTACAGCTAAAATGAACTTTGAATTTTGGTAGGTTCCCAATATCAGCATGAAATAGACTATAAAAATTTTAACATGCTGAAAGCAAGCTTCAGTCAGGTCACCTAATAGGGAAAAGGAACTCTGTCAAACTCGTGGCATTTTCACCACATGCACTGGTGTATTAGTGTTAGGAAATTGTTTTGGGCTACTGGCTGTTCAATGTTACCTCCAAGTCCTTCAGCCAGTCCACAGAGTAAATCAATAGCCACTCTCAGAAAATCTTTTCCTGGAGCCTCATATTGAACTAGTTGAACATTGCTCAGTAGGGCTTGTGCAAGTGTCTTCTGTACTTGGTTCATGCAATGGTGATAGGTTCACAGTATGGAAGGAAGCAAGACTTCAGGGCCATGACAACTGAAGATATGCACTCAAGTAAAGGAAAGAGATCTCTATTTTCATCCTCTCAAATATTCCATTTCTGGATCAGTGGAGGAATTAGCTTCTGAATATGTTCTGTTGGTTTAAATCATATTCTATTGAATCTGCTAGCATTTCTATGGCATCATAAAAATAAGTAGTTACTTATTTTTATTGGTATTTTCTAAATGTGAAGACCTGGGTATCAAGCATATAAGCAAGGTAAGGAGCAAGTTCTGTACAAGCCTCTTCTTCAAGGGTATCAAAGGTACTGTAGGCCTTCTACTCTCTGTTTCTATCCAGCACATGCTTTAGCAACTCTGTCATTAATGGCTCCAGGTATGTGTCTTGTGGCTGGCTGACTATCCAGTGTGCACAGTGGCTAAGTGTCCAGCATGTCACCAAATGCACAATAGACATTTCATCATAGAGGAACTGAATAAGATGAGGAATAAGCTTAGGCAGTTATGGAATCATGCCCTGCATACAACCTTCAGCAATTGCTCCAAAAATCAAGATGTCTCATTTTTTAATGTCACATCCATAAAGAAAAAGCAATTGTTTCAGAAAGGGCAAGATATGTGGCAATAGCTCAACACAATACACATTTGCAAGAATATGTAGAGCAGCAGCACAACATTTTCTTAGATCCTAGTCAGAAATTGTATCATTATCATCAATTTCATCATCACCATCATCATTATCATCATCATCTTCCTCTTCAATCCCTGTTCATCATGCTGCTGAGCCACAGACCTTGATCAATGAAAATGTTGCCATATATCCTGTTCATTATCAGGAATTATTTCATCTTCTTCAACATCACCCTTGAGCAGCATATCTGTATCAGAGTACTTCATGCCATTCACTAACACAGGAATCAATTTAGAAAAATACCTCATGAGTACATCTTTGCATATTGGCTGCTCTGCCAAGGTACGTCAAAATTTATAGGACTGTAAATCCACGTGTTCATCTTGATCTTGAGTCCTCTGTAGCATGTACTCAATGACATCATTCATGTGAGGAAGCGGGCAATCCATTCAAACTTCAAGCAAGATCACAAGAGCCAGCACACATGATTTGTACCTTTGGTTACTCATCACCAGGTAATGCAAAGAGATTTTCAATAAAAGAATCAATGTGCAACATCAGAGCTTAAGTCCTACTAAAGATAAACTGAGAGACACATGCAAGAGCATGAAAGCTTATATTGGGGCTACTGTGCTTGAAGAACTGTAAACATTCAGGAATCATGACACTGACAGTGTGATCTGAAACTTCACTATCTAAAATATCAGCAGATCCTTCATATATCTTCTGAAGGGCCCCAAATGCTCTCTTACAGATGTTGTGATTTCAGAATCAATAGACTACAAAATTTTGGTAACTGGCCAGACCAGTTATGAAATTCGCCCTTGGAGGTGATGACTGTAGTCAATATATGTGGCTCTGATAAAGGAGAGGAGTCACCAATATTATTTAAACATTCACTTTTAATAAAGTCTGTCACACATTTGGGAGGTTTGGAAAATGCACTTTCACATTATTCTTCAAAAAGAAGCCACTCAATGATCTTGTGGGTTCATATTTCAATTTTAATTTTGTATGAACAAAAATCAGGAAGTTGTTAAAATCTGGATATTCATTGAGACCTTACACTTTTTAGAACAAATTCTATTTAAGGAAACTTCCTTGTGTAACCAAATTCTGTATTAAATAATTTGCTGCTTATTGATAATAAAAGTAGGCCATTTTTAAAAAAGAATTAAATTCTTTGGGATTAACAGAAGATGGGTAAAAAGGTCATTGTTGCATCGTCCTCTAGAGGGTGATGTCTAGGGACTGGGACACCTACAGCAGAAGAAGGATTTTCTGAAGCCCTTGCTCATCATGTTTTCACTCATAAACCATCTTGGTTTGCTGCCTATGGTGCCCCAAAGGAAGTCTCCAAGGGTGGAGCCCCAAGGGAACCACACTCAGTAGCTCAGATGCCAACACCTGCTGCTGCCACTATGACCCTTGAGAGTCAGAACCCGACCAGACCATGTTTGAATTTATATGCACTGATTACTTTGTATGACTAGAATTATTCAATATGTGCTCTTTTTTATGACTTGTCACAGCCTGATGTTTATGAAACTAGTGCACATTGTAGCATTTATCACTTTCTATCATTACTTTAAGAGATGAATGGAATTCAATTATATGTATCCACCAGCATTTTAAAAATCCACGTGTCCATTGATGGATATTTTGCCCTTCACATTGTTAACACAATGGGGAATTTGCTAGTGATTATTGAGGACTTCATTGCATGCTGGGAAGGATTCCTTGTGAACATGGTTTATAATCGTGTTGATGTGCTCCTGGTAGATGTACTTTGTTTAGGCAGATTTTGTTGAAAAAGTTTCCTATGTTCTTATAAGGCATATTGTTCTGCGGTCTTCTTTTCTTTTTATGGAATATTCCATACTATCTTTAATTGGTCATCCCCTACCCTTTGCCTGTTACAATGAAAAAATTTGCTGTCGATCTATCCAGAGAGAGAAAGAACCCAGATGCTATCTTGACAGCCATAAAGAGAGATGGACAACTTGGACTTTAGGCCAGGAAGTGTGATAGATTGGAGGACTCAGGGAGCAGCCTCACCATAAAGCTGATGTGTCACCAGATGAACCTGGGGTTTCATAGTCTGGTGAAAGTATACAGTATAAGTGACTTCAGGCAAAGGAGACAATGTTAGTTACTATGTCTACAAGTTTATCTGACTTAAAGTCTCATGGCCAATGAAATGAAGGAAAATGTTCAGGAACAGTGTCAGTAATTGAGTTGGTCCCCGTTGGATAGCTTGAGAGTGATCCTGCATTCCTGAAAATTCTCAAAGTAACGAAAGTATATTTTAACCTATGGCACTTTTATGTGTACAGACCAAATTGCCTGGGGCCCAGAGCCTAGCATATTGAAGAAACACTGATCATGATGAACCAAGGGGGAAGCATGCTGAAGGAGGTCACAGAGTGACCAGTGAGCATCCTTCCCCTGTCTCACTCAAGTACTTCAGCAGAGTCTGGGCCAAGGCAGGCAGCCTCCACGCCATTATGGCTATTCCACCTGACTCATGGTGAGGACACCGTGCTGGTCATCAGAACTATTTAGCTTCTTAAAACTCGACCACTCTCATGTGGATTGTTAATCTGTCTAGGTTTTATAAGGTTTGTGTTTTTTCTTTTAATCACATTTCTACTATAACATTCCCAATCTCTGGGGACAAAGCACAAGAATAGAAAAAGCATTGTGAAAACAAAGTAATGTCAGCTGTCTAGAGATAAGGTTGATGGAGAAAGGGTTGTATGGGTGAAAACCTCTTTAGGTCCAGTAACAGTGTTACCACATGGAGGGAGAAAAAATAAAAAGGATTCCTCTATTTTTTTGTGTGTTTCTGAGAAGGAATGATTAAGTAATTAGAAAAAAAATAGTTTTGAATAATGGAGAATGGGAATAGGCTTCTTGGAGCCATGGAGAAGTCCAGGGGTCACAGGGTTGATCACCCTGCTGGCCTTTGAGGGACAGGATCAATATCACCTGCAGAGGAATCCTGACTGATCCTGGCCTTGGTCTGTAAATGACTATTGAATTGTTGTTCATGCTGACCCCTCAGGACCCCAGAGAACTCAGCAACATTGCCCAGGACTGAGCCAATTGCAGACTCCTGGTCCACACAATATTTATCAAAGCTCATGCACAGTGCGCTGGTCAGGGTGGAGCATGTGAGGTGGGGGCCTGGCCTCCTAGGCAGATGGCCTCTATAGAGGTGGGAACCCTGTGCTCAGAGCTGGAGCAAATCTAGTTGTCCAGTGGACTGCTTCCAGGGAGGGATGCTTTGAGCCTCTGAGCTACAGCAAGCAATGTAAAAACAGGGTTTTCTAGAGCACAGTTTGGAGTTATACTGATCCTGGCAGCCAAGAGCAGCCTGTGTCCTCTGAGAATATTCCTGAGCATGCTCAGAGTCATGTTCACCACACCCCATAGTACTACTCAGTGGCAGGTGGACAAAGTTGCTGAGTCCTAGAGAAACAACCTGACTCCTCTGCCAAGATTTTCCACTTTAATTTATACATCTCTACATTCTCAAAAGCAGAGGAACACAGAGACAAAATACCTTTTTATCAGAATGATATTTAGTAACTTTGAGATTGTGAGAAAATGTATTATCGCTGAAATGTATTAAATTGTTTTCATAGCTTAGCATGTTTACTCACATATGGCTTAAATTTAAAAATATCACTGCTTTATCTTTTCCTATAGTTGAACCTATTGTCATTTTATGAAGGATGACTAGAAATGATAGTTTAAATCACAAAATTTTTATATTGAAAATTTATATAACTGGGTCTTGTTAAGATGATGTTAAGGTAAGCAGTAGAACTTACAAAGTCCAGATTCAAAGAGATTTATATAATTATGAATTTGAATGAGTGAAATGAGGATAATAATGAAACACAAATTTTTCATTGCCCTGAGAATAACTGTCCATGTTTTAATCTCCCCACAGCTTTGTTAACCTGTTTGTTCCTGACACTGTAGATGAGAGGATTCAAGAATGGAGGAACCATGGTATAAAAGGCAGACAGAACCATGTTCTGGAGTGTGTCACAGGTTGCTGAAGGTCTCAGGTACACACCTGTGATAGAACTGAGGAAGACAGACACAACGAATATGTGAGGGGTGCAAGTGGAGAAGGCCTTCCCTGGGACTCTGGTGGTAGAATTTAGCACAGCAGAAAATATGCGAATGTGTGACATGATTATTATACCAAAGCAGCCACCACCAACTATTATAATAGAAACAAGAAAAAGTACCATGTTGCTGGTGTTGTCAGAGCAGGAGAGCCTCAGCAGAGAGGGGACATCACAGGATAATTGATGGACCAAATTTGACTGACAGAAGGACAGCCAGAAGGTGTTCCCAGGGTGCACAAATACATACACCAGGACACTGAGCAGGAAAGCCAGGGTCATGTGGACACAAAACTGAGGGTTCATGATGATGGAGTACTGGAGGAGCTGGCAGATGTCCACATAGCAGTCTCAGGCCATTATGTAGAGAAAAAGAAGTTCAACACATGCACTTAAAATGACCAAGATCTGGGATGTGCATCCAGCCACTGAAATGGCCCTGTTACCAGTGACGGAGTTGACACAGGCATTGGGGACAGTGATGGAAATGAAGCACATGTCCAAGATGGACAGGTTCCTGAGGAAGAGATACATTGGCTTGTGCAGGTTCTGGTCAGCAGTGGTGACAGTGATGATCAGAAGATTCCCTAACAAGGTAGCCAGGTATATCAGTGGGAATACTGTGAAATAGAGGACTCTCAGATTCCAGCCATCAGGAGAGCCCAGGAGGAGAAATTCAGTTACCCTGGAGAAATTGATCATTTACTGGGAATTTTGGTTTTCTAGGAGATAAAGTGTAAGAGAGAAAAAGCAAAGTATGATTAGTAAAATCACTTTTCATATTCACATGCACAGAATTTTCTTGAATTTTTGATTACTTTCCCTGAAGAGGAAATGTCACTCCTGGTTTTCTGATACATTTAAATTATTTCTAAGTTGAGTGCACCTCCTAGGGCAGGTGTGAAGCTCTGCAGCCCAGTGTTGGGAGTCACCTGCAGGGTTTGTCCTCAGCTCCTCCATCATGCCTACCATGACCTCCTGAGACTCCCATGCAGACCACTTGCTGGGGTGCTCACATCCTCTGCTGTAGGTCCCCCTGTCTGACAGGGGGTTCTTAATGCTCTGTTATTTAGTTAACATGTTTATTTTCCATAAATGCAATCCAAACTTATTTTATCATTGTATCCACAATTATTATAAATTATCATTAATAATTCAAATTGTAATTATTTTTTTCTATTTTCAGGTAGGAATCTATATATAATGGTGGAATATTTATCTTCAGGAACATGATTAAACTTTTCTCATGAGTAAACCATCTAAGGAATTCAAACTTTGCATTGAAGGCTTAAGGTCCAGTGCTGTGGCAATCTAAGGTGCCCTGACTGCACCTGAACTCCCCTCAGTTCTCCACTCTGCCTCATGCTCATGGCCACACACCCTCAGCCAGACCAGTTCCAACTCCCACTGGGGCTCTGTTTTCTTACCCAATGTGTAATGTGTTTAAATTCTCCAGGTTCCAGCCCAGCTGACATTCTCCTATAGTTCTAATTTTACCTTAGTGAACTTTTACTATGTGTTCAACACCATGAAGATGAGGATTCCTTTGTTTATACAATCATTTGCCATTTCCTTGCTGGCACTTTCCATTATATTCTTTTCTCCACAATGTCATAATCTTACAGAAAGACACTGACTTTACACACTGAGTGGAAGGTTTAGCTCATTGTTGCAGCACTTTTCTGGCAGCTGAGACCAGTTCAATCCTATGACTCCTATATCTTCATTTTCTCTGCCCTGTGCAAACTCAGGTCCTCTTCAGCACCTTGCCAGGTGCTTGCCAGGTTACCCATACTCACCTGTAGAAAAGTGACCATCCTGTCACTTGGATTCCCTGACAGAGTGTGTGTCCCCCAGAGTCAGGGATGGGTGGCATGACACTGGCAGGTTGGTGCTAATTTGACAGTAAACGTGAAGTCAAGGCGTCTTACTGGGTGTACCTGCAATCTGTTTATCCCCATCCCTCATTCCTCCCTGAAACAAACATGACTTGCCACCTGAAGTCTTGTTCTCTGCTGGTTTTTTACTGTGCTCTGATGTTTACTTTTCCAATTTGTATGTAATGAACATTAAAAAAGTATCAGATGCTTCCTTTTCTTTTGTAACCTCTTCCATAATCCCCAATTTTTCTTCAGATTTTGTGTAGTGTTAGAAATCAACATGTTATGCTACCTTTCGGTTAATCAGTATGTAATCATCCTTTGGTCCTTGTATCACTCATCATTTTATCTTTGAGTAGCAAATGCATTACCTCCTGCACAGTGGTCAATTAACTAATGCCTCGTGGCATTGTTGACTGACCACTCACCTAGACTGACCTTTTTTCTTTCACTGATTGACAGATGAAGAGCTCCAAAGCAGGCTCTGCCCCTTCTTCACTGCTGTAGCACACACAGTGCAGACTGGGGTAAGGTCATCAACCCCAGCACCCTGTACACTTGCAAGGTAAGGTGTATTTACAGCAGTGCTTGCTCAACAAATATTACTGATGATATAAATATGACTGGTTGTCTAGGAAGATAAAGAGATGGTGACTTTTTGAGAAGAAGAAAAGTATTATTTTTTTAGTAATTTGATTATTATTAGAGGACAAAAATATAACACAGTATGTAAGAGTGTAAACATATATGAAAAATTCAGAAGGTGATGGGTGATAAGATAAATTCATATTAAACACCGTGCAGATTTTCACCCTTCCTACTGACCCCCAAGCACTGCATGGGTTATTGCTGATCAACCCCAGGCATCTGTGTCAAATATAAGATGGAAAATTTACTGTGTGTTTAGGATTTCAAAGCTGGTGCCGAAATACAGAGACATGTACTGGGATTATATTTTTTCTACTAAACCATATACTGTTTTAGTTTCTCATATATATTGTAGTAAATTCTCTAGTAAGTAGTTTGAATCATATCAAATGTAATCTATGTTCTTCTTTGCTTATGCAGTTTAACCACAACCTGAAAAATGTTTCTCTAAATTTGACTTATTTTCTCATGGATCAGTCTCACAGGAACTTCAGATTATAGATATGATTCAATAAATATATGAATCATCACCTACCTTTCATAGGAACTCAGAATACTGTGGCACATCTACAATGTGATTACTTTATGAATCCTGGTTTTTAAAATAAGAAATAAGATTTAGTTTCTCTAGTTTGACCTCAATAATTTTAGAGTGTTCAGAATTCTATTGTCCTTCAGGGAGTCTGGTAAAAACAAACAAAAGCCAAAAACAAAAAGTCAGAAGAAAACCCCAAAACAAAAACAAAACACAAACACTGCCACAGGGTTTAGGGAACAATTACAAAGACAAGATTCCTTTAAGGAATCCAGTAAACTGAGAGCAGTTGAAGAGTTGAACTAGGTCAGAAATTTAGCCAGACAAAAATGGTGCATTTTTCATAATTTTCAGGCATGACACATTAGCATGGACATCACTTAAGTAAGATGTGTGGAAGGTGAACCTTCAGAGCTGACCTGCAACTCAGCCCCTAGGTGTGCACCCCCACACTGGGTCACTCATGCACATAATAAAAGACTGGTATCCATCATGGCAATGGGAGCACCAGGTGTTCTTCCCCAGTGGAAGGATTTGACTGTGGGGCCAAGGGCTGTGGTCACCATGACCTTCTGTATACTTCATGAGCAAGGAATTTCTTCTTTTCTCATGTGCCAGATAGATTGACCAGAACTTCTGTAGGATTTTATCTTTGAATATTTTCAAATTAATTAAATTGACACAATTATGTATGACTGTGTTTACAAATTCATTTGACATTTCCTCTGAATAAGAGCAGATTATGTGAGTGTAAGTTATCTTGATTTGATTGCTAAAGTTTTCCTCTGTGACAGTATTTGACATAGGTTCTGTGACATATTTGATGAATCTTTAATAAATAAAGACAAGAAGAATTTACGCAAATATATTGATTCATATTTAAGCATTCAAAAATTCATTGATAAAATTACACATTTTATGAAGGATCCATGGAAATGATGTGGTAAATCTCAAAAATTAGTAAATAAAATTACTCAGATTCTTTTTCTTTATTTTTATTGTAAAGAAATGGGATACATGTTGTTTCTGTTTGTAGATGGAGTAATGGCATAACATTTGTGTAATCATACGTTTACATAGGGTAATGGCGTTTGATTCATTCTGTTATTTTTTCCTTCCCCACACCCCTCCCACCCCTCCCACCCCTCTTATCCCTCCTTCCTCCATTCTTGCCCCCCTCCAAACCTTCATTATGTGTCATCATCCTCTTATCAGTGAGATCATTCCTCCTTTGGTTTTTTGAGATTGGCTTATCTCACTTAGCATGATATTCTCCAATTTCATCCATTTGCCTGCAAATGCCATAATTTTATTATTCTTTATACCTGAGTAATATTCCATTGTATATATATATATCACAGTTTCTTTATCCATTTATCAATTGAAGGACATCTAGGTTGGTTCCATAATCTGGCTATTGTGAACTGAGCAGCTATGAACATTGATGTGGCTGTATCTCTGTGGTATGCTGATTTTAAGTCCTTTGGGTATAGGCCAAGGAGTGGGATAGCTGGGTCAAATGGTGGGTCCATTCCAAGTTTTCTAAGAAATCTCCTCACTGCTTTCCAGACTGGCTACACTAATTTGCAACTCCACCAGCAATGTATGAGTGTACCTTTTTCCCCACATCCTCACCAACATCTATTGTTGCCTGTATTCTTGATAATTGCCATTCTAATTGGGGTGAGATGTAATATTAGGGTAGTTTTGATTTGCATTTCTCTTATTACTAGAGATGTTGAACATTGTTTCATATATCTATTGATTGCTTGTAGATCTTCTTCTGTGAAATGTCTGTTCATTTCCTTAGCCCATTTGTTGATTGGGTTATTTGTATTCTTGGTGTAGAGTTTTTTGTGTTCTTTACATATTCTGGAAATTAGTGGTCTATCTGAAGTATGAGTGGCAAAGATTTTCTCCCACTCTGTAGGTTCTCTTTTTACATTGCTGAGAGTTTTCTTTGCTGAGAGAAAGCTTTTTAGTTTGAATCTATCCCAGTTATTGATTCTTGCTTTTATTTCTTGTGCTATGGGAGTCCTGTTAAGGAAGTCTGATCCTAAGATAACAAGTTGAAGATTTGGACCTACTTTTTCTTCTATAAGATGCAGGGTCTCTGGTCTGATTCCGAGGTCCTTGATCCATTATGAGTTGAGTTTTGTGCAGGGTGAGAGATAGCGGTTTAATTTCATTCTGTTGCATATGGTTTTCCAGTTTTCCCAGCACCATTTGTTGATGCATATTGCATATTATTTGTTGATGCATATTTTTGGCATGTTTGCTTAGTATGAGAGAATTTTATTTATTTGGGTTTGTGTCCATGTCCTCTATTCTGTACCATTAATCTACCTGTCTGTTTTGGTACCAACACCATGCAGTTTTTGTTACTATTTCTTTGTAGTATAGTTGAAGTTCTGGTATTGTGATACTCCCTGTTTCATTTTTCCTGAGAAGGATTGCTTTAGCTATTCTCGGTTTCTTATTCTTCCAAATGAATTTCATGATTGCTTGCTCTATTTCTGTAAGGTACATCATTGGGATTTTAATTGGAATCGCATTGAATCTGTATAGCACTTTTGGTAGTGTAACCATTTTGACAACATTAATTCTGCCTATCCAAGAACCTGGGAGATCTTTCCATCTTCTAAGTTCTTCCTCAATTTCTTTCTTCAATGTTTTGTAGTTTTCATTGTAGAGATCTTTTACCTCTGTGGTTAGATTGATTCCCAAGTATTTTATTTTTCTTTTGAGGTTATTGGAACTGTAGTTGTTTTCCTCATTTCCTTTCAGATGTTTCATCGCTTGTGTATAAAAATGCTTTAGATTTATGCATGTTGATTTTATTGCCTGCTATTTTGCTAATTTTATTGATGATGTCTAGAAGTTTTCTGGAGGAGATTTTTGGATCCTCTAAATATAGAATCATGCCATCAGCAAATAGTAACAGCTTAAGTTCCTCTTTTCCTATTCGCAGCCCTTTGATTTCTTTAGTCTGTCCATTTGCTCTGGCTAGAGTTTTGAGGACAATGTTGAATAGAAGCAGTGAAAGAGGACATCCCTGTCTTGTTCCTCTTTTTAAAGGGAATGCTTTCAGTTTTTCTCCAATAAGAATGATGTTGGTCATGGGCTTAGCATAAATAGCCTTTAAAATATTCAGATATGCTCCTACTATCCCTATTTTTTCTAGTGTTTTGAGCATGAAAGAGTGTTGTATTTTGTTGAATTCTTTTTCTGCATCAATTGAAATAACCATATAATTCTTATCCTTAAGTCTATTGATATGATGGATTACGTTTATTGATTTATGGGTGTTAAACCCTCCTTTCGTTCCAGGGATGAACCCCACTTGATTGTGGTGCACGATTTTCTTAATATGTTCTTAGATACCATTTGCCAGTATTTTGTTAAGGATGTTTGTATCATCTATATTCAACAAGGATATTGGTCTAAAATTTTCTTTCCTTGATGTGTCTTTGAGGGTGATATTAGCTTCATAGAATGAGTTTGGTAGGGTACCCTCCTTTACTATTTCCTGAATACTTTGAGAAATATTGGAATGAGTTCTTCTTTGAAGGTCTTTTAGAACTCAGCTGAGAATCCATCTGGACCTGGGCTTTTCTTGGATGGTAGGTGTTTAATGATTTCTTTTATTTCATTGCTTCATATTGATCTGTATAAATTGTGTATGTCCTCCTGGTTCAGTTTGATAGGAACATATGTCTCTAGAAATTGGTAAATGTCTTCGGTAGTTTCTATTTTGTTGGAATACAGATTTTCAAAGTAGCTTCTCATTGTGTTATGTATCTCAGGTGGTGTCTGTTGTGATATTTCCTTTTTCATCATGAATTTTACTAATTTGGGTTTTCTTTCTCTTTCTCTTTGTTAGTGTGGCTAAGGGCTTGTTTATTTTGTTTACTTTTTCAAAGAACCAACTTTTAGTTTTGTCAATTTTTTGAATTGTTTCTTTTGTTTCAATTCCATTTATTTCAGCTCTGATTTAAATTATTTCCAGTCCTCTATTACCTTTGCTGTTAATTTGTTCTTCTTTTTCTAGGGCTTTGAGCTGTAATGTTAGGTCATTTAGTTGTTGACTTTTCATTCTTTTCTGGAATGTGCTCCATGCAATGAATTTTCCTCTTAGTACCGCTTTCATAGTGTCCCAGTGATTTTGATATGCTGTATAGTCATTCTCATTGACCTCTAAGAATTTTTTTATCTCCTCCCTGATGTTTTCTGTTATTCATGTTTCAATCAGTAAAATATTATTTAGTCTCCATCTGTTGGAGTAATTTCTGTTTTGTTTTTTTTTTATTTTGTCATTGATTTCTACTCTCAGACCATTATGATCTGATAGAACACAAGGCAGTATCTCTATTTTTTTGCATTTCCTAAGGTCTGCTTTTTGGCATAACATATGGTCTATTTTCTAGAAAGTTTCATGTGCTGCTGAGAAGAAAGTGAATCTGCTTGTTGATGGATGGAATATTATATATATGTCTATTAAGTCCAGGTTATTGATTGTGTTATTGAGTTCTATGGTTTCTTTGGTTGGTTTTTGTTTGGAAGATCTATCTAGTGGTGACAGCGGTGCATTAAAGTCACCAGAATTATTGTGTTGTGGTCTATTTGATTCCTGAAATTGAGTAGAATTTCTGTGATGTAGAGGGATGCACCGTTGGTTGGGGCATGAATATTTACTATCATTATGTCTTCCGGATTTATGGTTCCCTTAAGCAGTATGAAATGTGTTTCTTTATCCCTTCTGACTAACTTAGGCTTGAAGTCCACTTTATCTGATATAAGGATGGAAATCCCACTTTTTTACTGAGTCCATGTGTGTCGAAGGTTTTTTCCCATCCTTTCACCTTTAGTCTGTGGATGTCTTTTTCTATGAGATGAGTCTCTTGCAGGCAGCATATTGTTGGGTCTTTCTTTTTAATCCAATCTTCCAGTCTATGTCTTTTGATTGATGAGTTTAGGCCATTAACGTTCAGGTTTATTATTGAGATAAGATTTGTATTCCCAGTCATTTGGGCTTATTTTGGTTTTTAAGTTGGCTTCATTTCTCCTTTGAGTGTTTATTCTCTAAGGTAGTTCCTCCCTTTGTTGACCTGCATTGTTGTTTTTCATTTCCTCCTCATGGAATATTTTGTTAAGAACATTCTGTAGTGCAGGCTTTCTATTTGTAAATTCTTTTAACTTTTGTTTATCATGGAAGGATTTTATTTCATCTTCAAATGTCAAGGTTAGTTTTGCTGGGTATAGGATTCTTGGTTGGCAACCACAGTCTTTCAGAGCTTGAAATATGTTGTTCCAGGTCCTTCTTGCTTTTAGAGTCTGGGTTGAGAAATGTGCTGGTTTCCCTCTATATGTAATCTGATGCTCTTCTCTCGTGGCCTTCAAAATCCTATCTTTATTTTGGATGTTAGGCATTTTCATTATAATGTGCCTTGGTGTTGATCTGTTGTGATTTTGTGCATTTGGTATTCTGTAAGCCTCTTGTATTTGATTTTCCATTCGTTCTTCAGGTTTGGGAAATTTTCTGCTATTATTTCATTTAATAGGTTGTTCATTCTTTTTGTTTATATCTCTGTGCCTTCCTCAATCCCAATAATTCTTAATTTGGCATTTTCATGGTGTCCCATAGTTCCTGGAGATTCTGTTCATGATTTCTTACCATCTTCTTTGTTTGGGCAACTTTATTTTCAAGATTAAATATTTTGTCTTCATTGTCTGAAGTTCTGTCTTCCAAGTGGTCTAGTCTTTTGGTGATGCTTTCCATTGAGTTTTTATTTGGTTTATTGTTTCCTTCATTTCAAGTACTTCCATTTGGTTTTATTTGGGAATCTCTGTCTCTTTGTTGTAATGATCTTTTGCTTCCTTCAGTTGCTCTTTCAATTGCTTATTGGTATTATCTTTCATTGCCCACATTTACTCTATTATCTCATCCTTGGCTTCATGAATCATCTTAATTATGTCCCTTTTCTGACATTTCTTCTATCATGCTGTCATTGAATTCTATTAATATAGAATTTAGATTTGTTTGGATCATTTTCTTCCTTTGTTTTTTTCATGTTGTTCATGTATCTGGCAGTGAGATCTGGGGTATTGCAGATTCCCACCTATTGGCTTATAGTGGCCCTATAGGTTTCCAAAACCTTTTCTTTAAGGGGAGATCAATATTAGTAGTACCCAATTAAGACACTATGCAGTCCTAGACCAAATAGCTCCTAGAGGACAATAACAAAATTGTCATAATAAACAGAATGAGTTCAAATATTATCTTCAGTATAACAAACAGATTTGCAATAAGGTCTGCAGTTTCTAATGGAGGACAAAGAGGATGCAGAGGGATGTAGGATGTAGCTGTTAATGGGATAAGAAAACATATACAGAAGTTCTAGATAATAGAAAGTGTGAGAGTGTAATCAAAAGAAATTGGATGTTAGCATGCAAAAAGGGAGAAAGAGACTCTGAGGGAACAGGTAAACAAAAGGAAAAGAGAGCCAAAAAAAGTAAAGAAATAATAACTTAAAATTGTTCAATAAGGGCAAGAAAGAAAATCTACACTACAACAGTTGCATAATGTTCAAACTTCCCAGTCCTCAGTAGCCTGATGCATGAGAAGTACCTGACAATGTGCTTCAAGTCTTCATCAGGTGTCTCAGAATGGGATTTGCCCCACCTGAAGATCGGAGGTACAGCTTCCAGGATTATCCAAGATGGCCGCTCTGGCTTCGAAATGTGTTGGCAAATGGGCAGCTGCAGCTCAGGGTGTGTACATGGTCAGTTGGAGGACCTGGAGGCAGTGTGCAGTTGGTCACGCAGGGGTCCTGGAGGTCAGGTGTGTTTGGTGTGGTTGCGGGATCCTGGAGGCCTGGTACAATCAGTTGGTCTGGGGTCCCAGTGATAGGATGCAGTCAGTTGGTCTCGGGGTCCTTGTAGCAGGGAGCAGTGAGTTGATGTGAGGTTCTAGGAGGCAGGGAGTGATGAGTTGGGCTGAGGGATCCTGGAGATCCAGTCCTGCCAAGGATCCTAGGGGGTTGGCTATTGTCTCAAAATGGCAGCAGCCACATGTAACCAAACCTGCATGTACTGTGATAGAGAACTTCCAGGCAACAACAGACAGCTGATGCTCCACTGGCTGTCTGTGGTCAGTCTGCTGGCAGCTGTTGGACCATCCAGAGGTGAACCTCGGGTGGTTGTTGATGGGTAGGTGAAAGGCAGGCAATGGATAGGCAAGAGGCAGGCAAATGGTGGATGATAGGTGCCTGACAGTGAGCAATCTGCACTCAGAAAAGGTGTTGATATGCTGGCAGATTGCAGGTGATCACAGTAGACAGATGGTGTAAGCAGCAGGGGATCATAAGCAGCAAAAACTGCCTCACCAAGAGGCAGACATCCTCTGCCTAAAAACGCAGTTAAGGAGTGACAAGGAATGCAGCCTCCCTCCTCTAGTCAGGCATTTTGGATCTCTGACTCAGATTCTTGTAAGGTGATATTACGACAGGTAGTATGACTAATAAAACCAGATATGAAGAGCATTTGATCTACTCTGGAAGTCCACTCAGTGAAATTAGGATAATTATGAATTCATTCTAATTATTTCCCTGAGAACAACTGTTTTCCCATTACATTCTTCCAGCTTCCACCATCTGTTTGTTCCTGAGAGTGTACAAGAGGGGATTCAAGAAGGGAGGAATAAAAGGCAAAGACAATGATGTTCTGCAGTGTGTCAGAGGTTGCTGAAGGCCTCAGATACACACCTGTGCCAGAAATAAAGAAGATGGACACCACGAGGATGTGAGGGGTGCAGGTGGAGAAGGTCTTCCCTGTCTCTCTGGTGGGAAATTTCAACACAGCAGAAAATATGTACATATATGACATGGTAATAAAAGTAAAGCAACCACCACAGACCATACAGCAGCGACAAAAGGAGAACCATGCTGCTGGTGGTGTCAGCAGAGAGGGGACATCACAGAAGAACTGATGGACCATGTATGGCAAAAGGACAGCTGGAATGTGTTTCCAATGTGCACACCTGCATACACCAGACCAACGGACAGGGAAGGCATGGTCATGCAGGGAACCAAGAAAATTATTGGAATTTTACATAATTTTATTACTCTAGAGGGAAAATATGATAATAGACTATGTAAGAATGTGAATAAATAGAAAAAAATCAGATGGTGATGAGTGATGTGATGAATTATTATGAAAATGGGTCAGGCTTCTCACCCTTGCTGTGAATTCCAGGACTAGAGGAGAGGTTTGTTTTCTTCTTTTCTTCTTTGTATAAAATCTATGGTGGAAAAACAGAACATGTGTTTAAAATCCAGGAGGTACATTGAACCATAGAGTCATTTCCTTCATTGTTGAACATTTTATACTCTACTTTGTGTTCATTTCTCCAACAGAACTTGGTGCATTCCCCACTAAGTAGTTTGAGTTATATGAACTTAATTGTTTTTTCTTGTTATTTATGTGATTTAACTGTAGTTTTAGAAATTTCCTGAATTTGACTTTGTCTCTTGTTCCTTCTGTCTCAGAGGACATCTGGGACCACGAAGCACTGATCCATCCTCATGTGTAACATGGGAAAAACAAGAATAGGAAACATCCCCTAATTTTGACAGAAAGCCTCAGTCAATCTCAGTAGGCTTCAAACATCATTTCTTCAGGAAGACAGATTTTTTTTAAAAAATCAAACATGCTTTATTCTAGATATCTGCTCCATAATAATTTTAGTGTTATTCAGAACAGTATTAATATTTAAGGGCAGGTTAATACCCATCAAAAAATTCCATTCTATAAACAATTAGATGAAGAGAAAATAAAACAAAAGGTGCAATTGAAAGGTAGGGAAATGCTTCTGAGGAGAGGTGAGCAGGTCTTAATGCCAGGAACATAAGAGGGCATTCCCACGGCTGCCTCTAAAAGTGGGGAAAGCTGGGAGTTTCACTTCTTGTATTTCTCTAGATAGTGCTTAAAATAAGGAAATGAATGATAAATAGGCCATTTAAAAACTGCAAAGGATAACTCAGGTTGCAAGGCAGAGAGAATTATCATTTTCTAAATTACATTTTTTCACTTTTAAAATTATTAATTAATATTGATAAATCTTTGACAAATATTAAGGTGATATTTATAGTTTCTGAAATTCATAGTATGCTTCCATAATTTTATAATTTTATTTTTTGTATGGCTACCACTGGACAGAGACTTCCTCAGTGTCACATCTCATATATTGGTAGTAAAAAATGTAAAATTAGTTGAAAAGAACATAATTTTTATCAATGCAACAAGATGAGGTGGATGAATTCAAAATGCTTCCATTAAAATTGTATGCAATGCTGCATTTTTTTCCTACAGTATCTGATACATGTTAAGGTATATTAGTTATATAAATACTTTGGTATCTACCTACCTATTGCCCATCAGGTATTTTCCATGTTATACTTTTTGCTTTAAGAAGAATGTATTTATTTGTCTTCTCTGGAATTTCTGTGTAGAATATTCTGTGAATTTTTTTGAGTATAAGTAAGAGTAAGTTAAAGAAAAGAATTTGAAACCAAACAGAAGCCACCTGAGGAACGCTCACACACTTTATTTGCATATCATGCAGACACCCACCAAGTTCCCTGTGTTCCTATTGCAAACTTGGCAATCATAGAAATATATAGCATTATGCAGTTTTAAGGATGCTCTGGACTTGCTGTGTTCTTCACAGAACTAACACATTTTTTGTTCCTGGGCTATCTGACCCTTGGATGAGATTGCAATTTGCTGAGCAGAACTAAACTGAGGTTCAGATGTGTTTCGATTCTAACTGCCAAGTACTCACTCCTGAGTGTTGTCCAGTCTCCACAGGGGAACAGAACAGAGTCTCTCCCTGGCTTCTCCCATCAACTGTGTCTGCACCACAGTGGATCTGTCCAGCCAGCACAGTGCTATGTGGGATGTGGGGAGCTCAGTCACCTCTGCTTTATGTTAACCTGGTGCATTGCCAGTGGATCAGGACCCCAGGAGCTTAGAGATCAGCCTGCAGAGACAGAGAGGACCTGAGCACAGCATGAGGCAGCATCTCCAGAGCCCAGGGGAGTGACAGCATGGGCAGTGGACACAGGGGAACTCCTGTGCTGGACATTGTTCTAAGTTGTAACTGAGAAACTAATGACACTGTGGATAGACTGATGGACTCACTGTTTTGTTTTCATGTCTGCACTCCTCCTCAGTGTGAGCTATGGGTGCTTGTGGGGGCCAGTTAACATTAAGGGAGATGAGAAGCTCTCACTCACTCACCAACCTGTAAGTGAGAATTCCATAACACTATCTGTAGTTTAGCAGCACAATTTTTTATCATTGAGATGGAATTAACATGATATAAAATTAATCTTTGTAAGAGTTGCTAATATCAATTCAGTGTTATTTACCATATTTTCAAATGTATACATATTGCAACTACATCTTGTTCCTAAATATTTTCATTAATTCAGATGAACTGTCTAATCCATTGTACACCTTGTCCCTATTATTCCTAACTACAGTCACTGAAAATGAGTATGTACATTGGGTATCTTTGAATTCAATATTTGTTAAATTTTATATAAATAAAATCATTCATTATATGATCTTTATTCTGGTTTAATTAAGCCTAATGTTTTTACTACTAATCCACCTGGTAGCTTGTATCATTAGTTCATTTCTTAAGAATGAATGACTATTCATTATATGTATATAATATATGCTGGAAATATATTCATCTGCACATTCATTTTTGCACATATTTTTCTTCATACTGTTAATATAATGTCTGGGAACATATTTCCCGTTTCTGTGCACAGACTTATAATTTATATGGGCTGATCCGCTGAATGTACCACCACAAGCTGTATAGGAAAAGATAGTATTTATTAAGACATATAAAGTATATACAAAAGGAAAACCATCCCAGGTAGCATACCAACTCTGCAGCAGAGAGACATCACGGGCAATTTGCAGCATACATAACCAAAGAAAGCAGTCTTGTTACCTTTGAGTTATTCTCATCTCTCTTAAATGCACTGGAGTAAACATATAAAGTTATTGTCTGGAGCCACTGGGCTTAGTGCCATCAGTGCATTTGGTCTCCAGACCTGGATCTGGACAGGAGCCAGGCCTTGAGAGCAGAAACCAGATGTCTTTAAGTTTTTTTGTTTTGTTCTTGGGCAGAGAGCTTATCTGTCCTTGAATGGGGACACTGCCAGACCACTAAGTTTCTCATGCAAGTTGTTTACTCCTTGCACTGATTTCACTTTTTGAAAGCACTCTTAAACAAGACTCCATTTTTCTCTACATATAATGAGATTGATTTATTGGTATTCATATATTTTACCAATATTGACTTCTCTGGTATACAATTTAAACTCTGTAAGTTCATGTTTAATGATTATGTCTATAAACAACTCAGATGAAGAAAAACTTATTTTGACTCATGAGTTCATAGTTTTATTCTGTCATTGCTCAGTTCCATGGATTTGTGCCCAGGGTGTGGGTACACATTGAAGAAAGACACAGCAGAGGGAAGTTGTCTAGGATGTGAATTTGAGGAAGCAAAAATAGGGAAGGGGAAATGGGTTGCAAAGGAGATGAATGTTTGCAATTCAGGAGCCATCTTGTGATTGCAGCGTGGCAAAGCCTATGGAAACTGAAACCCAGGTTTTTGAGGTACTAGAAATGTTCAGGGACACTCTAAGTCTACAGGATAGAAACTGTACTGCTTCAGATCCCTATGGCTAGATGAGAAGACACACAAAATGAAAAAAAAAAAGAGGGGGGGGAATTAAGCACTCAAAATAAAGCAGGATGCTCCAATTATAGACTCCATTGACAGCACAGTAGAAGAAATGTTAGAAAAGGAGTTCAGAATTTACTTAGTAAAACTACTCCACCAATTCAAGGAGGATATAAAGAGTGAAATCAGAACTGTTTCATGAGATGGAAGATAACTTAGATAAAATGATGAAGATCATGAAAAGAAATCTAGAAGGAATCTTTGAAATGTAGGAATCAATAAACCAAAATAAAATTCAATGGAAAGTAGAACCAAAAGAGGAGACCATTTGGAAGACAGAGTCTCAGGCAATGAAGACAAAATATATAATTTTGAAAATTAATTTGACACACAGAGAAGATGATGAATTGTTTGATGTTCCCTAACCCAGACACAATGCCTGGAAAGCAGTTGCTGAAGCCAAGGGAGTGGAGCTACTGTGACTACTTCTGGGCTGATAAGATAGACCCCCAAGGCAATGGCACCATGGCAGGGTTTGAACTCCTGCTCCATAAGCAACTGAAAGCCGAACAAATGCAGAAAGAAATGTCCGAATTCATCCAAGAGAGGATAAAGATTCAAGAAGTATACGCAAGGAACTTAGCTAAGCTCTCTCAGAAATCTTTGGTAGGACAGGAAGAAGGCTGCCCAGGAGAAGCATAGGTTCAGGAGAAGAAGAGCCTGTCAGATGAAGAAGAAGTTTATCTCAAGTTCTCCACCAAGCATCACAGCGAAGTAGAAAAGCCCCTAATGAACTTTTGTGAGAACTTCAAGAAAGACATAAATAAGTGTGACCACCATAACACTGACCTCCGCAAGCAACTTGCCAGCTGCTACGCATTTGTGGAGAAGGCCCAGAAAGCCCTAACAGAGAAGCAGAGAGCCCTGGAGATGAAGACCAGCAGATGGAGATCAAGCTGAGAAAGAAGAAGGAGAAGAATGTGCACAGAGGAAACCCACACAGGCTGGTGATGACCTCATGCTCTGTGTGGAACTCTACAACCAAGCCCAGTTCAAATGGTTTGAAGAGATGATGACCACCACTAGGAGCTGGAGCAGATGAAAGTGGAGAGGGTAGAGATTATCTGGCAACATTTGTACCAGTACATACAGCTGAAACAGGAGGTAAACATGTTCAACAAAAGCAGAGTTGAGCCTGCTTTGAAAAGTGCTTCAAAAACTGCTTTGAAAAGTGGATCTGGCCAAACACAGAGAATTGTGGGTCAGAGAGCACAAAATGGGTGACATTCACCCTGGGGACAGGGAGACATAGACATGCCTGTGTGGTCCCAGGGGTTCTGCCCAGGAGAGGGGCTGAGTGTCCCACAGAGAGGAGATGGTGGCTCCTGCTTGGCGAAGCTGCTCTCCCACCTGCTCTCCTGCCCACTGAGGAGAGAGCTGGTGATTCCAGAAGAGTTACTTGGATGGCCAGGCTGGGGGGTCCCAAATATTCCCAGGCCAAGAACACAGACCTGCAACCCTCCCCTTGTCTCCACAACTGAAGCCCCCCAAACATCATTCCATGCTTTTTGCTCTGAGAACAGACTGAGTCTGGAACTTTGTGGTCCCTGCTGAGTGTCATAGGGGTGGCCATCACAGATTTGTGCCCCTGTATGCCCCAAGGTCTATCCTCCAACTGGTCACTTTATCTCCTTAGGGGCTTTGGAAGATCAGGGGAGGGCCACCTCTGTCTCCAAGCCAATGTCAGAATCAGAATCATGAATAGAAGGCGCCATCAATTCAGCCTGCACCTAAAATCTTTTACAGCCCTGTATTTTTCTCATTGCATTCTTGGAGTCCCAACCTAGATTTTCTTGGATACTTTTCATCCCCATGATTCTTGGGAAGGCCAGTTTTCTGTCTTCCCAGACCAATGCTACCTAGAGAGTTCAGGATGAAAATATCTCATTAGGCAAATTACCCCAAGTCAGGGCATTCACGGTTCCTATCATACAAGCATCATCTCTGAAGTCTCTGGAATTTCCAATCCATCCATTACTCAGCTGCTTTCTCAAGGCAGTCCCCACCCTGCCACCCCTGCCCTGTCTCACTAGAGGGAGTTTTCCAAAGTTCTCAGCCAGTAAGACCTCCTTCAGCTCTGTGCATGTCCAAAGGCTTTGAGGGATGGAGATGAATCAACTCAACTCAGAAACCAGATGGGGTCTGTCTGCCATGGTATCCTGCCCATCACTGGGCTACCCTGACCAGCACTCTCCCAGGCTACCCACCATGGGTTTTATGGGGCTCAGTCAGTCCCATATGGGAGACATGTTAGGGCAAGTCCCTTTGTCATTTTTCATATAGCTCCATCTGCTTATGCATAATAGAGTTTGGGCTGTTGTCCCTTGTATGGGCACTGCAGACTTTCATGACCATAGGAGTTCTTTGCTATCCAGATGTGTCTAGCCACCTGGGCCTCAGCTCCTCTGAACTTTCTGGAGCCCTATGCCAAGCCCTCACTTTGTGACAGCACCTCCTTTCCCTCTGTCCATCTTACCTGGAGAAGCCTGGACCAGATGTGATTCAAGAAGTTTTTCAACACTGCCACTGGGTTCAGTCCACTACTTTCTTTCTCTACTACAGCAAGCATGATCTCCACCATATTAACCTAGAGAAACAGCTTGAGGGGACTGGGAGAAAAAAATTGACATAGTGAGCAAGGACAAAATTCCAACCAGAAACTTATGCTATGAGGGTCCATCTTTCTTCATCTTTACATCAATGTCTTTGGATTGACCCTTACACCTGCCATAGGGGCAAAATTCTATGAGCACAATTCACTGATCTTTCCTCACTTCTACAAGCTAATAATGGATAACATTAATCTTGATTCTTTCAGCATCTCTTCCATTAAATTGGAATTGCTTTCTCATAGTTTATATTAGAAAGATGTCCAATATACTAAAGCAAATAAGAAAAAATTTAGACAAATGATTCCAAGGCTTAACCTCTGTGACCACCTTCTCCAGGAATGCCTCCTCCTGCTGAAATCTACCACCCAGTCAAGTTATTGAAGCCAGGATGGACTGGTTAGGTTGTAACTCTCATAATCCAATCACTTCACTTTGAGAATTCCTGTGTCAACACAGAGACTACTGGGAAACACCTCACATTTCATCCATAACATTCACTGCTGGTCCTCCAAATCTCATGTCCATATAATAATCCAAAATAAATTTAGTCCATTTCCAGGTGTCACTTAGTCATAACCATTCGAGCATTCTACAAGTGCAAGTTCAAAATACCAACTGAAAATGAAGATAAACTCTTGGCTGTGACTCCCTGTAAAAATCAAAAGTAAGTTACATACATCCCATATCCACTGGAAAACAGTAAACCTTCCAAGTACAAAAGGAAAAACTAGGAGCATAGAAAGAATGGATGAGGTCTGAGGAATACCAAAATCTACTGAGCAAACAGATCACACACGTGCACCTGTAATTCACCATAAGGCATCCAGGACCCTTAACTGCATGTGCTATTTCCAATAGCTTGAGAATCCCTGCCCTTTTTGCCTTACCAGTTATAGAGCAAAGGGTTTTGTTTTTCTTTGCCTCTCTCTGCAGCCAGCAGCTTTATTTGGCAAAGAGTCCATGCTACTTCCATGTGTTAATTCCCAGAGATTCCACTCTAACTTTGGCACACTTTTTCAGAGGTTCATATTTTACTCAGTCATGGGCAGCCTTCAGGGGCTCAGAAATTATGACAATTTGCTTGGTCTCCCAGGCCTTTCTTTGAAATGATGGTGGAAACATCCATGACCCCTTAATTTGAGCACCCTGCAATCTTGGAGAGCCAGAACCACATAGATGTGTGCTGCAAGCTCACCATACTTCTATCCCTGAAATTACTGCCATAGTGATATCTGAATATCTTTCTCCCTGAGCCTGGTAAAACACTTGCTGGGCCACTGTGCAAGCAGGGTGCCCAGGAGACTCATATCAAGAGAATTTTCCCTTTTTCGTCCTTGAATATCCAATGCATGTGGGCTTGCAATTCCTTAGATATGATCAGCTTCTTTCCAATTGTCTCTCTTTTACATATGTAGCATGTCTTAGGGGCTGCAACTGCCTATAACCATAACTTCTTCCTTGGGACCTCTTTTTTAAATGATTCCTCAAAAACTCTATTCAATATGGTTTTTAACTCTACTAACAAAAATAACTGCTTTCTTTAAATGCTGTATGTCTATGATATTGATATAAATATTCTAAAAGCTTTATGAAAGTAGGAATAGTTTGATGATTTTGGCTTTATGTTCTTTGTCATAAATATTACCTTAAAATGCTCTGTAGATTATGTGACAATATGGTCCTTAGATGATTAACCTCTGATCAAATTTCTAACTACAGGCTTCTCCAAGGCATTTTCTCTTCTGCAGTTTTGATTCTATAAGGTACTGATAAACATAATCATGAAATAGACTCCTAAATACAGTTTCCTGATAATGGTCGATCTACTGTTCAGAGAAGATTTCATTCCAATAGGTACTTTTGCCTTAATTGATATTACTATAAAAATCAGTTTCCTGGTTCAAGAATAGTAAACAAAGTAAATGTTTCTCCTAAGTTTGCAGAAGTTCCATACCACACCAACATACCCACAGAGTTTTCCATTATTTGACACAATATGTGAGATATTTTGAAGTTTATATATCATTATTTCTTTTTCATTTCCTGTGTCACCAAATCTTTCAGTTTAAAATTTAAGTTAAACATCGAAAATCTATGTCACGATGAATACATATCATTAGGTTTGGTGTTTGCAATTTAATTTCTTTCAAAATTCATACATTAGGTATATACTCAATTTACCTGCCTAATAACTCAATAATTGGTGATACAATCACTTATTGAGGTGATTTATTTATTAAAAACCATGAGATGGGACATAAATAAAACAAGGCTCAGGTAGCAAGAGGGTCAAGAAAAGAAGTAGGAGGAGAAGTTAGCACATGTAAAATGCCAGAAGTATGAGGAGGGAGTGCTCCAACTTCTTTCCTCTATAAGGGAGAAAAGCTGGGAGTTTCCCCTTTTGGTCCTTCTCTGGATAGTATTTAAAATTAGGAAGGGTATGGGAAGCAGATTGCATTTAAAAATGCAAAGGATTGCTTGGGTTGTAAGATACAGGAATTAATTATTTTCTAAATTACTTTTTCCTATTAGCAATTATGGTCTAGTGCTATTGATCAGCCATTGAGGAATGCTGAGGGGTACTTTGTTACATCCTGACCTCCATAATGTGCTTCCAAAGGATGAGTAACCTTATTTTTATATTTTACCAGTGGACACACATACTCATTACACCTAATGTACATTTAGTATGATGTGAAAAAATATTGGAAAGGAGAACATAATTGTCATGAGGACAAAAGGTGAGCTTGACAAATTCAAAACACATCAGTCAAAACACAATATTAGAAGTTTTGTTCCCAAAGCTGCTGAAAAACAAGAATGCATGTCATTTGCTAAATAAGCTCTTATCCATATACCTGTCACCTGTCAGTTGTTTGAGATTTTGTCTTTCTTGCCTTATTATGAATGTATTTCTTTGTCAGGTCTCTTATCTGTGCAGATAATTTTGTCCATTTTCTAAGTGTGTGGTAAGTAAAAGTAATTTGAAAAGAGTAATTGTAAACACAAAAGCAGGAGCATGAAAAACTGTCACATGCGTTACTTGCAAACACTGTGCAAACATCCATGACAGTCCAGGCACATTACTATAGAAGCACTAGGAGTCATAGCAAATACTACAGTGTTCACAAAACTTCTCTGGTCAGTTATTTTTTGCATAATTAACCATTTGTTTCCTGGGATAGCTGACTCTCTTGACGAGACTGCAATTTTTTGAACAAAATAAAAATGAGACTTCAGGTGCATTTAGACTCTAAAGGCCCATTACTCACTCCTGAGTGTTGTCGTTTCTCTACAGGGGAGCAGAATTGAGTCTCTCCTCAGCTTCTACCAACTGTACCTGCAACCAGTGTGGATCTGTTCAGCCAGCACAGCACAATGTGGAATGTCAGAAGCTCAGTCTCTCTGCTTAAAGTAAACATAGCACCTTGCCAGAGGGAGCAGGGCCATTGGGACTCCAAAGCTCATTCTGCAGGGGCAGCAGGAGGCCTGAGCACAGCATCAGGCAGCAGCATCTCCAGAGCCCAGGAGAGAGGACCTGGCCACCTTCCAGCATGGGCAGTGAATGGCACAGGGGAATCCTCTGCTGGGCATCTCTGCAATGACCCTAAGTCTTTGCTGAGAAGTGAGTAGCCCTGAGGAGAGACTTGTGGGCTCACTGTGTATTCTCCTCTCTGCCTCCTTCACCTCAGTGTGAGTTAGGGGGGTTCATGGGGTCAGTTAACATTAGGTTGGTGAAAATTCTCACTGGCTCAGCAACCTGCAAGTGGGAAACAGCTAACACTGCAGTTCAACAGCAAAAATGCTTACAATTGAGATAAAATTCAGGTTACATAAAGTAAACTGGTGTAATCATTCATGGTGACCAATTCAGTGTTATTTATTGTACTGCACAACTGTACTACTTCCAGCTTCATCTTTTTCCCAAATACTTTTATTACTTCAAATGACTCATTGATCCATTACACAACATTGTCCATATTATCTCTAACTGTAGTCACTGGAAAACATTAAATGAACCCTGTGTCTTTGAACTTACATATTTGTGAAATATTATATAAATATAATTATTCAGTATATAATCTGTATTCTGACTGAAGTTAGTCTAACATGAAATTAATCTACCTTATAGTATGTACCATTATTTCATTACTTAAGGATGAATCACATTCCATTAAATGTATATGCTAGAAATATTTTAATCAACATGAGCTTTGGTGGACATATTTTTTTTTCATTGTGCTCATATAAAACAATTGATTTATTGGTTATCATATCTTTTGCCATCTTTGAAATTTCTGGCAAACACTTTATACTCTCTAAGATTATGTTAAATTATTGTGTCTATCAGGTTTCATTATTGTGAAAAAAATACTTGATCAAAAACAAACAAAAAAATAGCCCAGGCACTTGGTGCATACTTGTAATCCCAGTGATTTGGGAGGCTGAGGCAGGACAATCATGACTTCAAAGCCAGTGTCAGCAACAGCAAACTGCTAAGCAACTCAGTGAGATTATGTCTGTAAATAAAATACAAAAGAGGGCTGGGGATGTGGCTTAGTGGTTGAGTGGCCCTGAGTTCAATCTCTGGTACTAAAACAAACAAACAAACATAAAACAACAACACAAAAAACCACACCCCAAACAAAAAACCATCTCAGATCAAGGAAAGCACATTTTTGCTCACAGGTTCAGAGTTTTAGTCATCTGTCTTCTGTGAGATATCTCACATACCATCCACAATGTTTCAAAACCAGACCTCCTACATTCATGTCCATGTCACATTTCAAAATGATTTTAGTCCATCTGCAAGGGTAACTAATCTGAACAATTCCAGCATTGCTTCAAAGTGCAAGTACAAAATTTCACCTTAAACTGAAGGTAAATTCTTGGCTGTGAGCCCCTGTAAACATTTTTAACACTGGACACACTGCCCCACACTTACACCTGATAAACCTTAATATAAAATGTGAAAAATTATTAGAAAGGAGAACATAATTGTGATCAGAACCAGAAGACAAGGTTGATGATTTCAAAGTACTTTGGTAAAAAATGTATACAATATTAGATGCTTTATGTCTAAAGCTACTGAAAAATAAGAATGTATGTCATTTGCTAAATGAATTCATAACTACCTACCTGTCACCTACCAACTCCTTGACAGTTTGTCCTTCTTGCCTTAATCTGAATGAAATTATTTGTCATCTCTCAAATCTTAGGAGAGAATTCTGTGCATTTTTGAAGTGTGTGGTAAGTAAAAGTTACTTGAAAAGAATAATTTTAAGCCCATGAAAGGCAGCATGATGGACTATCACAGGGGTTATTTGCAAACTCTGTGTAGACATTCAACACATTCCAGTTACATTAGTATTGAAGTACTAGGAATCAGAAAATACTCGAGTGTTTACAAGACATGTCTGTGCCTCTTATTTTGGAGAATTAACAAATTAAATCATGGTCTAGCTGAATCCGTGGATGAGATTGTAATTTTCTAAGCAGAATAAAAGTGAGGCTTCATATGCTTTGAAATCTTACTGCCAAGTGCTTACATCTGAGTGCTGCCTGTTCTCCATGTGGGAGAAGAACCCTGTCTCTCCTTGGTTTGTCCCATCAACGGTGTCTGCAGCCAGTGTGGACCTGTCCATCTAGCCTAGTGTCACATGGGATATGGGGAGCTCAGTCAACCCCTGCATCATGTGAACCTGTGCTTCCCAGTGGGAGCATGGTCTCTGGGAACCTAGAGCTCAGCCTGAAGAGACAGTAGGAGGCCTGACCACACCCCCAGGCAACAGCATCTCCAGAGCCCAAGAGACAGGACCTGGCCATGTGTCAGTATGGACACTGATGCTGAGCATCATCTGAAGTAATTACTGAGAAATGCATAACCCTGAGGAGAGACTGATGGTGGTGCTCCTGGGTGTTTTCATCTCTGCCTCCTTCACCTCAGTGTGAGTTAGGGGTGTGTATTGGGATCAGGTGACATTGTGGTGGTGTGCAACTCTCAGTCACTCAACAAACTGCAAGTGGGAAACATCTAACACTGTCTGAATCCAGCAGCAACATTTCTTATCATTGAGATAAAATCCACATGACATAATGTTAACCATTATAACAGTTTATGGTTAACAAAGCAGTATATTCACCACATCAAAAAATTGCACAACATCCAGCTACAACTTGTTCCCAAATACTTTTATTACTTCAGATGAACCATCTAATCTGTTACACATGCTGTCTCTGTTATCCGTATTTTCAGCCATTCGAAATCTCTAAGTATATTCTGTATATTTGAATTTACATATTTGTCAGATATCATATAAATAAAAGCATTCACTTTATGATTTTTCTCCTTGCTTGACTGAGTCTAACTTTTTCAAAATTATTCCACCTTGTATAATTTTTCCTTATTTCATTCCTTAGTGATGAATGACATTCCATTATATGCATATGCAGGAAATATTTTAATCAACTACTCCCATTTTTGGACACATTTCTCCTCAGTCTGTTAATATAATGAGACTGATTTATTGATTATCATATGTTTTGCCATTTTTATATCTCTGGCATACATTCTGTGCGATTATGATGAATAATTGTTATTAGTCAGATTTTTATTTCTGTGACCAAAATACCTGGTTTAAAATAATCCACAATAAATAAATGATAACTCAGGTGAGGTAAATCATATTCTGACTCATGGGTTCAGAGGCCTAGTTTATCATCAACCACTTCATGACTTTTGGCCCAGGGTGTGAGCACATTGAGGAAGGACCCAGCAGAGGGAAACTGTTCAGGATTGGCTGTCAGAAGAAAAAACCAGGAATGGGAAAGTGGCTGTAATAAAGATGATTGTTCCAGGGCTTATTGACAGTGTTCCACCTCCTCCATCAATGCCTCCACATACTTAAAGTTCCCACCCAGCCAATTCATTCAAACCAGGATGGACCAATTAGATTGTAACTCTCATAATTCAATCATTTCACAATTGAAAATTTCTGCCCAAATACAGGAATCTTTTGGGAGCCATCTCACATCCCATTCATAATATTTCACCACTGGTCATGTAAATCTCATGTCCATTTCACATTGCAAAATGAATTTAGTCTATCTCCAGGGTTCCCATACTCTTAAAATTCAGCTTTTCCCAAAAGTACAAGTCAAGAATCTCACCTGACTGAAGGTAAACTCTTGGCTCTGAGCCCCAATAAAATCAAAATCGAGGTACATACATCCAACATCCACTGGTAAAATGTAAACCTTCCCATTACAAAAGGGAATGGTAGGGCTATGGAAAGAAAGGATGGGTCAGGAGGAAGACCAAAACCAGCTGAGGAAACATAACTCCACCCGTAATTCCTCATATACCATCTAGGAACCTTGACTGAAAGATGTTCCTTCCAAAGGGCTGGGAATTCCTGCCCTAGTGGTCTTGCCAGTTGTAGAACATAAGTGTTCTCTCTGCCTTTGGCTCTCTCTGCAGCCAGCAGCTTTTCTTCCAGACAGTTCACGCTACTTTAACAATTAATTTCTGGGGATTCTGTTCTGACTTTGGCTTCACCTTCAGAGATTATACCATTACCCTGTAAGAGACAGCTTGCCAGGCCTCAGACTATGCTACAATTTGCTTGGATTAGCAGGCCTTTCTTGGAAATGATGGTGGAAATCATCATGACCTGTTTACCTTGATTACCCTGCATTCCTGCAGAACCAACACAAGTTAAATGATGCTAAGAATGATGGCAGCTCACACCATAGTTGGGTTTCTAAAATTAATTTCCTGGTGGTTTCTGAATGTCTTGCTCAGCATAGTAATCTCACTTGCTGGGTCCCCTGTGCAAGCAGGGTGACCCCAAGACCCTTCTCCAGAGAATTTTCACTTCCATACCCTTGAGTGTACAAGGTTATGGTCTTGCAATTCCTTAGATAGCCTTAGCCCCTTTACTATTGCCTAGGTATGAAATACTTAGCATCTCTTTAGGATCTGCAATCTCCTTACAAACACTTCTTCTTTGGTCTCAGTTTTTTTTTTTAATTATCTGTTTTAAACTCTGGTCAAATATGATTTTTAACTGTACTGATAGAAATAACTTTTCTTACAATGTTATATGTCTTTAGTGTTTGTATAAATATTCTAAAGATCTTACAAAAATAAAACTGGGAAAAGTCTGATGGATATGGATTAATGTTCTCAGTCATGAATATTACCTTAAAATGATGCTATATAATGCTACTACATTTTCTTGTTGTTTGCTAAGTTCTCATAAAATTTTTGACTATGTGCTGTGGTAAATCTTTGTCTTCTGAAGTTTTGATTCTACAAAGTACTGACAAACCTAGTAATGGGGAGTGGTGATGTGGATCAAGGCTTTTGATTTCCCTGTCATTTGGTGACTGCTTGTGCTGGGAACTCCCTGAGCAAAAGTACAGTTTATGATTGTCCATTTGCTATGGTAAATTGTGCAAAGGCTCAGAGATCAGTTATAACCTTCAAACTGAGGAACTAGTTTCCTGGGACAAGAAATTATGAAAATAGCAAAATAACCATAATTTTGCATCAGTGCTGTGACCTTTAAACCTGCCTGCTATGTGGAAACTTTCTCAGAAATAACCTTTTGATGATATACCTATATAATAAACATGCTGAGTCAGCTCTGGGTCACTGTTCTCAACCAGAAATGAGTATCCCACATGATTCCATCTTTCTTTAAAGGTTATATGTATTTTTTATAATCCCACATCACCCCTCGCTGGTATCTGAATTAACATCTGTGTAGGTCGAAGCACATAAACACAAAAAAGTGCTCTAAGAAGTACTCTTAAATAGTGTCCTTTATTAGGATAGACCTAATATTTGAGAAAAACTGGCTTTCAAAAATGTACCTTTGACATAAGTGATATTACTATAAAAAATATCCATTCCTTGATTCATAACTAGTATGCAAAGTAAAAGTTTTACCAGATTCTGCAGAAATTCCTTACACATCCACATAACTACAGGGTATTGCATTATTTGACATAAAATCTGAGTTGTTATGAGGTACTTATATCATATTTAGTTTTTTTCAACTCCTTTGCTACCAAGTATTTCAATAAGAAAGAGAAATTAAATGTCCAAAACTATGCTCCAGAGAGACACCTCTCAATAGGACTGGGGGTTGCAACTCAATTGCTTTCTAACTTTATCCATTGAATTTAAACTTAATTTACCGGGCTACCTCAACTCCTGAAAAATTCATGAATTAGGATTCAATGAGCTTTACTTGTAGAGGAAATGCATGTCAAGGTGGAGTGTGCAGAACTCACTGGGGTTCTCTGAAGGTCCTTCTGCTCTAGCAGGGAATGTGGAGCAGTGAGAACCAGAAGCCGTGGAACACAGTTGGTGGACGAGACTTGTGTTCTGGGTTGGATTCTATTAAGCAAGCTAAGGCTTCCTGCATCATCTAGCACTGGGTGTTCATTGATTCCTCTTAAACGTGTTCCCTTGTCAGCAAACTTTTTAAGAAATGCATCAATTAATTAATTACATATATTTAAGTTTTCCTAGGTAATAAATACATTCATGCTTTTCACCATTCTTTCCTATTAGTGTACTGATGAACAAAATTATCTTTTATTTTTTCTTCTATTTTATTATTTATTCACTTTTATATGTATAGATCATTTTATTTTTAAAATATATTGTCATAAATAAAAATAAAATGTTTAAGTGCATTACCATCTACAGTAGTGTTAACTGATCTTGTTTTCTTTTTGTTTACTTTTACACACTTGCATTTTGATTCATTGTATACAAGTCAGGTACAAATTTTTGTTTCTACAGTTGTACATGATGTAGAGTCACACCATTCATGTAGTCATACATATACATAGGGTAATGATGTCTGCCTCATTCCATCATCTTTCATACTCCCACCCCATCATTGCTCTCATTTCCCTCTACCTAAAGTTTCACCATTCTTCTCTTGCCTCCCACTTGCTGCATCCCCAATATGTATCATCGTTCACTTATGAGGGAAACATTCAGCTCTTGGTTTTTTGGGATTGGCTTATTTCTCTTAGCATAATATTTTCCAATTCAATCCATTTATTTGCAAATGCCATTATTCTTCTTTATGACTGAATAATATTCCATTTAGTATATATACCACAGTTTCTTTATGCAGTCATCTGTTGAAGGGCATCTAGGTTGGTTCCACAATCTAGCTATTGTGAATTGATCTACTTTAAACATGTATGTGGCTTCATTAGTATAGTATGCTAATTTTAAGTCCTTGGGTATAAATCAAGGAATAGGATAACTGGGTTAAAAGGTGGGTCCATTCCAAGTTTTCTGAGGTATATTCATACTGCTTTCCAGAGTGACTGCACCAATTTGCAACTCCACCAGCAATTTGAAAGTGTGCATTTTCCCCCACAAACACACCTATACCTATTATTGTTTTATTCTTAATAATAGCCATTCTAATTGGGGTAAGATAAAATCTTAGAGTTGTTTTAATTTACATTTCTCTAATTACTATAGATGTTGAACACTTTTTCATATATTTGATAATCACCTGTATATCTTCTTCTGTAAAGTGTCTATCCTGTTTCTTGTCCCTTTTATTGATTTGGTTCTTTGTATTTTGTATAAAGTTTTGTGAGTTCTTTATAAATTTTGGAGATTAGTGCTGTATCTGAAGTGCATGTGGAAAAGATTTTCTCCCACTCTATAAGCTCCCTTTTCAAATTATTAAATGTCTCTTTTGCTGAGAAAAAGTCTTTTAGTTTGAATCCATCTCACTTATTGAGTCTTACTTTGATTATTTGTATTTCAAAAGTCTTGTTAAGGAAGTCTGTCCTAAGGTAACATGATGAAGATTTGGGCCTACTTTGTCTACTATTTGGTGCAGCATCTCTGGTCTAATTCCTAGGTCCTTGATCCATTTCGAGTTGAGTTTTGTTCAGGGTGAGAGGCAGGGTTTTAATTTCATTTTGCTACATATTGATTTCCAGTTTTCCAGCACCATTTGTTGAACAGGCTATCTTTTCTCCATATTATATTTTTGTTACCTTTGTCTACTATAAGATAACTGTACTTATGTGGGTTTGTTTCTGTGTCTTCTATTCTGTACCATTGGTCTGCCTGTTTTTTTTGTGTGTGTGCCAATACCATGTCATTTTTGTTACTATAGCTCTATAGTATAGTTTAACATCTGGTATTGTGATACATCCTTCATCACTATTCTTGCTCAGGATTGCTTTGACTCTTATTCTTCCAGATGAATTTCATGATTGCTTTCTCTATTTCTATGAGGAACGTCATTGGAATTTTAATTGGAATTGCATTGAATCTGTATAATGCCTTTGGAAGTATGGGCATTTTGACAATATTAATTCTGCCTATTCAAGAACATGGAGATCTTTCCATATTCTAAAGTTTTCATTAATTTCTTTCTGTAGGGTTCTGTAGTTCTCATTGTAGAGGTCTTTCACCTCTTTTCCTAGATTAATTCCCAAGTATTTCCTTTTTTTGAAGTGATTGTGAATGAAGTGGTTTTCCTAATTTCTCTTTCAGAGGATCCATCACTTATGAATAGAAATGCATTAGATTTATGTGTATTGATTTTATATCCTGCTACTTTGCTGAATTCATTTATTAGTTCAATAAATTTTCCGTGGAAGTTTTTGGGATCCTCTAAATATAGAATGATGTCATCAGTAAATAGTAATAGCTTGAGTTCTTTATCTATTCAAATCCTTTTATTTTATTTTTTTATTATTGTAAACAAATGGGATACATGTTGTTTCTCTGTCTGTACATGGCGTAAAGGCATACCATTTGTGTAATAAATTTACATAGGGTAATGTTTGACTCATTCTGCCATTTTTTCCCTTCAACCCCACCCCTCCCACCCCTCCCCTCCCTCTATACAGTCCTTCCTTCCTCCATTCCTGCCCCCCTCCCTAAACCCAACTCCAACCCCAACACTAACCCCTCCCACCCCCCATTATGTGTCATCATCCACTTATTAGCAATATCATTCTTCCTTTGGTTTTTTGAGATTGGCTTATTTCACTTAGCATGATATTCTCCAGTTTCATCCATTTGCCTGCAAATGCCATAATTTTATCATTCTTTATGGCTGAGTAATATTCCATTGTGTATATATACCACATTTTCTTTATCCATTCATCAATTGAAGGACATCTAGGTTGGTTCCACAATCTGGCTATTGTGAACTGAGCAGCTATGAATATTGATGTGGCTGTATCTCTGTAATATGCTGATTTTAAGTCCTTTGGGTATAGGCCAAGGAGTGGGATAGCTGGGTCAAATGGTGGTTCCATTCCAAGTTTTCTAAGGAGTCTCCATACTGCTTTCCAGAGTGGCTGCACTAATTTGCAGCCCCACCAGTAATGTATGAGTGTACCTTTTTCCCCACATCTTCGCCAACACCTGTTGTTGCTTGTATTCTTGATAATCACCATTCTAATTGGGGTGAGATGGAATATTAGGGTGGTTTTGATTTGCATTTCTCTTATTACTAGAGATGTTGAACATTTGTCCATATGTTTGTTGATTGCTTGTACATCTTCTTCTGTGAAGTGTCTATTCATTTCCTCAGTCCATTTGTCGATTGGATTATTTGCATTCTTGGTGTAGAGTTTTTTGAGTTCTTTATAGATTCTGGAGATTAGTGCTCTATCTGAATTATGATGATTGGCAAAGATTTTCTCCCACTCTGTAGGCTCTTTCTTCGCATTGCTGATAGTTTCCTTTGCTGAGAGAAAACTTTTTAGTTTGAATCTATCCCAGTTATTAATTCTTGCTTTTATTTCTTGTGCTATGGGAGTCCTGTTGAGGAAGTCTGGTCCTAAGCCGACATGTTGAAGCTCTGGACCTACTTTTTCTTCCATAAGATGCAAGGTCTCTGGTCTGATTCCAAGATCCTTAATCCATTTTGAGTTTAGTTTCGTGCATGGTGAGAGATATGGATTTAGTTTCATTCTGTTGCATATGGATTTCCAATTCTCCCAGCACCATTTGTTGAAGAGGCTATCTTTTCTCCATTGCATATTTTTGGCCCCTTTGTCTAGTATGAGAAAATTGTATTTATTTGGGTTTGTGTCTGTGACCTCTATTCTGTACCATTGATCCACCTTTCTATTTTGGTACCAATACCATGCCGTTTTTGTTACTATTGCTTTGTAGTAGAGTTGAAGATCTGGTATTGCGATACCCCCTGCTTCACTCTTTCTGCCAAGGATTGCTTTAGCTATTCTGGGTTTTTTATTCTTCCAGATGAATTTCATAATTTCTTCCTCTATTTCTGTAAGGTACATCATTGGGATTTTAATTGGAATTGCATTGAATCTGTATAGCACTTCTGGTAGTATGGCCATTTTGACAATATTAATTCTGCCTATCCAAGAACATGGGAGATCTTTCCATCTTCTAAGGTTTTCTTTAATTTCTTTCTTTAGTGTTCTGTAGTTCTCATTGTAGAGGTCTTTCACCTCTTTTGTGAGATTGATTCCCAAATATTTTATTTTTTTCGAAGCTATTGTGAATGGTGTAGTTTTCCTAATTTCTCTTTCTGAAGATTCATCGCTTGTGTATAAAAATGCCTTAGATTTATGTGCATTGATCTTATATCCCGCTACTTTACTGAATTCACTTATGAGATCTAAAAGTTTTCTGGTGGAATTTCCTGATTCCTCTAAGTATACAATCATATCATCAGGAAATAGGGATAGTTTCAGTTCTTCTTTTCCTATTCGTGTCCCTTTAATTTCTTTGGTCTGTCTAATTGCTCTGGCTAGAGTTTCAAGGACGATATTGAATAGAAGTGGTGAAAGAGGGCATCCCTGCCTTGTTCCAGTTTTTAGAGGGAATGCTTTCAGTTTTTCACCATTTAGAATGATATTAGCCATGGGCTTAGCGTAGATGGCCTTTACAATGTTAAGGAATGTTCCCACTATCCCTATTTTTTCTAGTGTTTTGAGCATGAAGGGGTGCTGTATTTTATCAAATGCTTTTTCTGCATCTATCAAAATAATCATGTGATTCTTGACTTTAAGTCTATTGATATGGTGAATGACATTTATTGATTTCCTGATGTTGAACCAACCTTGCATCCCTGGGATGAAACCCACTTGATCATGGTGCACTATCTTTTTAATATGCTTTTGTATGCGATTTTTAATTTCTTTGGCCTCTCTGATTGCTTTGGCTAGTGTTTCAAGGACAATGTTGAACAGAAGTGATGAAAGAGCACATCTCTCTTGTTCCAGTTTTCAGAGGTAATGCTTTCAGTTTTTCTCCATTTAGAGTGATGTTGTCCATGGGTTTAGCATAGATAGCCAGTAAAATGTTGAGGTATGTTCCTACTGTCCTTATTTTTATTAGTGTTTTGAGCATAAAGGGGTGCTGTATTTTATCAATGCTTTCTCAGCCTCTATTGAAATAATCATTTGATTCTTAACTTTAAGTCTGTTGATGTGATGAATTACATTTATTGATTTCCAGATGTTGAATCAACCTTGCATCCTTTGGATAAAACCCACTTGATCATGGCGCATATCTTTTTAATATGTTTTTCTATGTGATTTGCTAGGATTTTGTTAAGGACTTTTTCATCTAGGTTCATCAGGGATATTACTCTAATGTTTTCTTTCCTCAATGTATCTTTGTGTGGTTTGGTATCAGAGTGATAATAGCTTCATAGGATGAGTTTGGAAAGCTTCCCTTCTTTTCTATTTCATGGGATACTTCGCTGAGTACTGGAATGAGTTCTTCCTTGAAGGTATTGTAGAACTTGGCTGAGAATCCAGCTGGTTCTGGGCTTTTCTTGATTGGTAGGCTTTTGATGGCTTCTATTTTGATACTTGAAATTGATATGTTTAAATTGTGTATTTCTCTAGAAATGTGTCGATGTCTTTGAGATTTTCTATTTTGTTGTAGTATAGATTTTCAAAGTAACTTCTAATGATATGTAATTCAATGGTGTCTGTCATGATATTTCCTTTTTCATCACAAATTATAGCAATTTGAGTTTTCTCTCTCCTTCTCTTCATTAGTGTGGCTAAGAGTTTATCACTTTTGTTTGCTTTTTCTAAGAACCAACTATGTGTTTCATCAATATTCTGAATTGATTCACTTGTTTCAATTTCATTGATTTCAGCTCTAATTTTAATTATTTCCTGTCTTCTACTACTTTTAATGTTGATCTGTTCTTCTTTTTCAAGGGCTTTGAGATGTAATATTAGGTCATTTAGTTGCTGGTTTTTTATTCTTTTAATGTATGAACTCAATGCAATGAACTTTCCTCTTAGGACTGCTTTCAGAGTGTCCCAGAGATTTTGATATGTTGTGTCATTGTTCTCATTTATCTCTAAGAATTTTTCTATTTCCTCCCTGATGTATTCTGTTATCATTGTATCATTCAATAGCATATTTAGTCTCCAGGTGTTAGAGATATTTTGTTTTTTATTTTATCATTGAATTCTAATTATATTCTATTATGATCTATTAGAATACAAGGTAGTATCTCTATTTTTTGATACTTACTAATGGCTGCCTTGTGGCATAGCATATTGTCTATTTTGCAGAAGGATAAAAGAGTTGCTGAGAAGAAAGTTTATTCACTTGATGATGAATGAAATACTCTATATATGTCTGTTAATTCTAAATCACTGATTGTATTATTTAATTCTATAGTTTCTTTGTTTAGTTTTTGTTTGAAGGATCTGTCCAGCAGTAACAGTGGTGTGTTAAAGTCACCCAGTATTACTGTGTTGCAGTCTATATTTTCTCTGGAATTGAGAAAGGATTTGTTTGATGTACATGGATGCACCATAGTTTGGGGCATAAATATTTACAATCATTATTTCTTGCTGATTTATGGTTCTCTTAAGCAGTATGAAATGTCCTTCTTTATCCCTTCTGCCTAACTTAGGTTTGATGTCCACTTTATTTGACATGAGGATGGAGACCCCTGCTTTTTTATTGAGTCGTGTGCGTAGGTTTTTTTCCCATCCTTTCACCTTCAGTCTGTGGATCTCTTTTTCTATGAGATGAGTCTCTTGAAGGCAGGCTGTTGTTGGGTCTTTCTTTTTAATTCAATCTGCTAGTCTATGTTTATTAATGAGTTTAGACCATTAATATCCAGTGTTATTATTGAGATATGATTTGGGCTTAATTTTGGTTTTTAACTTGGCTTAGTTTCTCCTTTGAATAGATTTTCCTTTAAGGTAGTTTCTCCCTTTGCTGACTTACATTGTTGTTTACACTTCCTCCTCATAAAATAGTTTGCTGAGAATGTTTTGTAGTGTAGGCTTTCTATTTGTAAATTCTTTCAACTTTTGTTTATTGAGGAAAGATATTATTTCATCTTCAAATCTGAAGGTTAGTTTTTCTGGGATTAAGATTCTTGGTTGGCATCCATGTTCTTTCAGACCCTTCTAGCTTTTAGGGTCTGGGCTGAGAAATCTGCTGATATCAGTATTGGTTTTTCCCTGTATGTAATCTGATGCTTTTCTCTCACAGTCTTTAAAATCTTATATTTATTTCATATGTGAGGTATTTTCTTTATAATGTGCCTTGTTGTGGATCTGTTGTAATTTTGTATATGTGGTATTCTGTAAGCTTCTTGTTTTTGATTTTCCATTTCATTCTTCATGTTTGGGAAATTTTTTGATATTATTTTGTTGAACAGATTGTTCATTCCTTTGATTTGTATCTCTGTGCCTTCTTCAATTCTGATAATTCTTAAATTTCAACTTTTCATGGTATACTTGATTTCTTACAATCTTTTCATTTTGGTCAACTTTATTTTCAAGATTAATTCTTTTGTCTTCATCATCTTAGATTCTGTTTTCCATGAGATTTATTCTTTTCTTGATGCTTTGTATTGAGTTATTTGGTTTATTGTTTTATTCATTTCAAGTATTTCTGTTTTTTTTTCAGAATCTCTATCTTTTTATTGAAATGGTCTTTTGCTTCCTGATTTTGCCTTTTTAAGTGTTTATTGGAGTGATCATGCATTGCCTGCACTTTCTCTTATCTCATTCTTTGCTTCATGGAGCATTTCAATTATATACATTCTAAACTCATTTTCTGTCATTTCTACTGCCATATCATCATTGGATTCTATCACAATAGCATCTTGGTTTTTAAGGGACAATTTCTTCCACTGTTTTTTCATGTTGTTCCTGTATCTTCCCCTCTAGCAGTGAAGATCTGAGGTATTGCAACTTCCTCCCTGTAGGCTTAATGTGACCCTGCAGGTTTCCAACACCTCTACTTAGAGGGGGAGATCAATATTAGCAACACCCAAAGCAGTCAATATAGCCCTTAACCAGAGAGCCCCCATGAAGGCACTAACAGTATTGTAATAAACAGGATGAGTTTGATTTTTATCTACAGTATAACCAATAGGCTTGCAATGAGCACTACAATTTCTAATGAGGGGTGTAGGATGTAACTGTTAATGGAATAAGAAGTGAGTATACAGAAGTACAATATCAAGGGAAGATTGAGAGCGGGATCTAAAGAAGTTGGTCTTTAGCATGAGAAAATGGAGAAAGAGACTCAGAGGAAACAGGTAAATTAAAGAAAAATAGAATGAGAAAAAAATAAAAATTAAAAATTAAAAAAATCTATAGTACACAGTCATCCACCACTCAGACCTCCCAGTCCTCAGTATCTCGATGTGAGCATGGTACCTGTCAAAAAACCGCCAGTCTCTTGCAGGCATCTCAGGGCAGGAACCACCCCTCCAAAAGAGGGTGGCCACACCCTTAGTGATAATTCAAAATGCATGCACCAGCCTCCAAACATGCTGTGGAGCCAGAGTACAGGTGTCGAGTCCATCAGTGGTGGGCAGGCAGTCAAGATCTGACTTGGAAGCCCAAAATTATCTTTTATGATTTGGAATTTACTGTATTGATTGTGATATTGTATAAACATTTTTTTCTCATTTTTTTATACAGGTACTTCTAGTAACTTGACATTGAGCAAATGTCAGTTATAAGTAATGATTAGCATGGCATATGCCAGCAAGGATACTAAAACGTTTTGAGAGAAATAACTTGTGTGAGATGATGAGCTGCCACAAACTGGACACAGGGGTGCATTCCTGCATTTCTAGGGGTTGGGGAGGTTGAAGAATGAGGATCTCACATTGGAAGCCAGGCTCAGCAACTTAGGGAGGTCCTGAGAAACTTGGAAAGACCCTGTTTTCTGTGATAAAACTGAAATAGGGCTGGGGATGCACCCTCCTGTTAAATCTCTGCTAAAAACAACAACAACAAAGATGGTCACAAGTACAGATAGGAGTTTACTTTATGAACTCCAGTCTACTGAGAGAAGTTGTGAAATTGACATATGTCGGATACTGAGACCAGACAATTACAGTCCATCTTGTCATCATTATCAGGCATGATTTTTTAGCATAATCATTGCAGAAGTAAGGTGTGGGGAAGGAAAACACTCAAAAGCTGACTTGTAACTCAGACCCGAGGAATGGTTCCTGACACTGGGTCCCTCCTGGACATAATCAGACCAGCAACCTTAACAGCTGGGAAATGCAGGGTGCTCTTCTCCAGGGGATGGATTTGACTTGTGGGACACAAGGAATGTAAGCTTTGTTTTCTGCTTTCTTCATGGATGAGGAGATTTTTTTCCTTCCTAATATTCCTGAAGGAGAATAATATTGTTGTGATTCTTTCTACATTTTTTAATATATATAGTAATTATTTAATATATAATAATATTGTGATTTTCTACATTTTCTACATTTTTTATAATTTTTAGAAATTATTTAGGATTTGATTTTATATGTTTTTAAGTAATTAAGTGGACTCAATTATGCAGCACAGTGCTTATGAATGACACTGCTCTGAAAAAGAGCAGATTATGTGACTCTATGTTCTCTCCATGTTTTATTTGTAAAGTTTTCCTCTGTGACAGACACAAGAACTGTGATGTATTTGAAGAAACTTTGATATTTATATCCACAAATGAATTACAAAATGCAATGAAATATATTTACACATTTAAATGCAGTGACAAAGTTATACATTTTATGAAGTAACTGTAGCATAATATGGTAAATGACAAAAAATTATTTTATAAAATAAGTGAACTAATAATGTAAATGTAGGGTAGGCAGATAACTTATAAAACCCAGATCAGAAGTGCATTCGATTTCATTTAAATCCACTCACTGAAATTAGGATAATGCCAAAATGAATTTTTATCATTTCCCTGTCTTTGTACTATTGCTCCTCACAGCTTCTTTATCTGTTTGTTTCTGAGACTGTAGATGAGAGAATTCAAGAAGGGAGAAGGCATGGTATTAAAGGCAGAGGGAACCATGTCCTGGAGTGTGTCAGGGTTACTGAAGGCCTCAGTTACACATGTGCGATGGAACTAAGGAAGAGGGACACCATGACATGTGAAGGGTGCAGGTGGCAAAGCCCTTCACTGAGGTTCTCATGGGAAATTTCAGAACAGTAGGAAATATGGGAATATATAACATGGCAATAAAATAATGCAACCACCACACACAAACCCCACAGAAACAAGAACAAGGATCACGTTGCTGGTTGTGGCCGAGCCAAAGAGACTCAGCAGAAAGGGAACATCACAGAAAAACTGTTGGACCACGTTTGACTGGCAGAAGGACAGTCAGAATGTGTTCCCAGTGTGCACACCTGCATACACCAGGCCACTGAGCAGGAAGCCAGGGTCATGTGGACACAAAACTGAGGGTTCATAATGGTAGGGTACTGGAAGGGTTGGCAGATGGCCACATAGTGATCCCAGGCATGATGGTGAGAAACAGAAGTTCAACACATTCACAAAAAATGACCAAGAAGATCTGGGTTGCATATCCTGTCACTGAAATGGCCCTATTGCCAGTGAGAGAGTTGACACAGGCTTTTGGGACAGTGATGGAAATGAAGCACATGTCCAAGATGGACAGGTTCCTGAGGAAGAAGTACATGGGTGTGTGCAGGTTCTGGTCAGCAGAGGTGACAGTGATGATGAGAAGGTTCCCTAACAAGGTACCCAGGCAGGTCAGTGTGAATACCATGAAATAGAGGAAACTCAGTTTCCAGACATGAGGAGAGACCAGGAGGAGAAATTTTGTTACTATGGTGGATTTGGCCATGTTCTGGAATGATAAAGTCATAAAAGAGAGGAAACAAATCATGATTAATGCAATTAGAGTACAAATTCATGTACAGAGTGTTTTCTTGTATTTTGGAATTGCTTTCTCCACAGAGGAAAGGTCATTCTCTGTTTTCTGATTATTTAATCATTTCTAAGCAGAGTGCACCTCCCAGGGCAGGTGTGGAGGTCTGCAGCCCAGGGTCTGGGTGTGACCTGCAGGGTTGTCCTCAGCTGCTCCATCATGCCTCCCGTGACCTCCTGAATCTCCCATGCAGACACTTGCAGGGTCTGCTCAACTCCGCTCCTGCATGACTACATTTTTGATAGTGTGTTCTTCAATGCTCTGTAATTTAGTTACCTTCATTATCTTCCATGGACCACAACTGACATTATATACTATCTAGTCAGTGTTAATACAGTTTTTCCTTACTGTTTTTACTCATGGGATTGGATTCCTTTTTATGTAAGATAATTTGCCTTTGCTTGCTTACACTTTACATTATCATCCATTCTTCTCAAATGCATCATGGCAGCAGCTCAGATCAGCTCATTCCTGAGTCAACTACATTGTCATTTTCTCTGCCGTTTGCAGACCTAGGTTCTGCTCAGCACCTGGTCAGGCTAAACACACTCACCCTTGAAAAAGAGATCTTCCTTTTGAGCCTGCCTGGGCTCCTCTGTAAATGTGTGTCTTCCCCAGGGTCAGGGGTGGGTGACTAATTGGAGGCAGATTGCTGTTAAGTACACAGTGAGGGTGAAGTTCAAGGGGTCCTACAGAGTCTACCTGTAATCTGTTTCTTGTCTCCATCCCCCATTCCTTCCTGACACAAAGCTCTCCATACTCCTGAGTGACATCTTTGTTCACACCTGAAAGACTCCCTTTTCTACTACGACGTAATATTTTATTTTTCCCATAAGCATTTATTGGACCTGAAAGGAGGCTCAAATGCAACTTTTGCTCTGAAACTTTCTTCATTTTTCTAAGTTTTCCACTTTTGTATTTTGATTAAAAATCACCATAGCATAAAAATTGCAGTTCATCAGTACATGTCACCCTCCAAAATACTAGTGCATGTACTTGAATTTTGCACCATGTAATATTCATTTTTTTACAAGTTTAGTAGTAATTACATAACTTCCTGCAAAGTAGTTATTAAACAAATATATGGTAACACTAACTAGTAATGTGGACTGACTTTATTTTACTGATTTACCAATGAATAGCACCCAAGTAGACATTGGACCCCCAGACTTGTAACATACACAGTGAATGCTGATCTGAAATAATTCAAGAAAACATCTCCCACCCCCATGCCTTTGCAAGGCAAGATCTAAAACAGTGGTCACTCAAAAAATATTTAATGTAATTTTTTTTTTAATTCTCTGAGATCGTAGAGTACTGCTCCATCCTAATGTGTACCATGACAAAATAAGTACAGGAACCATCTCCTAATTTCTGTAGAGAACCTCAGTCAATCTCAGTAGGCTTCAGATCTACAGTTTCTTCAGGAAGATAGATTTTTTTAAAGTAACAAACCTGCTTTAGTCCATATATTGGCACCACAATAATTTCAGTGGGACTCGGGACTGCCTCCACATTAGGGGATGAGAAATGCGTACTGAAAATTCCCTTGCACAAACAGTTAGAAGAAGGTAAAACAACACAAAGTTCAGGTGAAAATGGGAGGCAGGGAAATTCATGTGGGGAGAGGTGAGCAAGTCCTAATGCAGGAACATGAGGAGGGACTGCCCAAGGGTTTCCTTCGAGAGAGGAGAAAGCTGAGCCTTTCCACATCTCATATTTTTCTTGATAGTGGTTTTTTTGGTGGGGCATCAATTTATTAAGAAGTCACCTAGAAGATGGGCCCTTTGACAAACCACCCATTGCCATGTGCTGCATTAGGGGCTGTGACCAGGCTCTGGCTCCCTCACTACCCAAGGCCAGTCTGCCCCAAGAGGACCCTCTCCTGCTGAGAGTGAGGCTGGAGGCAGTCAGGCATGTGGAAGTGGGCACTAGGTTTGGCTCACTGAAGCACTCACACTGTAAGCAAGTTTGGACCACAAGATAGTGAGTGGGTCCAGCAGGGAGAGGTTCTGGAAGATGCCCAACCTGTGAAGTGGCTGCTACAGTGAGAAGGATGGGCACCGAGAGCCTCTGCAGCCAGGGCTCTTGGAAATGTGGAAGGAGAGGCCAGGAGTAGAGGAAGAAAGGGCAGAGTGGGAGCTGACTGTGGGGCCAGCTTTAGGAAAAGGACATGGGTACCTGGGCTCCTAGGACAAAGTACGATGGCCAGCTCCACCATCTCCATCACCTTGGGGACTTGTGGTCACTGCCTCAGAGCCCTGCTGTGTTGGGGCTGGGGACACCTCCTGCTTGGGCAGGGGCAAGGCTCGACCCTGTGCTGGCATCAGGCAGCCTCCCTCAGCCTGGTCCTGGTGCATGGCTGTGCTATCTGGCCACGATTCTCTGTGGGATGCAGCCTTCCATCCCCAGTGCCTCAGGCCAGCCCTCGTGCTTGTTGGTGTGCTTACTGTTCTTCACGTGCTGCTTGAAGGGACTGCTGTTCTGCACACCCTGGGCCCCCACAAACACCCAGTTGTCATGGAAAGCTAGCTCCTTGGCATTCCTGCTGCCCAGCTCACTGAAAAGCTTCCTGGTCTCTTCATTCATCTTGGTGACTGGGTCATTACAGGATGCCACACATACCAAGGTGCCTTCATGCAGTGGCCGAATGATCTTCAACAGATCATTGACATCTCCAGTCCACATGTCGGAGGCACGGGCCTCAATGAGCTCACAGCTGACGCCATTCACCAGGGCAATATTCAGCCCAGGGCCCACGTTGTCCTTGACAGGGCTCATGAGCATCCTGTCCTCAAGGCAGATCTTGGGTTCAATGACGTTGGCAGCCCCACTGACCATGCAGAAGGCCAGGTGCTCCTCAGGACATGGCTGGGGCAGGCCACACTTGTACTTGCAGGCCCCTGGTCTGCAGTCACAGAACTTTCTGAGTTGTTGAGGAATTGCTGGATGCAAGGAAATCCACTGCCAGGCCCACCCAGGAGATCCTGACTACCATCCAGGTGAGACACACAGTGACAACTAGGGCCACGATGTGAAGTGGGCCTGCCAACCTTATGTCCACTTCTCCTGCTGGGTTGGGACCACCGGCAGGTGCACTGTTGGAGGCCAGTGTGCTCTGGCTGTGGGGAAATATGGGCCAGGTCAGGGAATGCCTTGTTGGGCTGAAGCCCAGCTCAACCCAGCCAGGAGAGGGAGCTCCACAGAACAACCCAGCAGGTCCCCCAGTGGCCACCGGGGGAGCAGCCAATAGGGTTTAAATAAGGACATGAATGAGAAATAAAGCATTTCAAAACTGCAAAGAATTATTTGGGTTGGAATAAAAAGTATTATTTATTTTTTAAATCACAATTTTTCAGTTTAAAATTTATTAATCACTATAATTAATTACACCACAGAAAAATATTATGGTGACATTCATATATATGTGATATTGAATAATTTATTTTGTACAGTTATTGATATATTTGAATGTGTATCATTTATACAGATAAGTTCCTATCTACCTACATATCACCTATCAAGTATTTTTCATGTTATATTTCTTTCTTAATTTGAGTGTATTTATTTGCCTTCTCTGGAATTTCTGTACAGACTATTTTGTGCATTTTCTACATATATTGTAAGAATAATTTGAAAACAAGAATTTTAAAGCAGTAGGAGGCAGGATGGAGAACTATCACATACTTTATATGCATACACTTCAGATGTCCCCAATGGTCCCTGTGTTCCTATAGTACCCCCGGCTGTCACAGCAATTATCATAAAGCAGTTTTATGGACTCTCTGGTCTTGCTGTGCTCTTCACAGAATTAATCAATCATTTCCTGGGCTAGCTGACTCTTTGGATGAGATTGCAATTTGCTGAGGAGAATAAATGTGAGGCTCAGACATGCTTTTGGACTCTAACTGCCAAGTACTCACTCCTGAGTGTTGCTTGTTCTCAACATGGAACAGAAGTGAGTCTCTCCTTGGTTCTCCCATCTCTGCCTTGGTTTCACTCACCCTGTGTCTGCAGTCAGGGTGGATCTGTCCAGCCAGCACAGTGCCATGTGGGATGTGGGGAGCTCAGTCTCCTCGGCTTTGTGTAAACCTGGTGCCTTGCCAGTGGGAGTAGGACCCCTGGGCACCCAGAGCTCAATCTGCAATGTACTCATTTTAATTTCTGGGTATGCCATTTCAACTTTGGATTCACCTTCACAGTTTTTCCTGTTACCCTGTCAGGACCACAGACCCTGCCAGTTTGCCTGGCCTGTCAGGTCTTTTTTTGAGACAATGGTGGAAAACTCCATGACCCATTAACTTGAGCACCCTGCATTCCTGCAGAGCCAGCACAATGTAAATAATGTTAATATCACCTCTCTGGGAGGCGGGGTGCAGCTGCCCCTGAGCCCGCTATCCCAGAGGTGTTTTCTTGGCTACCACCAGGGGCAAATGCAGATCACTTTTCTGGGCCCTGCTGTCACAGGCACAGCTGCCATGGCCCAGAGGTTTTGTCTTGCAGCTCACCTGTCCCCAGATGCTGCTGCCACAGGTGCCAGAGGTCTTTTTTCCAGGTGCTGCTGCTGATGTTGATGCCAATGCTCAGAGGTCTGCTGCCCTAGACGCTGCCTCAGAAGCCCGGCTGCCATCTACACTGCTGTCACCTCTGCTGCTACTGTTGACACTGCTGCTGCCAAAGCTGTTGCTGCTCCCAGGAGATCTCCTCTCTGGGTGCTGCTGCAGCTGCAGGCACAGCTGACTCTGCTGCCAGGTCTGCCAATCCCCCTACCTGCTGCCAATGCCCCTGCCTATAGCTGCTGCTGAACCCCCCACCAGCTGCCACTGACTCCTGCCACTACCACTTCTACCACTGCCCAGAGGTCTGCTGCCAGGGAGACTCAAGGTTTGGTCACATGTGGCCACATCCACTTTGAGATGTCAGCCAAAGCCTGGGGTTTGTTTGGGGTTCCAATGGGTTTGCTGCCACTGCCATCTTTGGGCACAATTGCCCCTGCATGGGGACACTGGAAAGGACCACGAGACTGAACCGGGGATCTCCTCCTGGGAGTGTGGGTTACCACCATCTAGGTACTGTCTCTCAGGATTGCTCACCCCTGATGGTCTCTCTCCAAACTCCAGTGGCATTGAGATCTTGGAATTGCAACATGACTGAACACAGGACATATGAGGCCCAGATTGGTGAGATAGTGACTGGGTCTGCCAAGACCCTGTCTGGGCCAGGAAGTCTTGTGGGAAGTCAGAGACAGGAGTAAGAAGCTTTTGGATGCTGGTATAGACACTTGCTCAACTTTCCACTGACATTTATTTTATTATTACTTTTTCTTCTCTGCCACCTTTGTTCAAATTTAGAGCACATTTTTTGTGCATCAGTTTGTTTAAGATGGTGATATATGCATAGTCTGTTGCACTTCTGCTGTACATGCTTATATTTTTAATTTTTTCTCTTCACATGTGTTCTTCCTCTCAGTTGTCTGCCTTCCTAGATTCCCCTTCTACCTTTTCTCCACCTAAGAGCCAATGACTGTTGATTCCTCTTCCAATCCTCCTGTGGATTTTTGCTTATGGCTTCTCTCTTTCTCACTCATGAACACCATGTCCTACACTGTTTCTGTTCTTTCTTTGTCCACTATTTGAGATTGCAAATCCATTTAGCAAATTTACTGTTTTTATTGTGAACAGTCAACTCATCAATGCTGTTTATAGCAAAAGGGCAGTGGACACCTTGCTGGAGCTATTAGATTTGAGATGTAAATTGTTTGCACTGGGTGCTGTTGATATTGGTCTCCCTCTTAGAGGCAGGGTACATGACTTCTTCAGTGACAATATAGGTCTACAGGGTAGAAGCTGAATTGCCTCAGATCTATACAACTAGATGGGAAAACACACAGGCAACATAAAAAAACAAGGAAACAAAGGCCACAAACAAATCAAGCTAGCCCCAATAAGAGAAGCCACTGACAAAACAGAAGAAATGTCCAAGAAGGAGTTTAGAATGTACATAGTTAATCTGATCTGTGAAGTAAAGGATGGTATAAAGAGTAAAACTGAAGAGAAAATACAGGAAGTGAAAGATCATTTGAATAAAGAGTTAGAGATTGTGAAAACACAAAACAAGCAGGAATCCTTGAAATGAAGGAATGACTAAATCAAATTATAAATTCAAAGGAAAGAATCACCAACAGGCAAGACCATTTGGAAGAGAGAACCTCAGACCATGAAGACAAAATATTTAATATTGAAAATAATGTTGACCAGGCAGAGAAGATGGTATGAATCCATGAACAGAAATTCCAAGAATTATGGAATAACATAAAAATTTGAAATTTAAGAATTATTGGGATAGAAGAAGGAACAAACAAAAGGAATGCACAATCTTTTCAATGACATATCAAAAAATTTCCTAAACCTAAAGAATGAAATGAAAAATCAAATACAGGAGACTTGCAGGACCCCTAATATCCCAAACTGCAGCAGAACAACACCAAGACACATTATAATGAAAATGACTAAAATACAAAATAAGAATGAAACCTTGAAGGCCATGAGAGAAAAAAGGAAATTACATATAGGGGAAAACCAATTTGGATCTCAACTGATTTCTCAACCCAGACCCTCAAACTAGGAGGTCATGGGACAACATATTTCAAACTTCAAGAGAAAATGGATGCCACCCAAGAATTTTATATCTATCAAAATTAAGCTTCAGATTTGAAGATGAAATAAAAACATTGCATGATGAAGAAAAGTTGAAGGAATTGACAGTTAAAAAACCTGCCCTTTTGAACCTTCTCAACAAAATATTCCATGAGGATGAAGTGAAACAAAAAGTGAAAACCAGCAAAGGGAAGAATTACATGAAAGGTATAGTTAAAGGAGAAACTAAATTAAATTAAAAGCCAGAAATAAACCAAAATGACTTGGTATATGAGTCACATCTCAGTAATAACCTTGGCTATTAATGGCCTAAGCTTATCAACCAAAGGACATACACTGGTAGATTGTATTAAAAAACAAGACCCAACAATATTCTGTCTCCAAGAGTCACCTCATAGGCAAAGACATTCACAGACTGAAGATGAAAGAATGGGAAAACCCTATCACTCATATGGATTGCTTACACACGCAGGGGGTATATCCTCATATAAGATAAAGTGAGCTTCAAGCCAAAGTTAACCAGAAGGGACAAAGAAGGTCATTTCATTCTACTGAAGGGAATTATACAACAGCAAGACATAACAAGTGTAAATTTTTATGCCCCCAAAATGGAGCACCTATGCACATCAAACGAACACTTCTCAGTTTCAAGAATCAAATAGATCACAACACAATAATACTGGGTGACTTTAACATACCTCTCTCACTACTGGACAGCTCCTCTAAACAAAAACTAAATAAAGAAACTATAGAAATATATAACACAATAAATAGTTTAGATTTAACAGACATATACAGAATATTTCATTCATCAAAGAGTGAATAAAGATTGACATAAATCCTTCTCTAAAACAGACCATATCTTATGGCACAAAGCAACACTTGCACTAGAAAAAGAAGAAAAAATAAATGCCAAAAACAGGAAATAATTAAAATAAGAGCTTGAAAACAATGAAATTAAAAGTGTCAATTGAAAAGATTGAGAAAACAAAAGTTGGTTCTTTGAAAAAAAATCAATAAAATTGATAAACCCCTCACAACACTAACAAAGAGAAAAATAGAGAAAACCCAAATTGTTAAAATACATGATGAAAAAGGAAATATCACAACAGACACCATTGAAATACAGAAGATAATTAGAAACTATCATGAAAATTTATGCTTCAACAAAATAGAAAATATTGAAGATATTGACCAATTTCTAGAGTCATATGACCTACCTAAATTGAATAAGGAGGTCATACAAGTTTTAAACAGAACAATTCCAAGTAATGGAATAGAAAGTGCCATTAAGAGCCTACCAGTTAATAAAAACATAGGACCAGACATATTCTCAGTCAAGTTCTACAAGACCTTCAAAGAAGAATTAGCATCAATACTCCTCAAATTATTCCATGAAGTAGAGAAGGAGGGAACCCTTTCGAACTCATACTATGAGGCTAATGTCACTCTGATACCTAAACCAGACAAAGACACATCAAGGAAAGAAACCTTCAGGCCAATATCCATAATGAACATAGATGCTAAAATTCTCAATAAAATTCTGGAAAATTCTATGAAAACATATTAAGAAGAAAGTGCAGGGCTGGACTTGTGACTCAGTGGTATCATGTGCATTCCTATACATCAGTAATGAATCCACCGAAAGAGAAATAAAGAACACTACCACATTCACAACTGCCTCAAAAAAAAAAAAAGTACTCTACAATGAGAACTAAAGAACACTAAAGAAAGAAATGCTCCTGGATAGGCAATATTGATATTGTCAGAATGGCTATAGTACCAAAATTTACACAAACTTAATGCAATTCCTTTTAAAATCCCAATGACATTTTTCATGGAACAAGAGAAAGTAATCAAGAAAATTCATTTGTAAAAATAAGAGAACCAGAATGGCCGAAGAAAAACTTAGCAAGAAGAGTGAAGCAGCAGGAGTTCGTCACAATACCAGACCTCAAACTATGCTACAGAATTATCGTTATTAAAACAGGATGGTATTGGCACAGAAACAGACATGTAGACCAATGGTACAGAATAGACACACAGAGACAAACCCACATAAATACAGGTATCTCACACTAGACAAAGGTGCCAAACACATTCACTGGAGAAAAGATAGCTTATTCAACAAATGGGAGTGGAAGAAAAATAGAAACCCACATGAAATAAAATGAAATTAAACACTTATCTCTCACTCTGCATGAAACTCAGCTCACTGTGGATGAGAGATTTAGGCACTACAACAGAGACCCTGTGACTACTACATGGAAAAGCAGGCCCAAGTCTTCACCATGTGGGCCTAGGTCCTGACTTCCTTAACAAGATCCCTAAAGCCCAAGAGGTTAAATCAAGAATCAATAAATGGGACAGATGCAAACTAAAAAGCTTCTTTTCAGCAAAAGAAACAAAAATAATGTGAAGAAAGATTTTACAGATTGGGAGAAAATCTTTACTTTATGCACTGCAGATAAAGCATTAATCTCTAGGATATATGAAGAACTCAAAAAATTTAACACAAAAAAACCTAAAAACACAATCAATAAATGGGCTAAGGAAATGAACAGACACTTCACAGAAGATACACAATCTATCAATGAATATATGAAAAAATGTTCACCATCTCTAGCAATTAGAGAAATGCAAATTAAAACTATCCTAAGACTTCATCTCACTCCAGTTAGAATGGCAATTATCAAGAATACAAGCAACAATAAATGTTGGTGAGAATGGGTAGAAAAAGGTACACTCATACGTTGCTGGTGGGAATGCAAAAAGGCGCAACCTTTATGGAAAGCAGTGTGGAGATTCCTCAGATCTTGGAATGGAATCATGATTTCACTCATTATTCCACTCCTTAGTTTATACCCAAAGGATTTAAAATCAGCTTACTACAGTAATCCAGTCACATCAATTTTATAGCAGTTCAATTTACAATAGCTAAACCATGGAAACAACCTAGATGCCCTTTGACAAATGAATGGATAAAGAAAATGTGGTATATATATGCAATGGAATATTACTCAGCTCTAAAGAAGAACGAAATTCTGGAATTTGCTGTTAAATGGATGGAGTTAGAGAATATCATGCTAAGTGAAATAAACCAAACTCAAAAAAACCAAAGGTCAAATGTTTACTCTGATATGTGGATGTTAATTCACAATAAAGGAGTGGATAGGGAAGAATAGAGTTACATTATATTAGGTAGTGGGGAGTGAAGGAAGGGGAGGGGGTATGGGGAAGGAATGATAGTACAGGGAAACAGACATTATTACATCATGTGCATGTATGACTGCATGACCAATGTGATCCTGCAATATGTATAATCAGAAAAAAGAGAGATTAGACTCTATTTATGAATAATCTATCAAAATGTATAAATGCATTCTATTGTCATGTACAATTAATTAGAACAAATTAAATTAAATTTAAAAAATAATGTTAATGTCTTCTGCCAGGTGACACCATAGTTTGATCCCTGAAATTACTGCCATGTGGTTTCTGAATGTCTTCATTGCTGAGCATGGTAAAACAACTTCTTGGACCCCTGTGCAAGCAGGGTGGCCCCAAGACACTTCTCAAGAGAATTTTCCCTTCTACATCCTTCAGTGTTTAATAAGTGTGGTCTTTCAAATTCTTTAGCTGTCCTCAATCTCTTTTCTATTGTGTCTTTTTGAAATACTTGGCATCTCTTAAGGGACTAAAGTGGGTTTGTCACCACACCTTTCTTGGCCTCAGTTTTTTAAATGAACACTTTAAAATCTTATCAAATCTGTGTTTTAATTCTACTAATATAAATAACTGCTCTTTTTACAAAGCTATATGTCTCTGTCATTGATATAAATATTCTAAAGTTTTTATTAAACTTGGAAAAGTCTGATGGTTCTGACATAATGTTGTCTATCATGAATATCACCTCGAAACACTTAATAGATTAAGTTACTGTATTGTCTTGTTGGTGGTTAAACTCTCATCAAATTTGTAACTATGGGCTGTGTTAAGTCTTTGTCTTTTGCAATTTTGATTCTACAAAGCACTGACAAACCTAATCACAGAAAAGCTCTAACAAGTACTCTTAAATATAGTTTCCTCATGAGCACAGACCTATTATTCAAAAAGCTGTGTTTCCAATATATATCTTTGATAGAATTGATATTACCATGAAAAAATTGTTTTCTTGGTTCATGACTAATACACAAAGTAAATGTTTTTACTAAATTTTGCAAAAGTTCTATACCACACCCACATACTTTACAGGGCTTTTTTGCATTATTTGACACAAAATGTGAGATACCATGAAGTCCTTACATCTATATTTCCTTTTTTCATCTCCTTTGCCACCATGCTTTCAAAAAAAAATAAGTAAAATGTCTGAAAATATTCATCAAAGTGACTCATCTCCATTGGACTGGTGGTTGTAATTCTCGTCATCATTATCAGGCATGACTCATTATCTTAATCACTAGAGAAGCAAGATATGTGGGAGGAAAAACCGCAGGAAGCTGACCTATAGTTCATCCCAGAAGTTTGGTCCCCCCACAGTGGGTCACTCCTGGACAATAAAAGATTGGCAGCTGTCACAGGTGGGGAAACCCAGGTTGCTCTTCCCCGGGGGATGGATTTGGATGTCAGGACATGAGGGTTGTAACCTGTGTTCTCTCTTTCCTTCATGGACAAGGAGAATCTTCCTTTGTCATGTTCCAAATACAGAGTAATATTACTGTGATTTTTTCTACATTTTTGGATAAAAATTCTTTAGGATTTTTTTGTAAAGTTTTCCTCTCTGACAATATTTGATATAGGAACTGTGAAATATTCAACAGAACATTAATATATATAACTGCAAATGATTTCAGAATATATAATGGATTAGATTTATACATTAGAATGCATTGATAAAATTACACCTTTTATGAAGGATTCATGGGAATAATATGGTAAATCATATAATTATTTAATAAAATAACTGAGTTTCCAATAAAGAGACTTTGTGGTAGGCAGTGTAACTTGTAAACTCCACATAAGAGCACTTGATCTCATCTAACTCCACCCAGTGAAATTAGGATGATGCTGAAATTCATCTTTATCATTTCCCTGAGAACATCTCTCTTCCTATTACTCTCCTCACAGCTTCCTTTACCTGTTGTTCCAGAGGCTGTAGATGATAGGATTCAAGAAGGGAGGAATCATGGTGTAACAGGCAGAGAGAAGCATGTCCTGGTGTATGTCAGAGGTTGCTGAAGGTCTCAGGTACACACCTGTGCCAGAACTGAGGAAGATGGACACCACGAGGATGTGAGGGATGCAGGTGGAGAAGGCTTTGCTCAGGGCTCTGGTGGGAGCTGAAGCACAGTAGAAAATATGCGTATATATGACATGACAATAAAAGTAAAGCAACCACCACACACAAACAGCACAGAAACAAGAAGGACCATGTTGCTGGTGGTGTCAGAGCAGGAGAGCCTCAGCAGAGAGGGGATATCACAGAAGAACTGATGGACCTCATTTGAGTGGCAGAAGGACAGCCAGAAGGTGTTTCCAGTGTGCACACCTGCATACACCAGGCCATTGAGCAGGGAAGCCAGGGTCATGCAAACACAAAACTGAGGGTTCATGATGATGGGGTACTGGATGGGCTGACAGATGGCCACATAGTGGTCAAAGGCCATATGGAGAGAAACAGCATCTCCACACATGCACAAAAAATGACCAAGAAGATCTGGATTACACAACCAGACACTGAAATAGTCCTGTTACCAGTGAGAGAGTTGACACAGGCACTGGGGACAGTGGTGGAAATGTAGCACATGTCCAAGATGGACAGGTTTCTGAGGAAGAAGTACATGGGCATATGCAGGTTCTGGTCAGCAGTGGTGACAGTGACGATGAGCAGGTTCCCTAACAAAGTACTCAGATAGGTCAGTAGGAATACTGTGAAATAGAGGACTCTCATATTCCAGCCATCAGGAGAGCCCAGGAGGAGAAATTCAGTAACCCTGGTGGAATTGGTCATGTACTGGAAGTTCTGGTTGTGTGGAATGATAAAGTCATAAGAGAGAGGAAACAAATCATGATTAATGCAATTAGAGTACAAATTCATGTCCACAGTGTTTCTTGAATTTTTAGTTGCTTTACCTGCATAGGAAAGGTCACTCCTGATTTTCTGATTATTTAGTCATCTCTGAGCAGAGTGCAATCCCTAGGGCAGGTGTGGAGGTCTGAAAGCCCGGAATCTGGGTGTGACCTACAGGGTTGTCCTCAGCTCCTCCATCATGCCTCCCTTGACCTCTTGAGACTCCCATGCAGACACTTGCAGGGGCTGCTCACCTCTTCTCCTGCATGACCACTTTTCTCACAGTGTTCTTTAATGATTTGTGATTTAGTTAACTTCTGTCTCTTCCATAAATACAATTTCACCATTATTTTGCCATTTTCTCCACACTTACATAATTCTAATTATGATTAACAATGCAAATGCATTTTTTTATATTTATGTAGGAATATATCTATTGTTGGAGTATTCATCACAATGATCATGAAAAATTTTACTCATTAGGAAACAGTCTGTAACAATCAACGTTTCCCTTCCCAGGGCTGTAGGTACAGTGTTGAGGAATCAGAGCTGACATGACTGCACCTGGACTGTGCTTCAGGTGCCCACCTTTCCTGTGGTTCTCCCAGGACCTGGGTGGTGCTGCCTCAGGTCACACACTCAGCCCTCCAGTTTCAGCTCCCACTGGGGCTCTCTTTTCATCTCCAATAAATGAATTATATGTCAGAAATCAGCCCAGGTGACATTTTCCTAAACTTTTAATTTTACCTTAATATTTTTACTTTGTGTTCAGCACCATGAAGTGGAAGTTTCCTTTGTTCACACAAGAGTTTGTATTTCCATTGTTGACACATTCCATTATATTTCTTTCTTCTCAATGGCATCATAAATATACAAAAGAGATACTGACTGCATATCATAAAAGGGATTTTTAGCTCATAGGTACAACACTTCTAAAGCAGCTCAGACCAGCTCAATCCCCAGTCACTAAAATCACCTTCAGCTCAGCCCTCTGCAAACCTGGGTCTGCCTCAGCACCTTGCCAGAATAACCACACTAACCTTAGAAAACTGACCTTGCTGAGCCTGCCTAGGCTCCTCTGGGATATGTGCGTGTCTCCCAGGGTTACCTGGGGGCATGAAGAGGTAATGGTAGGTTATTCTTAACTTGTAACTGAGGGTGAAGTTGAAGGGGTCCTACTCTGTCTACCTGCAATCACTTTCTTCGCCATCTATCATTCCACCTCCAAACAAATCTGAAGCTGACACTTGAGTGACATCCTTGTTCGCAGCATCCCTGGAGTTTGCTGATACAGGCCTATTCTACAGTGGTATACCAATTTAATTTTTCCTATTCCTATGAATTGTTTTTTTTTTTTTTAATTTTAGTCATGAATTGGTCTTTAAGAGAGGCTCAAATGACCCTTTTCCTCAGGAAACTGCTTTACAACTCAATTATTTCCCACTTTTCTGTAGTGTTAGATATGGAGATGTCGCATTACTTTCACTAAATCAGTATATTTTTATCACTGAACTCACTGATGGAAATTTGTTGAATTGGGACCTTGTATCATTCACCTTTTTATCCTTTCAGGAGTAAGTACAGGACGTCCTTCACAGTGGTTCATGAACTAATGCGTGGTGGCTTTGTTGACTGACCACTCACCTGAACCCGCATTCTTTACTGATTGACAGATGAAGGGCTCCCCAGCAGATCTCCCCCTTCCAAACTGCTGTGACACACAGTGCAGGCTGGGGTGAGGTCATGCAAGTCCAGGGGGCTGTGCACTTGCCAGGTAAATCTCTTCACAGCAGTAATATCACTTAAATACATTACTGATGACACAAGTATGGCTACAGCTGTTGGAGATTATGAGATTTTGGAAAGAAGAAAAATATTAATGTTTTTAAATAATTTGATTTCCATGACAGAAATAATACAATATGTAAGAAAGTGCATGTGACAAATTCAGAAGGCGATAGGTGCTCAGAAATATCCATATAAAAATCTTGCAGGTTTTTAACCTTCTATACTGACCTCCAGGCACTCCAGGTGTCCTTGCTGACCAACCCTAGACATTTGTCTCAAATATTAGATGGATGATTAAATATGTGTTTGGAATTTGGAAACTGGCATAAAACTACACAGACATATTCTTTGTTTCTATTTTTTCAACCAAATCATGTACTGTTTTTGTTTTTCAAATGGAAAATTCTTCTATAAGTAGTTTGAATCATATGAGCTTAATTAATGTCCTTCATAGCTTAAGAGTTTTAACTACAAAAACTCTTCTCTAGATTTGACTTAATATTTTTATGGATTATACTCATAGGAAACTTCAGATGATGGATATAATACAATAAATATATGAATCACCACTTTATTTCGAGGGTTCTCAGAGCATTCTTACAGATCAACAAAATACGATTACCTTGTTTACCTAGATTTTTATAAATAAGAAATAAGCATTGGTTTCTGTAGTTTAATCTCTAATTTTGGAGTGTTCAGAATTACATTGTCCTTCAAGGTGTCAAAAAGCTTATTGAATTTTCTTCTTAACAAGCAAAAATTAGAAACATAATAAAACACAGCTCAGGTAGCATGAAGTTCAGGAAAAGAAGTAGGAGAAGTTAGCACATATTCAATGCCAGAAGCATGAGGAGGGGCTGCCCAGGTGCTTTCCTCAGTAAGGGGGAACAGCTGGGGGTTTCATTTTGGTCCTTCTCTTGATAGTACTTAATAAGGAAGGGTATGGGAAACAGATTGCATTTAATAATGCACAGAATTGCTTGGGTTGCAAGATACAGGAACTACTTATTTTCTGAATTACTTTTTTCCTATTAGCAATTATGGCTCAGTGCTGTTCATCAGCCATTAAGGAACGCTAAGGGGCACTTTGTCACATCCTGACCTCCATAATGTGCTTCCAAATCTGTGTAACTTCATTTTTATTTTTACCAGTGGACACACACTCTCCTCACACCTGATATACATTTAATATGAAATGGGAAAAATTATTGAAAAGGAGAACATAATTGTGATCAGGAAAAATAGGTGAGGTTGATTAATTCAAAATGCTTCAGTGAAAATTATATATAATGTTAGATGTTTTATTCCCAAAGATGCTGAAAAATAAGAACACATATTATTTACTAAATGAATTCTTTTCTAACTACCTGTCATCTGTCAGCTCTTTGGCATTTTGTGCTTCTTGCCTTAAAAGGAATGTATTCCTTTGTTGCTTCTTGAATCTGGGCAGATAATTCTGTGCATTTTCTAGGTGTGTGGTAAGTAAAAGTAATTTGAAAAGAATAATTTTAAACCCATAAGAGCTAGCATGAAGAACGATCACTTGTCTTACTTGCACATTCTGTGCAGACATCCAGGACACTCCAGGTACATTACTACTGAAGCACAAGAAAGCAAAGCAAATACTACTGTACAAGTCCTCTCTGTACCTGTTTATCTTTACAGAATGAATCATTTCTTTCCTTAACTAGCTGACTTTCTGGATGAGAATGCAATTTGTTGAGCAGAATAAAAATGAGGATTCAGATGCATTTGGATGCTGACTGCCAAATACTTACTCCCAGAAGTTGCCTGTTCTCTACACTTTTGCTGAATGGAGTCTCTCCTTGGCTTCTCCCATCAACTGTGTCTGCAGGCAGGGTGAGCCTGTCCAGCCAGCACAGTGCCATGTGGGATGTGGGCAGCTCAGTCTCCTCTGCTTTATGTGAAACTGGTGCCTTGTCAGTGGGAGCAGGGTACCCCGGAGCCCTGAGCTCAGCCTGCAGAGACAACAGGAGGCCTGAGCACAGCACCAGGCAGCAGCACCTCTGGGCCTAGGAGAGGACCTGGCCATGTGCCAGCATGGACAGTGGATGATAGGACTGCTCTGCTGGGCATCACCCCAAGTCATTCCTGAGAAAGGAGTAACACTGGGGAGACAGTGATGGTCTAACTGGGTGTGTTTTCATCTCCACTCCTTCACCTCAGTGTGAGTTAGGGGAGTGTATGGGGGTCAGTTAACCTTAGGGTGGTGAGCAACTCTCACTCACTCACCAACCTGTTAGTGTAAACATCTAACTCTGTCATCACTTCAGTACAAAATCTCTAATCATTGGTATGAAATCCACATGACATATAGTTAACCTCTGTAACAGTTTATGGTAATCAATTAAGTGTAATTTACTAGATTTTCAAAATTGTACAACTTCCAACTGCATCTTTTTCCCAAATATTTCTATTTCTTGAAATGGACCATTTAATCTGTTACACGTATTGTCCATCCTTATCTTTATCACAGTCACTGGAAACCACTAAGTATAATCACCATGCTAAAGTTTTTTGTTTTAACTTAACAAGGATTTATTCACAGGAATACATGTAAGTAGAGAAAAATAACTGAAAAGCTAAACAAATGAAAAGAACAGGAACCAAACCAACATTCATTCTATAGCTTTCACCTTGCTGTCTGCATGTATCTAGGGCACAGAGGGCCACCAACATGCACCAGTACAGTGTAGAAAGCCTGCATTACATTTATAAAATTAAACATTTCTTTGGATCAAACTTTGAACACATAAAGTAAAGCTTGAAGGCAGTATGTTGAGTGGGAATACACATTGAAGAGAGCAATCATTTTTCATCTTGTACAGTTGTCTTCATGTGCCAACTACTCTCATTGCAGCCCTTTACAGATCTTTTACCATATCATTTAAATTTTGGAAGGTTTGAAGCAATCACTGGTAGTATACAGCCATGTAGAAAGCACAGCACACTGACAGCACGGAGGCAAAGATGTTGCACCGGTTCAGCATCAGCTTTCCACACTATGCAGAATACACACATTACAATACCGATTTTATTCCTAACAGACTCTACAAAGATATTTCAAGATCTAGCTGAAAACTGGAGTGCTTTTACATATCTATTTACTTTTTTAATATCTATTTTCTTGATAAAAATAAAATCCACAAATCTTCCAAAGAAATTTTAAAAGCAGGGATACACCAAACTGATGAAACGCAATGCAAACTGGTGACATATAGGTCAACGAATACCAGTCTTGCTCTATATGATGCAAGATGCTAGCTTCCCACTGATTTACCTTCAATCGCTATGAGCCAGAACGCATGCCTGAACCTTAAACTGCACTTTAATAAAATGCGTTGGTCTTGAAGTTAAATCTAATGAAATACAGTCATTAAATAATATGCACTACATTAATGTTTCAATGTAAATTCAAGGTGTCAACTTCAGTTTTGATATGTCCAACCCCTTTTACTCCCCCTCCCTTCCCACCCTGCAAAGGTACAAGGCTTGACTCGTTTGGATTTCACAGGGTCCTTCATTGTTTGAATTTGTTTTGTTTATTTCCAATATTTTTGGGGGAGTCTTACATTGTAATTTCCAAGATCCTGCTTCTACAGTGGGAAGGGCCAGCTGATTTTTAACTCTATTAGGTTTGTTTGTGTAGCTCTTCATCAGCATGCAAACAAGGCACCATAATGTGGCAACAGTTATATGAAAATATTTACATTAAAAAATAAAACCATTTTGGTGTTTGTAACCCATTCTGAGGTTTCCTTTATTGTGCATTACAGAATTTTTTCTCTTCCTTATCCCTATGCATCATCATGTGGTTCTTGTTTTGGTACAATTCCCCATAATATTCCAGAATGTACTGTTTTGTGAGTACACTGAATAGAGGTCTTTGCTTCTTTACATCCAGTGCAGAGTTATAATTGAAGTTGTAATTTCCACCCACAAAGGTTCCAGATATTAAAAAACATTTCCCAAAATTGACTTAATATAGTAGCCATACATCTGCCACCCACCCCTCCCAGTAGGGTTGGGATCACACTATATTCCCTACTGATATAGTCTTCTCTCTGTGAAGAGTAACAATTTCCCTGGGTGCAGAGGCTCCCTTGTAGTATCTAAGATTAAAGGACCCCTAATTTTTGGGTCTGCAGCTTAAGTGTGCTAGATTAAACACCATAAAAAGCTACAGACACTCTTTAAGGGAAGAGGAAACTGGTCAGAGAAATGCCTCCAATTTTCATCCTCAACTTGATCTTTAAATCCATGAAGGATCTTACAGAACATGTGGCTGAGATCATTTTGGGATTGATCCATGAGGCAACAGCATCACAAAAATATAAAAAATCTTGGATTACACCACTAGGCTTCACACTGATCATGGTAAGAGTCCCATGGAATGCTGAGTCCTTTTCTTCATTGTCTCTTATGTTTCCCAGAGAAGTACACTGGCATCTTATGAACTGCAGTAGAATGGGGGCCACCTCTTGGGACAAGTGTAACAAGACGAGCATTGTTATTGCTGTATTCTCTAACAACATCTCTCGTGTGTTGATCTGTTAATGATCGCTAAAAGCTGGTTCAAGAACAGGAATGTAAGGCTGCATATCTATACCCCTGTGAGTGGAGATTTCTCCAATTGCCTGGGTGCCTTTTTGCAGAATGAAATGAACTCTGGATTTAGGCTGGCTCCCAATATTGGCATGAAATTGACTATGCAAAGTTTAACATGCTGAAAGCAAATTTTAGTCATGAAAACTAATAGGGCAAAGAAACTCTGTTGAATTTTTGACATTTTCACCTGCATGCATTGATACATTAATGTTAGGATGTTACTCCGAGCTACCAACTGTTCAATGTTGCCTCCAAGTCCTTCAGCCAGGTCACTGAGTAAATCAATAGCCACTCTCATAAAATCTTTTTCTGGAGCCTTATACTGATCTGGTTGAGCATCACTCAGAATGGCTTGTGCAAGTGTCTTGTGCAGTTGGTTCACACAATTCTGATACACAGGCTCACAGTACGGAAGGAAGTTGAACTGCAGGGCCATAGGAACTGAAGATAGGCACTCAAAGGAAAGAGATCATTATCTTCATCCTTTAACATTCTCCTTTTCTGGATCAGTGGAGGCATTATCACCTGAATATGTTCTGGTTGGTCTGAATAATATTCTGCAGAATCTGTTAACGTTCCAATGGCATCATAAACAATGAGCAGGTTTTATGTTGGTATTTATTGAATGCCAAGACCAGGGTGTCAAGCATATAAGCAGGGTAAGGAACAGGTTCTGTGTAAGCCTCCTCTTCAAGGGTATCAAAGGCACTGCTGGCAGCTTCTCCCACTCTCTGTTCCCATCCAGGATATGCTTTAGCAACTCTGCCATTAATGGCTCCAGGTATGTGTCTGGTGGCTGGCTGACTACCCAGTGTGCACAATGGCTAAGTGTCCAGCATGTACCAAATGTACAAGGACCTTTTCATCATAGAGGAACTGAATAGGGAGATGGGGAGGGATAAATTCAGGCAGTTATGGAATCATGCATTGCATGCAACCTTCAGCAATTTCTACTAAAACCAAAATGCCTGACTCTTTAACAACCCATACATGATGAAAAAGCAGTTCTTTCAAGAGAGACAAGATATGTGGCACTAGTTCATTGCTATACACATTTGCAAGAACATCTAATGCAGCAGCAGAACATTTTCTTGGATCCCAGTCAGAAATCGTATCATCATCATCATCATCCTCTTCATCGACTTCCTCTTCAATTCCCTCTTCATCATGCTGCTGAGCCACAGTTCTTGATCAGGGAAAATGTACCTCTATACCCTGATCACCATCAGGAATCACTTTAGGTTTTTCAACATCACCAATGAGCATCATCATAACTGTATCTGAATACTTCATGTCTTTCACTAACACAGGAATCAATTTAGGAAGATGCATCATGAGCATCTTTGCATATTGACTGTTCAGTCAAAGTATGCCAAAGTTTACAGGCTTCTAAAGCCACATTTTCATCTTGCTCTTGAGTCCTCTGTAGCATGCTCTCACCTGTATTACATATGTGAGGAAGCAGGCAATCCATTCAAACTTCAATCAGCATCACAAGAGCCTGGCACACATTTCTTTGTACCACTGGTTCCTCATCATCAGAGTTTGAGTCCTACTAAAAATGAACTGATTGACACATGAGACCTTATTTTTGGGCTACTGTGTTTGAAGAACTGTAAACATTTGGGAATCATGGCATTGAGAGGGTGATCTAAAACATCATTATTTGAAATGTCAGCAGAGCCTTCACCTGTCTTCTGAAGGGCCCCAAATGCTCCCTCACAGGTGTCATGATCTTCACAATCAGTAGGTTACAAAGTTTTGGTAAGTGGTCAGACAGGTTCTGCAGTTCTCCCTTGGACATGATGGTTGTAGTCAATATGCCTCCAGGGGCTTTGATAAAGGAGAGGAGTCACCAATAGTATTTAAACATTTACTTCTAATAAAATATGTCACACCACTTAAGAGGTTCTGAAAATATGCTTTCATGTTATTCTTCCAAATGAGGCCACTCAATGATCTTGTGGGTTCATGTTCAGATTTTAATTTTGTAAGAACAACAATCAGGTAGTTGTTAAAATCTGAATATTGATTGGGTTGTTCCAGTTTCTAGAACAAACAGTAGTTAAGGAAACTTCCTTGTGTAATTGAATTCCGTATTAAGTAATTTGCTGCTTATTGACAATAAAAATAAGAGGCTTAAGTTTTCTTTAAAGAATTAAATTCTTTGAGCTTAACAAAACATGGTTAAAAAGTTCATTGTTGCATGATCCTCTGGAGGGTTGTGTCTAGGAACTGGGACTCCTTCAGCAGCAGCAGGATTTGGTGAAGACCTTGCTCCTCAGGTTGATACTCATATTCCATCATGCTTTGCTATCCTGGGTGTCCCAGAAGAAGTTCCTGTAGGTGATGTCCTGTGGCACAACTCTCAGTAGCTCTGCTGCCAAAGACTGCTGCTGCTGCTGGGGCCCCGAGCCCAAGAACCATGTCTGCCTTCATATGTCCTGACAATTTTGTATGATTAGACTCATTCAATATGTGCTCATTTTTATGACTTGGCTCAGCCTGATATTTTCAAAATTAGTCCACATCGTAGTATTTATCACTTTCTTCATTCCTTTAAGGGATGAATGAGATGCCATCATATGTGTCCACCAGCATTTTAAAAATCCACAAGTCCACTCACTGATGGGTGTTTTGCCCTTTGCTTTGTTTACACAATGTGGGATTTGTTGGTGATTGCCTTTCAGGATCCATTGCATAATGGGCAAATATCCGTATGAACATGGTCTATAATCATGTTGATGTGCTCTTGTATTTTTTTGCTAGATATTTTTGAGAATGTTTCCTATGTTCTTATCAGGGATATTGTTCTGTGGTCTTCTTTTCTTGTTCAGTAGTTTTCCATATTATCTTAAGCTAATCATGCCCCACATTGTGCATGTTATAAAGAAAAATAATTATCTGTAGATCCAACCAAAGAGAAAAATAATCAAGAATCTATCTTGACAGTCATCAATAAAGATGGCCACCGTGGTCTTTAGGCCACAAGTTCTGTTAGATTGGAGGACTCCGGGGCAGCTGCAGCAGGGAGCTGATGTGTCACTGCATGGACCCAGAGGGTTCACAGGGTAGTAAAACTGTACAGTGTAAATGACTCCACACAATGGAGACAATGTTAGTTACTATGTCTAAAACTTAATTTGACTTAAGTTCCAAGGTCAATGAAAGAATGAAAATATCCAGGAACAGTGTCAGTAATTGAGCTGGTCCTTGTTGGTCCAAGTAACAAATATAATTTAGCCTATTATACTTGCATGTGTACAGAGCAAACTGCCTTGGTTCCAGAGTCTAGCATAATGAAGGAACACTGATCATGTTGAGCCACAGAGGGAAGCATGCTGAAGGAGGCCACAGAGTGACCTGTGAGCATCCTACACCTGTCTCACTCATGAACTTCAGTAGAGGCCGGGCCAAGGTGAGCAGCCTCCATACTATTATGAATGTTCCACCAGACTCATGGTGAGGAGGACATGGTGCTGGTCATCAGAACTATGTAGCTTCTAAAACCTAGCCCACTCTCATGTGGACTGTTAACTTGTCTAGTAGTCTTCACAAGTATGTGTTTTTTTCTTTTAATTGCCATTTCTAGTATAATTTTCCCCAATATCTGGGGAAAAAGTTAAGAATATAAAAAAGCATTGTGTTCAAAAAAATCAAGTCTGCTGTCTAGAGAGAAGGTTAATGGAGAAAGGGCGGCATGGGTGCATGGGTGGAAACTTTCTCTTCAAGTCCATCAACAGTGTCTCACAGGTTGGGGAGCCAAGCAAGAAGCATTTTTCTATTTCTCATGTTTATAAAAAGGAATGTTTAAAGAATTAGGAAAGAAAGTTAAGAATAATGGAGAAGAGAAATTGTATTCTTGGAGCCCTGGAGGGGTCCAGGGATCACAGTGCTGACTGCACTGCAGGCCATGGAGGGAGAGGATCTCTATCACCTGCAGTGGAATCCTGATTAATCCCGGCCTTGGTGTGTAACTGGACTATTGGAATTGTTGTTCATACCAATCTCTCAACACCCCAGAGAACTCAGCAACATTATCCAGGACCCAGCCAGCAGCAGATTTCTGATCCACACAATACTCATCAAAGCTCTTGCATAACACACTGGCCAGGGTGGTACATGTGAGGTGGGACCCAGACTCCTAGGCAGATGGCCTTTGTGCCCTGTGTACAGGGCTGAAGCAAATCCAATTGTCCAGTTGGCTGCTTTCAAGGAGGGATGCTTTGAGCCTTTGAGCTACAGCAAGCACAGTGTGAAAACAGAGTTTTCTGGAGCACAGACTGGAGAGCTGTCCATCTCAGCAGCCATCAGCAGGCTGTCTGCTTTGAGAACATTCTTGAGCATGTTCAAAGTCATATCCACCATGTACTGCATCCTGCTCAGTGGTAGATGAACAACCTTACTGAGTCAAGAAAGGTTCCCTGGCTTCTCTGCTAAGAGTTTCCATTTGAATTTAAAAATTTGCACCCTCTCACATACAGAGGAATACAGAGACAAAACACCTTTTCCTCAGAATGATTTTTAGTAACTTTACTTGTGACTTGCCAAAATGTATGAAGCTGTTTTCATAGATCAGCATGTTTGCTCACATATTGTGTAAGTTTTAAATATGTTACTCTTTTCTCTTTTTCTACAATTGAATCTATTTTTATTTTATGAAGGATGAATACAAATGATAGTTTACCTCACAGAATTATTATATTGACATTTTACATAACTAGATTTTAATAAGTTGATGTTAGAGTAGGCAGTGTGACTTGTAAAACCCAGATGAAGAGTTTTATTTAATTAGGAACCTGAATGAGTGAAATTAGATTAATACTGAAACCCATCTTTATCATTTCCCTGAGGACTGTCTTTCTATTACTCTCCTCACAGCTTCCTTTACCTGTTTGTCCTGAGACTGCAGATAAGATGATTCAGTAAGGGAGGAATCATAGTGTAAAAGGCAGAGAGAAACACATCCTGGAGTGTGTCAGAGGTTGCTGAAGGTCTCAGGTGCACACCTGTGATGGAACTAAGGAAGATGGACACCACAAGGATGTGAGGGGTTCAGGTGGAAAAGACCTTCCCTTATTCTTTGGTGGAAAATTTAAGCACAGTAGAAAATATACAAATGTATGGCATGAGCCTTATACCAAAGCAGCCACCACCAACTAGTATAATAGAGACAAGAAGAAGGACCATGTTGCTGGTGGTGTCAGAGCAGGAGAGCCTCAGCAGAGAGGGGAGATCACAGAAGATCTGATGGACCATGTTTGACTGACAGAAGGACAGTCAGAAGTTGTTTCCAGTATGCACACCTGCATACACCAGGCCACTGAGCAGGGAAGCCAGGGTCATGTGGGTACAAAACTGAGGGTTCATGATGATGGGGTAGATCTGGAAGCTGTCACAGAACTACAGAGACATTTTCTTGGTTTCTGTTTTTTTATACTAAACTATGTACAGTTTTAGTTTCTCCAATAAAATGTAATAAATTCTCCAGTAAGTGGTTTGAATTATATCAACTTTATTGATATCCTTCTTTGCTTATGGGGGTTTAACTACAACTTGAAAAATTCCTGTCTATATTTGCCTTATTTTCTCATGGATCAGTCTCATAGGAACTTGAGAGTATGGATATAACATAATAAATACATATGTCACACCACAACTTTCATAGGTACTCAGAGCATTCTTGCAGGTCTACAGAATATGATTATTATATGAACGTAGGTTTTTTAAAATAAAATATAAGTTTTAGTTTCTGTAGTTTGACCTCAATGGTTTCAGAGTGTTCAGAACTACATAGTGCTTTAAAGGGTGAAAATGCTTATTAAAAAGTTTCCCCCCAATAACAAAAAATTGGAAAATAAATAGATTAAAGCTCAGGGAGCATGAGTGTCAGGAAAAGAAGTAGGAAGAGAACTTAGCACATATGTGATGTTTATGAAGAGGGACTGTTCCAGGTGCCTTCCTCTCTAGGGGCCATCGAGGAGTTTCCCTTCTGGTTCTTCTCTTGATAGCACAGAACATAAGAAAGTGTACGAGAAACAGAGTTGCATTTAAAAATGCAAAGGATGCTAGGGTTTCTAACACAGAGGTATTAACTATTTTTTAAATTACAATTTTTTCCTATTTGCAATTGTAGCTTTGTGCTATCGATTAGCAATTGAGGAATGCTGACGGGCACTTTATTACCTCCTGACATTCATAATGGGCTTCCAAAGACAGCACAACTCTGGTTTTAAGTTGTACCACTGAACCCAAATCCTTTTCACACCTGACATACCTTTAGTATAGAATGTGAAAAATTATTGAAAAGAAGAACATAATTGTGATCAGGACAAAAAGGTGAGGCTGATAAATTCAAAGTGCTTCAGTGAAAATTTTACACAATATTGGATGTTTTATTCCCACAACTACTGAAAAATAAGAATATATGTAATTTGCTAAATGAATTGTTATCTACCAACCTGTCACCTGTCAGCTATTTGGGAATTTTTCTTTCTTGCCTTCATATGAATGTATTGCTTTGATACCTCTTTAATCTGTACAAATAACTCTGCATTTTTTAAGTGTGTGGTAAGTAAAAGTAATTTAAAAGAATGATTTTAAACCCATAAGAGACAGCCTGAAGAACGACCCCATGGTGTACTTGCAAACACTGTGTAGAGGTTCATGATACTCCAGGAACATTACTAGTGAAGCACTAGGATTCATAGCAAATACCAAAGTGTTTAAAAGAATTCTCAGGACCTGTTATTATTTGCACATTAATCATTTATTTCCTGGGTTAGCTGATTCTTTAGATGATATTGCAATTTGATTAGTAGAATGAAAAAGAGGATGCATTTGGACTCCAATTGCCAAGTACTCACTCCTGAGTGTTGCCCATCTCCAGATGGGAGCAGAACTGACTATCTCCTTGGCTTCTCCCATCAACTGTGTCTGCACCCCAGTGGATCTGTCCAGCCCAGCCCCATGCCATGTGGGATGTGGACAGCTCAATCGCCTCTGTTTTATGTGAACCTGGTGACTTGCCAGTTGGAGCAGATTCCCCAGGAGCCAACTGCTCAGCCTGCAGAGACAGCAGGAGGCCTGAGCACAGCACCAGGCAGCAGCATCTCCAGAGCCCTGCAGGGAGGACCTGGCCTTGTGCCAGCATGGCCAGCAGATGGTAGTGGAACTCCTGTGCTGGCATTGCCCTAAGTCATTGCTGAGAAGTGAGTAGCACTGAGGGACACTGGTGGTGTTCACTGCATGTTCTCATCTCTGCCTCCTTCACTGCAGTGAGAGTGAGGGGTGTTTATGGGGATCATTACACATTCGGGTGGTGAGCAACTCTCACTCACCAACCTGTAAGTGGAAAACTTCCGTCTGCAGTTCAGCAGCAAAATTTCTAATCCTTGAGATGAAATACTCATGACATAAAATTAACCTTTGTAAGAGTTCATGGTTATCAATTCAGTGTATTTATAACATTGCAAACTGTACAACTTGAACTACAACTTGATTCCAAATATTTTTATTATTTCCAGTGAACAATCTAATCTGTTACACTGTCCCTAAAATCTGTACCTTCTTTCACTGGAAAACACTAAGTATGTTCTATATGTCAATTCACATATTTGTGAAATTTCATATAAATAGCATTATTCAACATATGTTTCTTTTTTGGCTTGTCATAGCCTAACTGTTTTAAATTAATTCACCTTGTACCATATATCATTAGTTCATTCCTTACAGATGAATTACATTCCATTATATGTATATGCCAGCAATATTTGATCAACATATCCATTTGTGGACATATTTTTTCATTATGTTAATATAATGTGACTGATTCATTGATTATATTTTTTCCATATTTGATATCTCTGGTATATGCTCCATACCCTGTATGATTATGTTTAATAACTGTGTCAGTCAATTTTACTGACACAGTTTTTTTTTTTTTTTTTTGCCAGGACCAAAATACCTGTTCAAAACCAAAATATGAGAACACAGAAAGCAGAAAATCAAATCAGATGAAGAAAAGCACATTTTTGCTCCTGGGTTCAGAGTTTTACTCTATCATCTGCCAATTCCATGGCTTTGTGTCCATGTTGTGGGCATGTTGAGGAAGTACCCAGCAGAGGGAACCTACTCAGGAGGCTGCTCAGGAAGTTGCTGCCAAGAAGCAAAGACAGGGAAAGGGGCAGGGGATGCAAGGAAGATGACTGCTTCCAGGGCTTCACCCCAGTGGCCTCCTCCTCCAGCAATGACCCCACATACTGAATGCTACCACCTGGTCAATTCATTCAAACCATGATGGACTGGTTATGTTGTAGCTCTCACAATCCAATCATTTTACCATTGAAAATTTTGCCTCAACACAGAAATTTTGGCAGCCATCTCACATCCCATCCATAACAATTCTTGGTGAACCCCCAAACCTATGTCCACTTCACAATGCAAAATGAATTCTGCCCATCTCCAAGAATCCCATAGTCTTAACCATTGCACTATTTCCTCACACTGCAAGACCAAAATCTCACCTGTAACTGAAGGTAAACTCTTGGTTGTGAGCCCCTGTAAAAATCAAAATCAAGTTACACATATCCAGTATTCAGTGGCAGAAAGTAACCTTCCCATATAAAAAGGAACTAATAGGGACATAGAAAAATGGATGGAGTCATGGAAAAACCACAAGGCAGTTGAACAAAGAGTAATGCAACCTCGAATCTAAATCCTCATATAGCATCTAGGATACTTGACTGCAAGGTGTTGTTAAAAGCACTTGGAAATTCCTGCCCTTTGACTTTTTCAGTTGCTGGGCACAAGGGCTCTCTTTTTCTTTGACTCTCTCTCTGCAGGCAGAGGGTTTTCTTGGGTGAGAGTCCATGCTACTTACATCCATTTATTCCTTTAAATTCATTCCAACTTTTCCTTCACTTTCAGACCATGACCTATCACAGATTCCAGGGAAGTCTGCAGGGTCTCACATCCTTCTACAGTTTGCCTAGGAACCCTTGGATATCTTTCATTGAAATGATGGTGGAAGCCTCCATGACTTGAGTACCCTTCATTCTTGCAGAGCAGGAACCATGTAGATGGTACTAAATTCTGCTGCCAGCTCACACCATAGATGGGTCCCTGAAATTATTGCCATGTTAGTTTCTGAATGTTTGCCTGGGTGAGCATGGTAAACCACTTCCATGATCCCCCAAGAAAGTGGGATGTCCCCACAAAATTTGTCAAGGAAATGTTCTGTTCTACATCCTTCCGTATGGAGTGTGTTTGGTCTTGCAAATTCTTAGATGTACTCAGCCTCTTTCCTATTTTGTCTGTTTGAAATGCTTAGCATCTCTTTAGGGGCTGCAATTCCTTTACAACCACAACTTCCTTGGCCACAGTTTTTTAAGTGATTCCTTAAAACTCTGATCAAATCTGTTTTTTTAACTCTATTAATATAAACCACAGCTTTTTAATTTTTTATTTGTTCTAGTTAGTTATACAAGACAGAGGAATGCATTTATGCATTTCTTGCCACTTGCCGCTGACCAGCAGGACAAACGACACGTACTCTTCAGAAGTTCATGAAGCAGCTTCCGCTTTATTCGGATAACACCCTCAATATATAAGCAGTCTCATGCATAAGCAATTGTAATCAGATATGTCCATCCAATCCTATTAAAGGTCAAGCGATCACGAGCTCAAGCACACATGTAAGATATATCTGTCCATGTGCTAGGCAGCTGAACTAATTATCATACAGCCAATGGTAAACACTTCCTGTTTTTCTCAAGGCACTTTCAGCATGCCCTTTGGCTCTCTGCCAGTTGCCATCTTAGATGCATGTGGTGTAACCCTGGGCCCCAGGTCTCACCCGCCACATGTCCCCCTTTCTGTTTATAAAAGAGACTGTGCCTGTCTTAGGTTGTCCATGGCAGAGCAACATCCTTACCCGACATTAGACAATGAGGCTCTAGCCCTCATTTCCTGTCTTAGGTTGGTATGAGCTCCCCATGAATCTTACCCATCTTTGACTACCGGTCCAGCATATTTAACTGTCGGGGTACCCAGGACTCCCAGCCTTGGGCACGGTCAAGATGGCGCCTGGCGCTGAGCCAAAAGCGGTTGGCTATACAGTATTAGCTAGTTAACAATGTGATTAGTGCATGCCTCTCTCGTGTGCCTATTCTATACCTACAGCTGTTCGCCGTTTACCTCGTGTACTCTCCCTTGATTGGTTGAAGTGTATATAAGCTTGGTAACTTCCTGGGAGGAGAGGTAGAAGCGAGGAAGAAGAGTGCGAGCAAGGGTGAGAGCCGAGTGGGAGAAGCGGAGCGGCCGAAGCAGGCGAGAGTTAAGCGGTAGAAGAGTGAAGTGTAGGAGAGGGACTGTGCATAATAAACTTCCAAAGCTTCAGACGTTTGTCGTGTCTCTCTCTGCGGGCAGAGGGAACGCGATAACTGGTGCCGAAACCCGGGAAGATGAAAATTTTATAAAGAAAACAAGGTAAGATATCTAAAAAAATTTTTTAATAAGTTAAACCGGTTATAAAAAGGTCAAAAGTAAACAGGTAAAGGAGAGGCAGCCTCGACGTTCGCGGTATAGCGACTATCGGGACACGCGGAATGCGCTCCGGTTAAAGGAAAATAAGGACACGCGGAAGGCAGTCCGGGGATACGCGGAATGCGGTCCGGTTAAAGTGAAAGTAGCACGCAAAAGGCGGCTACCTGGACTAAGCGAAAGGTGGTCCATATTAAAGGTATTAAAGTGAAAGTAGCACGCTAAAAGCGGTTACAAGCTCTATTTCCCTTTCAACAGTCTCGTTGCTTCTGGCAGCTTGGCTACTGTTTGTCATCGTAACTGCCATAACTGAAGCTGTTCAAATTAGTAACAATGGGGTCTGAAATGTCTAAACTCAGGGTGCAATAGCCCCTCAGGGAGCTATTAAAAAAACCATGGGACACCATTAAAGGCAAAAATAGCTAGAGCATTTCTCGATACTATAGAAAGGTTTTCCCTTGGTTTTTGGATGAGGGCCTTTTAAACACCCCACAGTGGGAACAGCTGGGGGGGGAAAGAAACACTGGGGAAGGACTAGAAAATAAGGAAACCACTGTATGATCATATGTTCAAACCCTAGTAGAAATAAGCCCAGGGTTTATAGAAGAAAAGCTGCTCAGTGTGCCACAAGGGGGATCTTCATGAACAGGATCTAATAGCAACAGAAAAGAACTCTTAAAGAGAATAAAGTGAGGAAAAATTGAGTAGTGGTGACCTAGAAAACAATTGCTCAAAAAAATTAAGAACAAGGGAAAAAGGGGAACTAAGTCTAACACAAAGAACCCCCAAAAGGAATAACCAAGTGGTAGTGAAAACTTAAGAACAAGGGGAAAAGGTAGGAGAAACCTAAGACTAATAGAAAGAGCTTCAAAATTTGTAGAACCTGCCCGTATTTGAGGAGCAAATGGAGATACCATCAACCATTGGAAAAACTTTAAAGAGGCAGTTAAGACTAATTGGAAACAGGTATGCAGAGCAGTGTTATCTGGAGGACAATGTCTAATTGGAGAGCTCAGTGGCAAGAAATAGCTGTTGAAACTGCTTGCAGAAACATAGTGGCAAGGTTTCCCGATAGAAATGTTGAGATGTTAATAGGAGAAGGCCAATACGCTTCAATAGATGCACAAAATCAGCAGCAAGGAGATAATGCCCTAACAAAAGAAAAGAGATAACTATAGTAAAATCTGTTACACCTTATGCCCCAGGACTTTGCCCAAGGCGCAGAAGGGAAACACGTTGGGCTAACGAGTGCAAATTGGTTACTGTTGAGGGAAAGATGTTACCAAATCATTTAAGAAACAGGGCACAGAACTCTTAACTCAAGGCTCTCAAAGTGGAAGCAGCTGTCACAGCCCTTGTAGAGTTTAAGGAGTAACAGATCTTTTTTGCTGATGTTGATTGCATCGCTTGAGCAGTTCCCAGGTTGGAGTTGGTTGGACCCATAGCCCCTCATGAGCTGATTTAACCAAATAGATGATTTCCATCCTTTCTCAGTAAAGCAAGCTGCTTATTTTCATCCTGTGTAACCTTTTAATTCTTCATGTTGGTACCTCACTTTTAAGGAGGGTTTATAAGTAAAGGGAAGTGCACTGATTAGAAGGTTAATGGAGTTAATACTGAAAAATGCAGAGAGGCCATAAAACAAGGGGAAGAGATTTTGGAGGAAATAAAAGAGGAAAGGTCTAAAGCATCAGAAAGGGCGTCAATAAGATCAGAGAAAGACAAGGAAAATGAAACTGGGTGTGAGGAACAACTTGTTAGGAAGAGGGAAATCAGTTTAGGGGAGGATCCCTCATTAGGAGTCTGCCCTACGTTATCTGCCCTTAAGGCCTGCTAACCTCTCCCCTCCCTGTAGGGCCTTCCCGGTAAGGAATGACTACCATAGATATTGGCACACAGCTTCCGCAAGTGAGCAGGCAGATGGATTTCTTATCTTCAAGTCTCTTCTTTCTTGCGCTTCTATGCTAATTCCTTCTCCTCCTCCAACTTCGCCCCACCCAGCCCACCTAGTCCTCTTGCCAAGAGGTCCCACATATGCCGGTGTGGAGGGAGTAACCAGTCCAACCATCAGTGGCATGTCCTAGTAAGGAGTATGATATAGTAGCCCCAGTCCCCACAAATATTGGGAGATAATTGTTTCACAATTTTCTGCGTCCAAACCTGAATTGATTACTAACCAGGATTAAGGGTTAAAATGCCCTAGGCATCAAGTTTCTGCTGGAACATTTTCTCCCCTTTTCAGATCCAAATCTCAGTCAAGGCTTACATTGAAATGTAAATAGAGAAAGCTTGAAGGCTCAGTAGGAGACCGGTCTCAAACCCAAGAAAGGGGAAAAAAAAAAAAAAAAAAAAGAGCAAAAAAGTTTTACCTGAACTCCAACAAAAGTAAATTTTATGGTGCTTTACTAAAGTAATTAACGGCCGTAACATTTTCCCAGGACTCTTGTTTTTTCTGAATTCTACATATTTTTTTTTGAGCTCATGATTTTTTTGATCAGTTCTATTTTTTTATTCAACTAGAGTTTTTTGAACATCTGTTACATTGCAATGGAGATTCACCTATAAAATTTCAAGGCCTTTGATTTTGTGTTATGTGTGTGTCGTGCTGTTTGATGTCATGTTTTGTCTGTATCAAAACTGAGCGCTCCTAAAATTAAAATTTAAAAATGGATCCAGATACTTTTGGTTCACGTGATTTAAAAAGGTTCGATTTAAATTGGGTAAATGAATAGAAGTAAAATGTCTTGAAAATAACTTGCAAGTCTCTAGGTGGTCAAATTAATATAATGTTGATGTTAATAAAATGTCTAATATCAATTGTTTCTAGGATTTTTCTTCAACAGGAAAGAGACAACAAATACTGTTCAGGACACTTGTCTAATATCTTGGTTTTTCTTTTAAGAAAATAAGTGAATTAGAATTGACATGCATGGGATTACTCAAATGTGTTTGTACAGAAAATTGTTTTGTGTCATCACTAAAAACAAGGTTACTAAGAGTTATGTCCTAACAAGTGCAATTCTATATACAAAGAGTCCCAAAAGTTTCAACTGTGTTTCAATTAGAGTACTATAAATAACAAAATATTTAATCTTGTTAAAATAAAGTAATTTATCTAAATTCAGAAATTCATAAGAGTTGTTTCAGAGTGTGAACAAAAAGGGGTCAACAAATAGGAAAGAGAAAATAAAAGGTTCTGGGTATGGAAATATATTTAATAAAAAGGAAAAAGAAATGTTTCTGGGTAAGAAAGTGCTTGTGTGATGCTAAGAAAGTCTAGGTAAGTAAAGGGCAAGTTTCAACAAGTTTGCATGTAACTAAGATGGTTATATGTATGTGAAACATTTAAAGCTATTTAAGGTTTTTCCTAAGGTGAATTACTAATGTTCTAATATAAACCAAAGTTTAATTTATGTGGTAAAATGACATGGTAAAATAACAAGGATTTCTTGGAAACACTAATTTACTCTTAAATTTGTGTCTATTAAGTTTTATTCTTTAGAACAATTAGTCTTAAAAATAGGGGTTTATACAATTATGGTTAAGCAACTGTTAGAGTATTGTACTATGTTATAGAGTCTAAATTTTTCTTTACCCGGTGCTTTACTAGAGCCAAGGCTCAGTTTGTGTGTTTCCACAGGATAAAACATCGCTTTCCTGAGCGATAAGCTTTGTTGGGTACCACAGTGGCCCCTCACTAAGGAAAAACTAGAGGCTGCTCATGAATTAGTACAGGAGCAACTTAATGCAGGTCACCTGCAACCCTCTACCTCTCCCTGGAATACTCCAATATTTGTCATTAAGAAAAAATCAGGAAAATGGAGGTTATTACATGATCTTTGGGCCATTAATAATCAAATGTACCCTATGGGACCTATCCAATGTGGGTTACCAGTAGTCTCAGCTTTACCTAAACACTGGCCCACCGTTATATTAGACTTAAAGGACTGTTTTTTCTCCATTCCCCTCCATAGAAAGGATTGTTGGAGATTTGCTTTCACTCTGCCTGCCATAAATCATTCCCAACCCGATCAAAGATTTGAATGGATAGTGTTGCCTCAGGGCATGGCCAATAGCCCTACAATGTGCCAAATATATGTAGATAAAGCTTTAAAAACCACTCAAAATAACTTTCGGGAATTGCTTATCTATCATTATATAGATGACATATTAATATGTCATAAAGATAGAGACATTCTAACACAGGCATTACAGTTCATGACTGAAAAATTAAGTTTTTAGGGATTAACCATAGCACCAGAAAAATTATAAACAGGAGAACTACAACATTATCTAGGAACAAAACTGTCTGCTACTACAGTCCAACCTTTAAAGCTTACTATCAGAACAGATCAATTAAAAACCCTAAATGATTATCAAAAATTATTAGGAGATGTCAATTGGATCAGACCTTATTTAAAATTATCTACAGGAGAGTTAAAGCCTTTATTTGACATCCTTAAAGGTGACCCTGATTTAAATTCTAGTAGAAGTCTGACCCCTAAAACAAAAGGGGCTATACAATTGGTTCAAGAATGGTTACAATCTTGTCAGATAGTTCGCTGTGATCCGTCACAGCCATTAATGTTGATTATTTTTCCTGAGAGTCATAGCCCCTCAGGTGTTTTATGGCAAGGTGGTCCACTACAAAGCATTCATCTCTCTAGTTCTCCTACAAAAATGTTACAATCCTATCCTACCGCTATGGCTCAGCTAGTACTCAAAGGCATAGAAACATGTATCACCACCTTTGGTGTACAACCAACAACCATTGTTACTCCATATACTGTTAATCAACTATCATGGCTAATAAATAATGATTCAGATTGGACTGTACTCTACTGTACCACTACTGCAACTTTTGATAATCATTACCCCAAACATCCTTGGATCCAATTCTGTAAAAATACTCCCATCATTTTTCCTAAAGTCACTAGATCTAATCCTATAAAAAATTGTACAACCATTTTTACTGATGGATCTAAAAATGGAGTTGGGCTGTTCTCATCAATGACAAAGTCTATACTCTCATTATTCAACCCCACTCCGCTCAAGTTATCGAATTGGCTGCAGTAACTATGGCTTTCAAATTATTAAATAATGTGCCTTTTAACCTATTAACAGACAGCTATTATATTGTCAACTCTTTATCTGTTTTGGAAACAGTACCTTATATCTCTCCACACTCTACTATTGCTCCTTATTTTTCTAGTCTACAAAAAATAATCCTTCAACGTTGTGAACCTTTCTATGTGGGACATATCAGGGCCCACACTAATTTGCCAGGACCTTTATCTAAAGGAAACACTATTGTAGATTTGGCTACTAGATCTTCCTTTGTGTTTTCTGTGGAAGAACAATCAAAACTTTTCCATGACAAATTTCATGTTAATTCTACTACCTTAGTAAGAAAATTTCAAATCCCAAAACACCTTGCTCGACAGATAGTCAAAAACTATCAACACTGTGCACCCCTTATCCCAGTACAGTCAATGGGAGTTAATCCCCGAGGTCTTTTGCCAAATCATATATGGCAAATGGATGTAACTCATATATTAGAATTTGGTAATCTCAGATATGTACATGTGTCTACTGATACTAATTCAGGAGTTATTATGGCTTCTGCATTATCTGGAGAAAAGGTCTCCAATGTCATTCAACATTGTTTACAAGCCTTTGCCTGTTGGGGCATTCCAAAAATCATTAAGACAGACAATGGACCTGCCTATACATCTAAAAGTTTCAAACAGTTTGCAGACACATTAAATATACAATTAATTACCGGAATTCCTTATAATCCACAAGGTCAAGGTATTGTAGAAAGAACCCACTTTACCCTAAAAAATTGTTTAATAAAACAAAAAGGGGGAATAGGGGTCTCCTTTAGATCCCCCAAAGATAAATTAAATCTAGCTCTTTTTATTCTAAATTTTTTCTCCACAGCATTGGGTGCGATGGAAGGACGTGTTAACTGGAGCATGGAAAGGTCCGGATCCCGTTTTACGTTGGGTCCGAAGATCCGTTTGTGTCTTTCCACAGGATCAAGAAACTCCGGTCTGGATTCCCAAGAGACTGACCAGAACAATACAACATGAGAATGACAACAATAAGGACACAACTGGACAGCCAGATTCGGAACTTATGGGCTATAGTTAGAGCTTGGCCATATCCTCTGCCTTTAACTAATACCTCCTCTTTATTCCCTCCCATATTTAATGATAAATTTACAAATAATGATGTTCATTTAGGCATGAGACGTGTCAATCCTTCTGACAGTTGGCTACTCTTCATTTCGACCTCAGGATATACTAACTTACAACCTTTCCTTGCTCTTTTAGGAGGACCAGAAATATTATGTTTCCACATATGCCAGTTTGTGTTTTTTCCCCTTTTATGTTTCTGCTAACAAACAAAAAAGATGTTTCTCTCAATCTCTCTCAATGTTGGAATGCTTCTAGGTTCTCACGGGCAGTCTTAATGTGTGTTCCTACCTTCCTACCAGTCCCAGTCTCTGTTACAGATGCGGAATTGCCAGTGTTGCTATCAAGAAACAGAAGAGAATTTGGCATTACAGCACCTATGGTCACTGCAATAGTGGTTTCTGCAACAGCAGCACTAGCAACTGCCATACCTACAGCAACAGCAGTCAATCACTTGGCCGAAAATACAGCTGCAGCCTTACAGACTAAAGAGACCCTAAACCAGCATCTAACAGTAGGCTTACCTTTTGTAAATCAAAGAATGGACTTACTACAAGAACAAGTGGATATCTTCCAAGAACCTTTAGGACTGGGATGCGTTTATTCCTTAAGAACTGTTTGTGTTACCCCTATTGTATATGATAATTCCAGCACTGCGACTGGGTTATCTAGAAAATTGTCAGCCTATTTTACCAATTTGGTGGTCTTATTTCAAAACCGAGAGCTGAAATTGTCAAAGCTAATTCTACCAGGGTGCATATTGTTTCTGTATCTAATATGGCTAAATAGTTTTTTCTATTTATGGCTTTGTCAAACAATGGGCAGGCTTAGGAGCTATGATAGTGCTCCTCTGCCTTGGCTCCCTTCTCTTCATTTGTTTTGGCATGCACCTACAAGACAGCCAACAGAGAGATCGGATTATCTTTCATCAGGCCATGACCGCCCTAAAGGCCGGCAGCTCCCCACAAGTATGGCTCTCGATGCTGGACCGGTAGTCAGAGACGGGTAATGAAGGAGGTGGCTATGTACCAACCTAAGACAGGAGCTGCAGCATGCTCTGCAGACTCTGATGACGGGTAAGGACATATGCTGACCACTCAACCTAAGACAGACACGGTCCCGAGCCTTAAATTTATAATAAAGAAGGGGGAACTGTCGGGGTACCCGGGACTCCCAGCCTTGGGCACGGTCAAGATGGCGCCTGGCGCTGAGCCAAAAGCGGTTGGCTATACAGTATTAGCTAGTTAACAATGTGATTAGTGCATGCCTCTCTCGTGTGCCTATTCTATACCTACAGCTGTTCGCCGTTTACCTCGTGTACTCTCCCTTGATTGGTTGAAGTGTATATAAGCTTGGTAACTTCCTGGGAGGAGGGGTAGAAGCGAGGAAGAAGAGTGCGAGCAAGGGCGAGAGCCGAGTGGGAGAAGCGGAGCGGCCGAAGCAGGCGAGAGTTAAGCGGTAGAGGAGTGAAGTGTAGGAGAGGGACTGTGCATAATAAACTTCCAAAGCTTCAGACGTTTGTCATGTCTCTCTCTGCGGGCAGAGGGAACACAATATTTAACCAGACTTGGGGGGATGAACCAGCATCAATTGCGATGAGAGCTTGGTGAATAATGGCTGTTTCTCTGCGCCGATGTATACACATTTTGTATAAACACTATATGCACAGAACAGATACAACACACAATAGACCTCCCCTGGACAAAAACCCACACCATTCTTTTCCCCATTGAACAGCGGACTGAAGAAATGTGGCCAATTGTTGTAAAAATAGGAGGATACAGAAGAAAAGAGTTATTAAGGGGTACAGGATAGGGTCACGTCTTTACTATCCCCCATAGTTCACAGGAGTCTCCTCCATTAACTTGGTGAGAAATCACCAACATCATCAGCAGGAGAAGCCTCCTCATCTTCTTCCTGTTTTTGGGTCTCTGTTGAGACCTTAACCAATCTCTCTGGCACCCAAATTGGCGATTGTGCGTCCTGTGGGAAAACACAAACAGATCCTCAGGTCCAGATTAACACCAGATCCGGGCCTTTCCATTGTCCTGATAGAATGTCCTTCCAGATCACTTGAGGTAGATGTTTTTTATTAGGCTCTAAATGACGGTCAGCAGATGATCAGCCCTCAGAATCAAGATTTTAATAATTTAAGATGAACAAGGCAACAGATAATTTGTCTTTTGGGTATCTTTATGATGCCCCTATTCCCCCTTTTTATTTATAAGCATGTTTTTAAGCATGAAATGGGCACGCTCAACAATGCTTTGTCCAGTAGGATTATAGGGAATTTCTGTGACATGTTGAATACCAAAGGTGGGACAAAATTATTTAAAGACCTGGGACCATTATCTGTTTTAATTTGTTTGGGAACCCCCAGGATGGAGAAAGAGTGTAAACAGTGTGTTATTACATCTTTGGTTTTTTCTCCAGTATGAGCAGAGGCCATAATAAATCCTGAAAAGGTATCAATAGACACATGAAATAATTGTAGTTTTCCAAATTCTGAATAATTAGTTACATCCATTTGCCAAATATGATTGGGCTGAAGCCCTTTTGGATTTACTCCTAACTAGGGGTTAGGAATAAGTGTAGCACATTTAGCACAAGACTTGACTATGTCCTGAGCTGTTGCCTTAGTAATTTTATAGTGTATACGTAGAGTGGAAGCATTTACGTGAAATTTGGAATGAAAAGTTTTTGCATTTTCAAGCGTATTAAAGATGTGTGGGTCTCTGGTGGCCGTGTCTGTTAAATCATTGTGTAAACTTAGAGAATCTGGAAGGCCAGTATGAGCCCAAACATGCCCAATAAAAAAAGGATTTTTTCTGTCTCAAATAAGTTTTTGTAAGGATTGTAAATATTTAGCAATAGTGGAGGTGAGGGAAATCAGACCAGTTAATTCTAAATTTTGAACAGCATTAACAACATATTTGCTATCAGAGAATAGGTTAAAAGGCTCATGGTGGGTTTTGAATACTTGTATAGTGACTAATAGTTCTGTTTGTTGTGCAGATAGAGTATTAAACAGCAATGTTTATGTAACATTATCTATAGTAATAGCACCCGTACCATTTTTTGATCCATCAGTAAATATAAGGGTAGCTCCTATAATAGGTTCTTTTTGGGTGACTTTAGGGAAAATTATAGGATGTTGACTCCCAAATTGGAGAAGAGGATCAGATGGCAAATGATTGTCAAACAGCAGAAGTACTAGTAAAGACTATAGCCCATGAATTTGAATTATTAATAAGATATTGTATCTGATCAGTAGTATATGGAGTAGTGATTGTTGAGGGATGTGATCCAAAGGTGGAAAGGGATACTTTTAATGCCCTAAGGATTAATTCTGCCACAGATTCAGTAAACAAGGATAAGAACTTGTTGGGGCATAATTCATGTGAACCCATAGAATAGGACCCTTTTGCCAAAACACTCCTGTGGGTAACTTATTTGTGGCCAAGACAATGAATGATAAAGACTTAGCTAGGTCAATACAATCAAGATGAACCATTTCCATAGCTGTTTCAACAAGCTTGAGAGCTGTTCGAGCCTTAGGGGTAAGCACCTGCTTAGATAGGGGGTCAGAATCACCTTTAAGAATATCAAACAGGGGGCCCAAACTTGAGGTGGGTAAATGAAGGTAAGGTCTAATCCAATTAATATCACCCAAAAGTTTTTGAAAATCATTTAAAGTTCTAAGTTTTTCCACCCAAAAGGTAATTTTTATAGGTTTAACCATAGTTGCATTATGATAGATCCCAGGAAGTTTTTGGTGTCTGTCATTTGTACTTTATCAATGGCAATATGTAAGCCCCATCTTTCCAGCGACTTTAGTAAGGAATTATAACATTGCTCTAAGACAGGTTTTTCCTTATGAGCTAGCAAAATATCATCCATATAATGATAGATTAAAAGTGAGGGTTTGCTAGGCATATGGTTTCAATAAGCTTGCCTACATATATTTGACACATAGTGGGGCTATTGGCCATGCCTTGTGGGAGGACTATCCATTCATATCTTTTATTAGAAGAGCTCTTATTAAGTGAGGGCACAGTAAATATGAACCTTTTGGTGTCTGAGGGATGTAATGGAATGGAAAATAAGCAATCTTCTATGTCAATTACAATGGAGGGCCAATTAACTGGGATAGTCGATAAAGTAGGTAATCCTAATTGAATAGGTCCCCTGGGCTCAATTATAGAATTTACTGCTCTTAGGTCATGTAATAGCCTCCATTTTCCTGATTTCTTTTTTATTATGAATATTGGTGTGTTGAAAGGAGAGGTGGATGGTTTGATGTGTCTGGCCTCTAGTTGTTCTTTAACCAATTGTTGGGCCGCTTCTAATTTGTCTTTTGAGAGGGGCCACTGAGGGACCCAGACAGGTTTATCAGATTTCCATGTTATTTTAATTGCTTCAGTGGCCCTCTAATGAAAATCAATCCCTTTTTATCTTGTTTTGGAGTAACTAAAATAGGTGAAGTAGGTCCTTGACTATTTTTCCCAAGACCTTTTCCCCATATGTGTCCTTGGGCTAACATCATTTGATTAGCTTTTAGATTACTGTATGAGATCTTGGATGTGAGATGTAAATCCATCTGTTCCATGATATCTCTCCCCCACAAGTTTACCAGGAGATGTTCGAGGACATCAGGTTGGATGGTACCACTATGACCTTCTTCATCCTTCCATTTTAATATGGCTGCACTCTTGTTAGGATTGGAAGCTATACCCAATCCCCTTAAAGTCTGATCTGCCTATTGAAGTGGCCAGGCTTTGGGCCATTCTGTAATTTTGATAATACTTTTGTCAGTCCCAGTATCTAATAAGCCCTCTAAACTTTTGCCTTCTATCACTAACTTTGTCATAGGTCTATCTTTTAAATCCAATGTTAACATGACCCTATTTTGGCCACTAGAACCTAATCCTTTATCTCCCCTAATAATATTATTTGATGGATATTGATCATGGCAGCTGGGTAAGACCAACAATTGTGCTATGCAATCACCCTGAGCTATTATTGCTACACCTCTTGGTGAAGAAGCAAGAATTTTTATTTCTCCTGTAAAATAAGGGTCTATAACTCCAGGGACGATATTTAATCCTTTTAAAGCAGAAGAACTCCTCCTCAGAATTAGTCCCACTGTTCCTTTAGGTAATGGGCCGACAACTGAAGTTGGTATTGGTTGTACTCCCATCTCTGGAGATAATACTGCTCTGGCAGAGGCACAGAGGTCCAATCCTGCACTTCCTCTTGTTTGTCTAATTGGGGAGTCAAGGGGTAATTGTTCTTCTTTTACAGTTTCTAATATCTTTTCCCCTTCTCTTAACTGTTCTTGAAATTTTGGTTTTTTGGAAGTCAGACAGAAATGAACTAATGTCCATATCGCCACAACAACAACAAACAGAAACCAAATGAGAAAAGGTAACACAAATAACACCTTACACATATTCATTTACTACAGGATGTCTTGCTGTCTCAGGACAGCCTTCCGTTATGCTCCCTCACTAGGGGAACCTTCCATTACGCTCCCCCACTAAGGGAACCTTCTGTTATGTTCCCTCACTAGGAGAACCTTCTGTTATGTTCCCTCACTAGGGGAACCTGCTAGTTGACTGCTAGTTGACTGTGCTAGTGAAAAATTTTCTCTTTATTGCTTACCTGAGCGCTCAACACTCCCCGTATGGGCCACCACTTGCCGCTTACCGCTTGCCGCTTGCCGCCTGCCGCCGACCAGCGGGACAAATGACACGTACTCTTCAGAGATTCATGAAGCAGCTTCCGCTTTATTCAGATAACACCCTCAATATATAAGCAGTCTCATACATAAGCAATTGTAATCAGATATGTCTATCCAATCCTATTAAAGGTCAATCGATCACGAGCTCAAGCATACATGTAAGATATATCTGTCCATGCGCTAGGCTAATTATGATAACTAATTATCATACAGCCAATGGTAAGTACTTCCTGTTTTTTTCAAGGCGCATTCAGCACACCCTTTGACTCTCTGCCAGTCGCCATCTTGGATGCATGTGGCGTAACCCTGGGCCCCAGGTCTCACCTGCCACACATTTTCATAAATATACAAAAATGGAGTATATTTTATCATTTTTCTGATTGTACATATTATGGAATCACATTGGTCATGCAGTCATATATGTACATGAGGAAATAATGTCTGTTTCACTCTACTATCCTTCCTACCCCATACCCACTCCCCTACCTTTCTTGAAATACTATTTGTCTATAGTATTGACATAAATATTATTAAATCTTTCTAAAAATTGGAAAATTCTGATAGTTCTGGTATAACATACTCAGTCATAAGTATTATCTTAAAATGCTGTGTAGAATAAGCTGCTACTCTGTCTTTTCAATTGTTAAACTCTCATCAAACTTCTAGCCACAGGCTACTCTAAGTCTTTACTCTTTTGAAGTTTCTGTTTTACAAAAATATGACAAACATAATCATGTAAACAACTCTAACAAGCATTCCTAAATATAATTTCCTTATGAGGGTAGAACAGATATTTCTAAAAGTGTCTTCCAAATCTTTAACATAATTCATATTACTATAAAAATCTGTTTCTTGGTTCAAAACTATTACACAATGTAAATGTTTTTGCTAAATTCTGCAGAAGTTCAATACAAAACTACAGGGTTTTGCATTATTGGACATAGAATGTGGCACATCATGAACTCCTTATAGCAACATTTCTTTTTCATAGCCTCTGTAAGTAGGTCTTTCAAATGAAAGCATCTTTTTTTTTCTGTAACAGAGATTGAACTCAGGGGCACTCAATCAATGAGTCACATCCCAACCCTTTTTGTATTGTATTTAGAGGCAGGGTCTCCCTGAATTACTTAGAGCCTTCCTAAGTTGGTGAAGATGACTTTAAACTCACCATCCTCATCCCTCAGCCTCCTGAGGCTCTGGGATTACATGCATGCTCTATTTTCCTGGGCAATTAAAAACATCTTAAAGCATATATTAAACATTCAAAATCTTTTTGAAGATCAATACATATCATTAGGTATGGTATGTGCAATTTAATTTTTTTCTACATTTTATACATTAAATATAAATTAATTTATTCAGCTAACATAACTCATAAAAATTTGATATAAGTCACTTATAGTTGGTAGAGGGAAAAGTCGAGTTTGAAGACTTCTTCTGGAGTTCTCTGAAGGTCATTCTGCTCTGGCAGAGAACTTTGGAACAGGGAGATCCAGAAGTCACAGGATAAAGTTTGTGGATGGAACTTGCGTTCTGGTTGGATCATGTTAGGGGAAGTCAAGGCTTCCTGCTTAAGCCAGCTCTGAGGAATTCTTATAGACTCCTATTATAAGAATTCTTTTACCTAAAATTATTCATTTATTTTTTTAATTTTTTACAGACTGCATTTTGATTCATTGTACACAAATGGGGTATATCATTTCATTTCTATGGTTGTGCATGATATAGATTCATACCATTTGTGTAATCATACATGTATATAAGGATAATGATGTTTGTCTCATTCCACCATCTTTCATACCCCACTCCCTCTCATTTCCCTCTGAGGCCAAACAATTAGTGTCCATCTTTTCCTAATTATCAGGCATGACACATTAGCATAGATATTACAGAATTTAGATGAGTGGGATGAAGACCACCCTTAAGCGGACTTGCAGCTCAGCCTCTGGGATTGTTCAACCACCCTGGGTAACTCATGGACATAATAAAAGACTGGCAGCCCTCACAGTCAAGGAAGTCAGGGTGCTCTTCTCTTGTGTATGGATTTTATTGTCATGATGCGATGGTAACAATGGTGCTGTGTTTATGAAAAAAGGAATATCTTTTTTCATGCTGCAATGGAGAGAAATATTCTTGTGATTTGCTCTACATTTTTGATCATATTTTCTTTAGGATTTGATTTTTGAATATTTTTAAAGAGTTCAATTGAAAAAATTATGCATTTCAGTGCTTAAACATTTCCTTGGCAATGCTTTGTCTAAGAACAGGTTATGTGAGTGTAAGTTATCTCCGGATATGATTGGTAGAATTTTCCCATATGACCATATTTGAATACGGGTATTGCAAAATATACAATGAATCTTCAATACATGTAACCTCAAATGATCTCAACAAATATATTGAATTATATTTACTCATTAAAAGATGCACTGAACCAAGCACAGTGGTGCACATCTGTAATCCCAGTGGCTAGGGAGGCTGAGGCAGCAGGATCTCAACTGATGTATGCAGGTGTGCACACTTTTTCCTGAGAAAAAGAAGTTCAACACATGCACAAAAAATGACCAAGAAGATTTGAGTTGTGCAACCACCCACTGAAATGACCCTGTTGCCAATGATGGAGTTGACACAGGCATTAGGGACAGTGATGGAAATGAAGCAAGTGTCCAAGATGGACAGGTTCCTGAGGAAGAAGTACATGGGTGTGTGCAGGTTCTGGTCAGCAGTGGTGACAGTGACAATGAGCACATTCCCTAATAAGGTACCCAGGTAGGTCACTGTGAATAATGTGAAATAGAGGACTCTAATATTCCAGCCATCAGGAGAGCCCAGGAGGATAAATTCTGTTACCATGGTGGAATTGTCCATTTACAGGAAATTCTGGTTGACTAGGATGATAAAGAGATAATAGGAAGCCAAAAACATAGATTAATACAATTGATCTACATATTCATGTTCAATGTGTTTTCCTGAAATGAAAGGTCACTCCAGGTTTTCTCATGTTTAATCATTTCTGAGCAGAGTGCATCCCCCAGGGCAGGTGTGGAGGTCTGTAGCCCAGGGTCTGGGTGTGACCTGCAGGGTTGCCCTCAGCATCTCCATCATGCCTCCCTTGACCTCCTGAGACTCCCATGCAGAGCTCTTGCAGGGCTTGCTCTCCTCCTCTCCTACATGACCATTGCTCTGAAGGTGCGTTCTTCAATGCTCTGTAATTCAGTTAACATCATTCTCTTCCATGAACTACAGCTGACAACATTATTTACCACTCTGTCCCATGTTAATACTGTTTTTTCCTCAGTGGTTTTACTCCATGAAGTTAGATTCCTTTGTCTCATTGACACTTTCCATTTACTTCATTTCTTCTCAATGGGATCATGATCATTTGAAAAGACACTGATTGTAATCCCTAACAGGGAGATTTTGCTCACAGGTATAACAATTCTGCAGCAGCTCACACAAGCTCAATCCTGAGTCACCTACATTGTCATTTCCTCTTCCCTTTGCCAACCCAGGTCCTACTGAGCACCTTGCCAGGTTAACCACACTCACCCTTAGTAAAGAGACCTTCCTCTGAGCCTGTCTGCACTCCTCTGGAAGTGTGAGTGTCCCCCAGGGTTAGGCTTGGGTGGCCAGACACAGTAGGTTGCTCTTAATTTCATAGTCATGGTGCAGTTCAAGTGGTCCTATTCATGTCTACCCACAATCTTTTCTGATCTCCATCTCCAGTTGCCCCCTGACACAAACGTTAAATTCACACCTGAGTGACTTTCTTGCCATGGCTGGCAGAGCCCCTTTTTGTACTGTCACCTAATGATCTAATTTTCCCACTAGAATGTATGGAAGTGGAAAGGAGGCTCAAATGCAACTTTCTTCTGTAACCTTGTTACTAATCTATTTTTCCACATGTTTGTTTTGTATAAACATTGGCATATCATACTAAATTGCAGGAAATGAGTATGCGTTCATCACCCCCACAACAGTGTCACACATCTTTGACTTTTAGACAATGTACTGTTCATCTTTTTGCACATTTGGTAGAAATGACATGACTTCCTGCTAGTAATTAGTTCCATAATTATATTGTCACATTTATGACTAACCATTAAGGTGGATTGAATTTATTCTACTGATTTACAAATGAGTAGCACCCAAATAGACTTTGGACCATCTTCACTCCTGTAACAGACACAGCTCGGGCTGGTTTGAAATAATGAAAGCCTAATGCCCCATACATTCATAAGATAAAATCTAAAGCAGTAATTGATAAAAAAAAGACATTATTGATGACATAATTATGGCCACAGCTATTCCAAAACCTGGGTTTTAGGGAAATAAGTAAATGATTAGTGTCTTTACATAATGTAATTACTCACTCCTGAGTGTCACATGCTGTCAACATGAACAGAACAGAGTCTCTCCTTGGCTTCTCCCACCAAATTTGTCTTCAGCCAGGGTGGACCTGTCCAGCCAGTATAGTGCCAGGAGGGATGTGGGAATCTCAGCCACCCTATTTTATGTGAACCTTAGTGCCTAGCTAGAGGATGTAGGGCCCTTGGGGGGACCAGATCACAGCCTGCAGAGACAGGAGGAGGCCAAGCACACCAGGAGGCAGTAGGATCTCCAGAGCCCAGGAGAGAGAGCTGGTCACATGCCAGCATGCATAGTGGATGACACAGGGGAGTACTCTGCTGGGCATCACCCTAAGTCATTGCTGAGAAGTGAGTAGCACTGAGGAGAGGCTGGTGGGCTCACTGTGTGTTCTCATCTCTGCCTCCTTCACCTCAGTGTGAGTTAGGGATGTTTATGGGATCTGTTAACATTCAGGTGCTGAGAACTCTCACTCGCTCAGCAATCTGCAAGTGGGAAACCTCTAAAGATGGCTGCAGTTCATCAGTAAAACCTCTTATCATTCAGATGAAATCCACCTGAAAAATCAACCTCTGTAACAGTTTGTGGTTATCAGTTCAGTGCCATTTACCACAGTACAAAACTGTACATCTTCCAAATACCTCTTTTTCCCAAATACTTTTTAAAATTTATTTTTATTGTAAACAAATGGGATATATGTTGTTTCTCTGTTTGTACATGGAGTAAAGGCATATCATTTGTGTAATCATACATTTACATAGGGTAATGTTGTTTGATTCATTCTTTTATTTTTTCTTCCCCCCACCCCTTCCACCCCTCTTTTCCCTCTATACAGTCCCTCCTTCCTCTATTCTTGCCCCCTCCCCCCATTATGTGTCATCGTCCGTTTATCAGCGAGATCATTCTTCCTTTGGATTTTCGAGATTTGCTTATCTCACTTAGCATGATATTCTCCAAATATTTTATTACTTCACATGAACTGTCAAATCCTTTACACATACTGTACATTTTATCTCTAATTGCAGTCACTGGAAAACACTAAAATTTACTCTGTATCTTTACCTGTTTGTGAAATCTCATATAAAAATAATCATTCAATGTATGGTATTTTTTCTGGCTTGACTAAGCCTGGGCTTTTCAAAATTAATTCAACTTGTAGCATGTATCATTAGTTCATTCTCTAAGGATGAAAGATATTCCATGATATGTATATGTCAGAAATATTTTAACACATTCATTGATGAACATATTTTCTTTATTCTGTTAATATAATGTGACTGATTTACTGGTTCTCATATATTTTGGTATCTTCAATATTTCTGGTACACATTCTGTGCACTGTAAGATTATGTTGAGTAATTGTGTGAGCTTTGCATTTTTTTACAAAAACACCTGGTCAAAATCAAAACAAAACAAAACAATAGAAGTTTCATTTAAAAAAAAAAAAAAGCAACTTAGAAGAGGGAAAACACATTTTGGCTTGGGAGTTCAAAGTCTTAATGTCATTGACCAATTCAATGGCATTGTGCCCATGGTGTGGGCACATTGAGCAAGGACCCAGCAGAGGGAAACTGCTCCTGATGTGGCTACAAGGAAGCAAAGAAAGGAAAGGGAAAAGGGAAAACAAGGAAGATGAGTGCCCCAGAGCTTTACTCCAGGGACCACCTCCTCCATCAATACCCCACATGCCTAAAGCTACCACCCAGTCAAGTCATTTGAACCAGGAAGGACTGATTAGATTGCAGCTGTCACAATCCAGTCATTTTGCCTTTGAAAATTCCTGCCTTAACTCAGTTGTTTTAGGGAGACATCTCTTTTCCAATGCGTAACATCCTCTGCTAGTCCCCTGAAACTCTTGTCCATTTAACAATACAGATTTTAGTTCATCTCCAATGGTTCCATAATGTTTAAAATTCCAGCATTTCCCTAATGTCCAAGACCACAGTCTCACCTGAAACTGAAGGTAAACTCTTGTCTGTGAACCCTTGTAAAAACCAAAAGCAAGTCTCATAAATTCAATATCCACTGGTAGAGAGTAAACCTTCCCTCCAAACAGGAATAATAGGGCTATTGAAAGAATGAGTGGGTGGGTTCAGAGGGAAAAAACCCAGATGAGCAAACATGACTCCACCTGCAATTCCTCATACAGTATCTAGGACCTTCAGCTGAAAGACCTTATTTCCAAAGGGATTGGGAATTACTGTACTTTGGTCTTGCTAATTGGAGAGCAAAGGACTCTCTTTTACTTGGCTCTCTGTGTAGGTAGCAGCTTTTCTTGGCAGGCAGTTCATAAACCTTGCATATACAAGTTTTTGTGGATTCCATTCCAACTTTGACTTCACCTTCACAGCTTCACCTATTACCATGTGAGGGGCAGTCTACAGACCTTGGTTCTTGCTACAGTTTGCCTGACATCCAGAACTTTCTTTGATATGCTGGTGGAATCCTCCATGACCCCTTGACTTGATCCACCCAAACTGAATCAAGAGGGTATACACAATTTAAACAGTTCAATTTCAAGCAATGAAATAAAAGAAGCCATGAAGAGCCTACCAATCAAGAAAAGTCTGGGACTAAATAGATTCTCAGCTGAGTTCTGCAAGACCTTCAAAGAAGTGCTTATACCAATACTTCTCAAAGTTTTCCATGAAATAGAAACAGAAGAAACCCTTCCAAACTCATTTTATGAAGCTAGTATAACCCTGATACAAAACAAAAGACATGGGGGAGATCCAAGATGGTGGACTAGAGGGAGACTGCATTCCTTGTTGCTCCATAACTCCAGTTTCAAGCAGAGGATATCTGTTTCTTGGTGAGGTAGATTTTCCTGCTTATTGATCCCCTGCTGTTTACCCCATTTGTCTTCTGTGATCACCTGCAGTCTGCCAGCATATTGACGCCTTTTTTGAGTGCAGATTGCTCACAGTCAGGCGCCTATCATATGCCATTTTCCTGCCTCTCGCCTCTCTATCACCTGCCTTACACCTATCCATTACCCAAAGAAGAAGGTTCACCTCCCGATCTTCTGACAACAGTCAGGGAGCTGATCTCTGACCACCAGTGGAACACCAGGTGCCTGCTGTTGCCTGGAAGTTCACTGTCACAGTACCTCAGGTTTGACTACATGTGACTACGTGAAACAGCCAGGCCCCATAGATCCCTGACCAGACCAACTGAGCCCCATCTCCAGGATCCCTCAGCCCGACTGATCACTCCCTACCTCTGGGGCCCTCACATCGACTGACTGCTCCCTGCTGCCAAGACTCCCAGAACAACTGACTGTGCCCTATCACTGGTACACCAGACCGACCGATTGCACCTGGCCTCCAGGATCCCGCAACCACACCAAACATACCAACTACCAGGAACCCTGCCTGACCAACTGCACCCCACCTCCAGGACCTCCAGCTGACCACGACACACACTGAGCTGCAGCTCCCCATTTGCCAACACATTTGGAAGCCAGAGCAGCCATCTTGTATAATCCTGGAAGCCATATATCTGATTTTTAGGTGGGGAAAATCCCATCCTGAGATGCCTGCTGCAGATTTGAAAGCTCATTGTCAGATACCTCTCATGCATCAGGCTACTGAAGACTGGGAGGTTTCATTAATATATGAGTGTTATAATGTAGATTTTCTTTTTTCTCCTTATTGAAAACTTTCAAGTTTTTATTTCTTTAATTTTCTTGCTCACTTTTCCTTTCATTTACCAGTTCCCTCAGAGTCTCTGTCTCCCTTTGTTGCATGCTAACATCCAATTTCTTTTGATTACACTCTCACCCTTTCTATTATCTAGAACTTCTGTATATTATTTTCTTATGCCAATAACAGCTATATTCTACATCCCTCTGCATCCTCTTCATCCTCCATTAGAAACTGCAAACCTTATTGAAAATCTGTTTCTTTTACTGAAGATAATATTTGAACTCATTCTGTTTACTATGACCATTTTTTTATTGTCCTCATAAGGACTATTTGGTCTAGGATTGCATAGGGTCTGAATTGGGCACAGCTAATATTGATCTCCCCTTAAAGAAAAGGTTTTGGAAACCTATAGGGCCACTATAAGCCTATAGGGGGAAATCTGCAATATCCCAGATCTCCACTGCTACAGGGAAGATACATGAACAACATGAAAAAACAGGGGAAGAAAATGATACAAACAAATTTAGATTCTATATTAATAAAATCCAATGACAGTGTGGTAGAAGAAATGTCAGAAAAAGACTTCAGATTGTACATGATTAAGATGATTCACAAAGCAAAGGAGGAAATAAGAGAGTAAATGCAGGCAATGAATGATAATACCAATAAGCAGTTGAAAGAACAACTGCAGGAAGCAAAAGATCATTTCAACAAAGAGATAGAGATTCTCAAAAAAAAAAAAAAAAATGGAAATCCCTGAAATGAAGGAAACAATAAACCAAATAAAAAACTCAATGGAAACATCACCAAACAACTAGACCACTTGGAAGACAGAACTTCAGACAATGAAGAAAATATAATTAATCTTGAAAATAAAGTTGCCCAAACAGAGAAGATGGTAAGAAATCACGAACAGAATCTCCAAGAACTATGGGATATTATGAAAAGGCCAAATTTAAGAATTATTGGGATTAAGGAAGGCACAGAGATACAAACCAAAAGGAATGAACAACATATTCAATGAAATAATAGCAGAAAATTTCCCAAACCTGAAGAATGAAATGGAAAATCAAAAAGAACCCCAAATGCACAAAATCACAACAGATCCACACCAAGGCACAGTATAATGAAAATGCCTAACATCCAAAATAAAGACACGATTTTGAAGGCCAAGAGAGAAAAGCATCACATTACATATAGGGGGAAACCAATACAGATAGCAGCAGACATCTCAACCCAGACTCTAAAAGCTAGAAGTGCCTGGAACAACATATTTCAAGCTCTGAAAGAACATGGTTGCCAACCAAGAATCCTATACCCAGCAAAACTAACCTTCAGATTTGAAGATGAAATAAAATCCTTCGGTGATAAACAAAAGTTAAAAGAATTTACAAATAGAAAGCCTGTGCTACAGAATGTTCTTAACAAAATATTCCATGAGGAGGAAATAAAAAACAAAAATGTAGGTCAGCAAAGGGAGGAACTACCTTAGAGAAAAATCCACTCAAAGGAGAAACGAAGCCAACTTAAAAACTAAAAATAAGCCCAAATGACTGGGAATACAAATCATATCTCAATAATAACCCTGAACATTAATGGCCTAAATCCATCAATCAAAAGAGATAGACTGGCAGTTTGGATTAAAAAGAAAGACCTAACAATATGCTGCCTGCAAGAGATTCATCTCAGAGAAAAAGACATCCACAGACTAAAGGTGAAAGGATGGAAAAAAACTTAACAGACACATGGACTCAGTAAAAAAGTGGGAATTTCCATCCTTATATCAGATAAAGTGGACTTGAAGCCAAAGTTATTCAGAAGGGATAAAGAAGCACATTTCATACTGCTCAAGGGAACCATAAATCAGAAAGACATAGCAATAGTAAATATGCCCCAAACAATGGTGCATCCCTATACATCAAACAAATTCTTCTCAATTTCAGGAATCACATAAACCATAACACAATAATTCTGGGTCACCTTAAAGCACTGCTGTCACCACTAGATAGATCTTCCAAACAAAAATCAACCAAAGAAACCATAGAACTCAATAACACAATCAATAACCTAGACTTCATAGACATATATAGAATATTCCATCCATCAACGAGCAGATTCACTTTCTTCTCAGCAGCACAAGGAATCCCTCGAATAATAGACCATATGTTACGCCACAAAGCAGCCCTTAGAAAATGCAAATAATTGAGATACTGCCTTGTGTTCTATCAGATCATAATGGACTGAGAGTAGAAATCAATGACAAAATAAAAAACAGAAATTACTCCAACACCTGGAGACTAAAAAATATGCTATTGAATGAAACATGAATAACAGAAAACATGAGGGAGGAGATAAAAAAATTGTTAGATGTCAATGATAGCAACGATAAAACATACCAATATCTCTGGGAAACTATGAAAGTGGTACTAGAAGGAAAATTCATTACATGGAGCACATTTCATAAAAGAATGAAGAGTCAACAACTAAATGACCTAACATTACAGCTCAAAGCCCTAGAAATAAAAGAAGAGAATAACAGCAAAAGTAGTAGAAGACAGGAAATAATTAATATCAGAGATGAAATCAGTGATATTTAAACAAAAGAAACAATTCAAAAAGTTGACAAAACAAAAATTTGGTTCTTTGAAAAAGTAAACAAAATAGACCAAACCTTAGCCACACTAACAAACAGAAGGAGAGAGAAAACTCAAATTACTAAAATTAGTGATTTGAAAGGAAATATCATGACAGACACCACTGAGATACATAACATAATGACAAGTTACTTTGAAAATCTGTATTCCAACAAAATAGAAACCAATAAAGACATTGACAAATTTCTAGAGACATAAGCTCCTCACAAACTGAACCAGGAGGACATACACAATTTAAACACATTGATATCAAGCAATGAAATAGAAGAAAACATTAAACACCTACCATCCAAGAAAAGCCCAGGACCAGAAGGATTCTCAACCGAGTTCTTCAAGACCTTCAAAGAACAATTCATTCCAATACTTCTCAAATTATTTCAGGAAATAGAAAAGGAGGGTACCCTACCAAACTCACTCTATGAAGCTAATATCACCCTCATACCTAAACCAGGAAAAGACACATCAAAGAAAGAATATTTTAGACCAATATCCTTGATGAATATAGATGCAATGATCCTTTACAAAATATTGGCAAACCATATCCAAAAACATATTAAGAAAATTGTGTGCCACGATCAAGTGGGGTTCATCCTGGAATGAAAGGATGATTCCGGAAATCAATAAATGTAATCCATCATGTCAATAGACTTAAGGATAAGAATCATATGGTTATTACAATTGATGCAGAAAAAGCGTTTGACAAAATACAACGCCCCTTCATGCTCAAAACACTAGAAAAATTAGGGATAGTAGGAACATACCTGAACATTTTTAAAGGCTATTTATGCTAAGCCCATGGCCAACATAATTCTTAACGAAAAACTGAAAGCATTCCCTTTAAAAATGGGAAGAAGATAGTGATGTCCTCTTTCACCACTTCTATTCAACATTGTCCTCGAAACTCTACCCAAAACAATTAGACTAAAGAAATTAAAGGGATACCAATAGGAAAAGCGGAACTTAAGCTGTCACTATTTGTGGATGGCATGATGCTATATTTAGAGGATCCAAAAAACTCCTCCAGAAACTTCTAGACCTCATCAATGAATTCAGCAAAATAGCAGGTTATAAAATCAACATGCATAAATCTAAAGCATTTTTATATGCAAGCAATAAAACATATGAAAGGGAAATGAGGAAAACAACTCCATTTGAAATAGCCTCGAAAAAAATAAAATACCTGGGAATCAATCTAACCAAAGAGGTAAAAGATCTCTACAATGAAACCTACAAAACATTGAAGAAAGAAACTGAGGAAGACCTTAGAAGATGGAACGATCTCCCAGTGTTCTTGGATAGGCAGAATTAATATTGTCAAAATGGCCATACTACCAAAAGTGCTATACAGATTCAAAGCAATTCCAATTAAAATCCCAATGATGTACCTTACAGAAATAGAGCAAGCAATCATGAAATTCATCTGGAAGAATAAGAAACCCAGAATAGCTAAAGCAATCCTTCTCAGGAAAAATGAAACAGGGGGTATCACAATACCAGAACTTCAACTATACTACAAAGAAATAGTAACAAAAATGGCATGGTATTGGCATCAAAATAGACAGGTAGATCAATGGTACAGAATAGAGAACACGGACACAAACCCAAATAAATACAGTTTTCTCATACTAGACAAAGGGGCCAAAAATATGCAATGGAGAAAAGATATCCTCTTCAACAAATGGTGCTAGGAAAACTGGAAATCCATATGCAACAGAATGAAAATAAACCCCTATCTCTCACCTTTCACAAAAATCAACTCACAATGGATCAAGGACCTTCAAATGAGACCAGAGACCTTGCATCTTATAGAAGAAAAAATAGGTCCAAATCTTCAACTTGTTGGCTTAGGATCAGACTTCCTTAACAGGACTCCCATAGCACAAGAAAAAAAAAGCAAGAATCAATAACTGGGATAGATTCAAATTTAATAGCTTTCTCTCAGCAAAGGAAACTATCAGCAATGTGAAGAGAGAGCCTACAGAGTGGGAGAAAATCTTTGTCACTCATACTTCAGATAGAGCACTAATTTCCAGAATATATAAAGAACTCAAAAATCTCTACACCAAGAGTACAAATAAACCAATCAACAAAGGGGCTAAGGATATGAACAGACACTTCACAAAGATGATCTACAAGTAATCAACAAACATGTAAAAAAATGTTCACCATCTTTAGTAATTAGAGAAATGCAAATCAAAACTACACTAAGATTCCATCTCACCCCAATTAGAATGGGGAATATCAAGAATACAAGCAAAAGTAGGTGTTGGAGAGGATGTGGGGGAAAAGGCACACGCATACATTGCCACTCTGGAAAGCACTGTGGAGATTCCTTATTTGTTATGGACCCACCATTTGACCCAGCTATCCCATTCCTTGACCTATACCCAAGGGACTTAAAATCAGCAAACTACAAAGATACAGCTACATCAATGTTCATAGCTGCTCAATTCACAATAGCCAGATTGTGGAACCAACCTAGATGTCCTTCAATGGATGAATGGATAAAGAAACTGTGGTATATATATACCATGGAATATTACTCAGCTGTAAAGAATAATAAAATTATGGCATTTTCAGGCAAATGGATGAAATTGGAGCATATCATGCTAAGTGAGATAAACCAATCTCAGAAAACTGAAGGAAGAATGATCTCGCTGATAAGTGGATGATGACACATAATGGGGGGTAGGAGGGGGGCAAGAATAGAGGAATGAGGGACTGTATAGAGGGAAATGAGGGGTGGGAGGGTTGGAGGAGTAGAAAAAAATAACAGAATGAATCAAACTTCATTACCCTATTAAATGTATGAGTATACAAATGGTATGCTGTTACTCCATTTACAAACAGAAACAATATGTACCCCATTTATTTACAATAAAAATAAATTTAAAGAAAATATGCAGATACTAAAACAAAACAAAACAAAACAAAAGACACATCAAGGAAAGAAAACTTTTGACCAATATCCCTGATGAATATATATGCAAAAGTCCTTAACAAAATTGCATACAGAAACATATTAAAAAGACAATGCACCATAATCAAGAGGGGTTCATCCCAGGGATGCAAGGTTAGTTCCACATCTGGAAATCAACAAATGTAATTCATCATATCAATAGACTCAACATTAGGATTCATGATTATTTAACAGATGCAAAACAAACATTTGAGAAAATACATCACCCCTTCATGCTCAAAACCCTAGAGAAAATGAGAGTAGGAGCAAACCTCAAATTGTAAATCTATGATAAGCCCCTGGTCAACATTATTCTAAATGGAGAAAAACTGAGAGAATTTTCTCTAAAATGTGGAACAAGACAGGGATGCCCTCTTTTACAAAGTCTATTAACCATCATCCTTGAAACACTAGCCAGAGTAATTAGACAGACCAATGAATTTAAAGAGATATGATTAAGAATAGAAGAACTCAAGCTATCACTATTTGCCAATGACATGATTCTATATTTAGAGGATCCTAAAAAATCTACCCAAAAACTTCTAGAATTAATACATGAATTCTGCAAAGTAGCAGGATATAAAATCAACACATATAACTAATGCATTTCTATTCATAAGTGATGAATCCTCTGAAAGAGAAATTAGGAAAACTACTACATTCAAAGTAGCCTCAAAAAACTGGGAATCAGTCTAACTAAAGAGGTGAAAGACCTATACAATGAAAGCTACAGAATACTAAAGAAAGATACAAAAGAAAACCTTAGAAGATGGAAAGACATTCTATGTTCTTATATAGGCAGAATTAATATTGTCAAAATGCCCATATTACCAAAGGTGCTATACAGATTCAATGCAATTACAATTAAAATCCAAGTGATGTTCCTCATAGAAATAGAGAAAGCAATCATGAAATTCAAGTGAAAAATGAGACCCAGAATAACCAAAGCAATCCCTAGCAGAAAGAGTGGTGCAGGAGGTATCACAATACCAGAATTTAAACTATAATACAGGCCAATAATAACAAAAATGGCATGGTATTTGCACCAAAATAGACAGACTAATGGTACAGAATAGAAAACACAGAGACAAACCAACACAAATACAGTTATCTCATACTAAACAAAGTTGTCCTGGGGATGGTTGTAAAATTGTTACCCAAAATCAAGGACCTCTAGCCAAAGATTCCTTTGGTTTAATGTTGCCCCACTCCCATGGTACAAAGAAGAAAAATTTGTTAATACTGTAGTAGTTGATTCTGATTATACTTATGTAATGTACATTCAAGATTGGTCTCATATGCCCTTAAATCTCCCCAAAGAATCCCTCATAACTCAGTTAATTGTGATTATTTATATTACTGTTCAATAGCCATGAAATAAAAGAGGGAATGCAGGATTTGGTTCCACTATTATTGGAGTATATTTACCTATTCCTGAAAATAGACCAAAATTAACCCTTTGTTTAAATGAGCAGTCAATCACAGGGTTATCGGACACTGGTGTTGATGTTAGAGTTATACACCTCTCAATGTGGCCTTGTGCATGTCCCTTACAGTGGGCCTCACCAGTTTGGAGCATATAAGACAATAATAAGCAGGTGCTTCAGAGCTCTCTATGGCTGTGATGCTCTACCCTTCCAACTCAGAGCAAGGTTTTACTCATATTTGACCATACATTATGAAATAACCTTTCCTATATGGGAAAGAGACATCTTATACAAGTTATAAACGTCTATGAAATCTCCTTTTTATAGGGGTCTCTGCAGATTTGAACTCTTTGCCATTATAATGGAAGGTCACCACTCCTGTCTGGGTAGATCAATGGTCATGGTCTAAGGAGAATTTGGCAGCCACAGAGGTCCTCATTCAAGAACAGTTTCAATTTGTACATATTGAACATTCTAACAGTCCATGGAATATCCCCATTTTTATCATAAAGAAGAAAACAGGGTAATGGAGATTATTACAAGGTTTAAGAGAAATTAATAAATGTATACAATTAATGGGTCCACTTCAGTGTAGATTTCCTCACTCTAATCTAATTCCTCAGGATTTTTTCTTACATGCTTACATGTAATAGAACTAGAAGTCTGGGTTTTTTGTTTTTTGTTTTTGTTTTGTTTTACCATTCCTCTCTTTCTTCATGATCAAGAAAAATTGCCTTCACAGTTCCTGTTTTGGATGATCATAAGCCTGCTGATAGATATCATTGGAAAGTTCTTCCTTAAGGTATGTTAAATAACCCCACATTATGTCAGCATTTTGTGAATAAGTCTCTTCAGCCTTTCTGACAATTATTCCAACATATTCATGTTTATCATTATATAGATAATACTTTGTTTGCTGGGCCAGTATTTACAGAAGACACTTTACTAAATTGTGATTCTATTACAATCTAGATTCCATGTGGCCACAGAAAAAATTCAATGACAACTCCCTATTAACTATTTAGGATATAAATACTCCAACATTATTCCATTCTTCATATTCCAAAATTGACTCTTCCTTCCAAATTTTCCTTAGCTCATTTGCAAAAATTTTTAGGATATTTAAATTGGGCCCAACCATATATTTCTTTAACTACTGATATGCTGTTGCTTTTTATCAGGTGTTGAAAAAGCAACATAATCCCACCATTTCTTTTCCAGTTAAATTTTGCACTGAATACAGCTCTTCAACACGTTAATGAAAACCTATCTAGAGTGCTAAGGATAGACTCCCAACACTCACTGTTCTTTTATCTCTAATAATATTTATAGGAAAATCTTATGCCTTTGCTGCAGTTATTGCATTTATAATCAAGACATGTTTAATAGAGTTATCACATTATTTTTATTTTTCAGGGAGAAATATTCTCCCTTATGCTGATATGTATGCTTAATGGATCTCAGATGGTCACAACCATATTTTATCTCCTTTAGGAACAGATATAAATATACTTTAACTTACTTATGGGAATACTATGGGCTGATGATATAGCTCAGTTGGTAGAGTGCTTGCTTTGCAAGCATGAAGCCCTGGGTTCAATCCCTAGAACCACAAAAAAAAGGCTTTCCATTCACAATATTTACAATTTTCTTCATAGTATCAAGCTGTCTTGACTGATATTTTAACTTCTATTGCTTTCCGTGCACCTCCAGATGAACAATTTTCCTTATTGTGTCAAGTCTCCTGTGTTCCTTCTTCTATAATCTCCTCCATTCCACTTTCCAGTGGGATTAGTGTCTACACTGATGGAGGAAAACAATGGGACACAGTATCTATATTCACTGATAAAAAATGGACTGATTATTACACATTGCCTCAAGCTTCTCCTCAGTGGGCAATATTAACTGCAATTTTTGACTATTTGTATGCTTCCCACCACCTTAAACATCATGGCAGATTCTCAGTATACAGTCAAACTGATGCCTCATGTTTCCTCTGCAATTCTGTCACCTCATCTGGACTCTAACCTGTTATCCCTGTTTGTCACTCTTCAATCTCTTACAGGATCATACAGCTCCAGCATTTCTTGCTCACATAGGCAGCCATACTAGTATTCCCAGACTGCTCACTGAAGGAAAGGCTCATGCTGATGCTGCTATAAAAACACATTATTTTCACTTTTCATGTGCTGTGGAATCACACAGGTTCTTTTCATCAAAATGCTCGCTCTTTAATGAAAACCTTCTCCCTTTCCACTCAACAGGCCCGTTTCATCACTAATAATTGCTCTCATTGTATACCCCGTTTTTCCCCTACTTGGGAAACTGGAAACCCTTGAGGTTTACATTCTAATGTCCTTTGGCAGATGGATGTGACTCACTTTCCTTCCTTGCACCCTATTCTTTTTTACATGTTAAAAAAGATACATCCCCAGGTCTTATATGGGTCAATGCACATCATTCAGAGAAGGTCTCAGCCTGTATCTCTCATGTGCTCCTTTGCATTGCTGCCATGGTTAAACCTCTTCATTTAAAAAAACTAATCGTGCCCCTGCTTATACTTCTAGTGCTTTTACTCAGTTTTATAATCAATGTAATATAATTCTGAACCATGAAATTCCCCACAATCCTAGTGGACAAATCTTAGGTGAATGTATATATCGCAAGTCTAAAATGTGCCTTTTAAAACAAAAAAGGAAAAAGGGGACCTAGCCTTGCTCATGTTAATAATGCTCTCAATATTGCCTTGTTCACAATGAATGCTTCTAATGTACAATATGAGGATAATGTACAGTGCTGGTTGTCTGCCTTGGACAGACACTTTACCCCTAAGGAATCACTACCAAAAATTTATGTAAAATACCAAGTTTTTATATAAAACTTGTTGGGACCTTGTACCTTTGATTACGTGGAGGAAGGGATATGCTACTGTTCTTACTTCTACAGGTTCTGTCTGGATACCTGCCATGCATTGTGACCTGTCAATCATCAAGAGTTCTCATTAGGAACAACCTGATTCCCAAATTCCATTTGTTCCTGGATGAAGAGGACCCTGATTCAAAGAGGAAACCTCCAAAAATATCAAGAGACCCAAGGTACCTCCAGTCTTCTAATCTTCTAGTGACTTTGGGGGACATAAAAAGTTTAACAACATCTGCCCAAGAATTACTAGCCTATATGGGTTTAGAATGTACCCTAGAAAATTTGATTACAGCTCTGTTTTACCCAAAATTCCACAACTATCTTGAGCCTATTATTGAGTTTTTTCTCTGTTGTTGTATCCCATTTTTGATGGCCCTGTACAAAAAATACTCTTTCATCTTTAGCTTCCTGCACTCATTATAATATTTTGGACCACTTAGTAAAAATTGTTAATTCTTCTGAAATTTGTATCATCAAGGTATTCATTATAATAAGACTGCTATTGATTATTTACTGCTGTTGCATCATAAGGGATGCCAGGAACTAACAATATGTGGCAGTATCAATTTAACTGAAAACAGTAACCCCATACAAAAAGAATTGGGTCATCTTAAAGCATTGTAAAGAAAGTTCAAGAATATGATGGAGTTTGGGATTTATTAGATTGGTTAACCTCATGATTATCAAATTTCACATGGATCTAACAGCTTTTCATTAGAGGAGGTTTACTGATACTTGCCTTATTGTGCTGTGCTTCTTTTTGCCAACCTCTGCCTTGCTTTCTCCCCTCACCTTCCTTAAACAAAAGACAATTCATATCTATTCAAAAGGCCATGCAAAAAAAAAGGTGGGGTTTAGAGGTTTCAGACCAGTCAATGTTCAGAGGAGCATAAGTCCTCCAAGTGAGCAAACTCCTCAGGACAGTAAGACCCTCTGTTTCAATGGCTTAGAAATGCTCTGGAATTCCTCTGTCCTTGAGGCCTGGAGATATTATCTTATTACAAAAACAGTTGGTACTAATGGTTCTGAGAAGCAAGCAAGTTATGTGTCTGCACATGCCCAAGGCTAACTGTACAAACATAAGGTAATGTAACTTGATATAACCCTGGAATAGATAGCAAAACTGAATTGGTTTTATAAGGGATCACTTCTTCCTTTCACCATTTTGTGTACTTCTCACTTTATTTTCTCTCCCCTTAATCTTTAGAGTTGGACACCAATTAACCTTTACAGAAGTTCCCTTTGTCTAAAAATAATTTGCCACAGTTTTATTGACACTTTCCATTATATTCCTTTCTTCTCAATGGATCATAATTATTTACAATGACTCTGACTGTATACCCTGAAAGTAATGGTTCACTTGCAGTTACATCAATTCGCAGCATCTCAGGCAAGTTCAATCCTGAATCACCTACGTCATCATCTCTGCCCTCTGCAAACATGGGTCCTCCTCCACACCACATGCACCCTTCAAAGTTATCTTTCTGCTGAACCTACCTGGGTTCCTCTGGAAAGGCGTGTGTTTCCCAGGGTCAGGGTGGGTGGCCAGATACGGGTATGTTGCTGTTAATTGCACAGTGAGGGTGAAGTTCAAGAGTTCCTACTCAGTCTACCTGCAATCTCTTTCTTACCCCACTTCCCATTCCTCCCTGACACAAACCTTACATTCGCCTGAGGAATATTCTTGTTCACTGCTGACTTCTTTACAGTGAGCTATTGATTTAATTTTCCCAATTAGTTTGTACTGGACTTTAAAGGACATTCAAATACATTATGTACTCCGAAAACCTCTTCAAAGCCTCTAATTTTTCTTCTGTTTTCCTGTAGTGTTAGATATCAACATGTTATTCTACCTTTCTGTAAATCAGTATGTACCCACAACCCCAAGTTACTGGTGCAGATTTCTTGATTTTGGACCATGGATCATGCATCATTTTATCTTTCAGGAGCAAGTGCATGACTTCCTGCATGGTGGTTAATAAACTAATACCTGTGGAATTGTTGACTGACTTCTCACCTGCACTGGCTTTCTTTATTCTACTGATTTACAGATGAAGAGCTCCCAAGCAGACTCTGCCCATCTACTCTGCTGTAGCACACACAGTGCAGCCTGGGGTGAGGTCATGCAAGCTCAGCACCCTGTGTACTTGTAAGATAAGTCTATTTAACGCAGTACTCACTCAGAAAATATAACTAATAACACAAATATGTCCATAGGTATTTCAGATTTCAAGGTTTGAAAAAAAGAAAACTATTGGTATTTTTAAATAATTTGATTTTCATGGTAGACATAATACAGTGTGTAAGAGTGTAAATACATATGACAAATTTAGGAGGTGATGGGTGATGAGACAAATACATGTTAAACACCTTGCAGTTTTCACCCTTCCTACTGACTTTTAGGCACTTCACAGGTTGTTGCTGATTAGCCCCAGGCATTTATGTCAAATACAAGATGGAAAATGAAAAATGAGTTTAGGATCTGGAAGTTGGCATAGAACTATAGAAACATGTTCTTTGATTCTGTTTTTTTTTTTTTTCAATACTAAACCATGTACTGCTTTTGCCTTCCCAATAGAATTAGTAAATTCTCCAGTAAGTAGTTTGAATCATATGAGCTTAACTGATGTCCTTCTTTGCTTATTTGTTTTAACTCCAACTTGAAAAATTCTTCTCAAAATTTGACTTACTTTTCTCATGGATCAGTCACCTAGGAAATTTCAGATTTTGGATATGATACAATAAATATATGAATCACCACCTAACTTTCTTAGGTTCTCAGCATATTCTTGGAGATCCACAAAATATGATTATTTTATGAACCTAGGTTTTTTTAATAGAAATAACTTTATTACCTGTAGTTTAACCTTATAATTTTAGAGCATTCATATCTCCATTTTCCTTTATTTAATATATTTTAATATTGTTTTTTATTTCTTCTAATTAGTTATACATGACAGTAAAATACATTTATTCATTTCAATAAATCATACATAAATGGAATATAATTTCCAATTTTTTATTGTGCATACCATAAGTTCACATTGGTCACGGAGTCCAATATGTACATGAGGTAATAATGTCTGTTCCCTCTACTATCATTCCTACCCCATACCCCTTCCTTCCATTCACTCCTAGTCTAAAGTAACTCTATTCTTCTCTGGCACACAGCCTCATTGTGAATTACATTCACATATCAGGAAAAACTTTCTCCTTTGGTTTTTTGGGTTTTGCATATTTCACTTAGCATGATATACTCCAACTCCATCCTGCTACCAGCAAATGCCAGAATTTTATTTTTCTTTAAACCTGAGTAATATTCCATCTCACACACACACACACACACACACACACACACACACACACATTCTCCTTTAAGGGGTGAAATGGTTATTGAAAATTAATTCCTAAAAAACATGAAATGGGGCATAAATAAAATAAAACTCAGGTAGGCTGAGGGTCAGGAAAATAAGTAGGAGGAGAAGTTACCACATGTTTAATGTCAGAAGTATGAGGAGGAAGTGCTCCAACTTCTCTTCTCTATAAAGAGAAAAGCTAGGAGTTTCCCCTTTTGGTCCTTCTCTGGATATTATTTACATTTAGGAATGGGAAACAGGTTGTATTTAATAATGCAAAGGATTGCTTGGGTTGTAAGACACAGGAATTAATTATTTTCCAAATTTTTTTTCCTATTAGCAGTTATGGTCTATTGCTATTGATCATTCATTAGGAATGCTGAGGGGCACTTTTTCACATCCTGATCTACATAATGTGCTTCCAAAGGCTGTGTGACCTTATTTTTATGTTATTCCCATCCTCATCCCACCTGACATACCTTTAATATGAAATGTGAAAAATTGAAAAGGAGAACTTAATTGTGATCAGGACAAAAGGTGAACTTTATGAATTCAAACCCTTCAGTGAAAATACAATTTTAGATGCTTTATTCCCAAAGCTGCTGAAAAATAAGAATGCTTGTCATTTGCTAAGTGAACTCTTTTCTACCTACCTGTCACCTGTCAGTTGTTTGGGATTTTGTCTTTCTTAACAATATGAATGTATTTATTTGTCAGCTCTCTTATCTGTGCAGATAATTTTGTACTTTTTCTAAATGTGTGGTAAGTAAAACTAATTTGAAAATAACAATTTTAAACCCATAGGCAGCAGCATGAAGCACTATCACATGCCTTTCTTGCAAACAGTGTGCAGACATCCATGACAGTGCAGGTAAGTTACTAGGGAAGCATGAGGAGTCGTAGCAAATACTACAGTGTTTACAAAACTTCTCTGTGCCTCCTTGTATTTGAATAATCAACTATTTGTTTCCTGGGATAGCTTATTCTCTTGATAAGAGCAATTTTTTGAGCAGAATATAAGTTAGAATTCAGATGCAATTAGATTCTAAGGGCCAAATACTCACACCTCAGTATTGCCAGTTCTCCATAGGGGAGCAGAATTGAGTCTCTCCTTAGCTTCTCGCATCAGCTGTGTCTGCAGCCAGTGTGGATCTGTCCAGCAAGTGCAGTGCCACGTGGGATGTGGGGAGCTCAGTTGCCTCTGCTCTATGTGAACCTGGTGCCACATAGAGCATGGCCATGGAAGCCCAGAGGTCAGCCTGCAGAGACAGTTGTAGAGGTGAGCCCACCACCAGGCAGCAGCATCTCCAGAGTCCAGGAGAGAGACACTGACCACCTGCCAGCATGGCCAGGGGATGATAGTGGAACTACTGTGCTGGGCATCACCAGAGTTGCTACTGAGAAACAAGTAACACTGAGGAGAGACCAATGGTGCTCACTGTGTTTCCCTCTCTACTCCTTCACCTCAGTGTGAGTTAGGGGTACTTATGGGGATCAGTTAACATTAAGAATGGGCAACAACTCTCACTCACTAACCTGTAAGTGGGGAACATGTAACACTCTTTTCAGTATGGTAACAAAATTTCTTATCATTGAGATAAAATCCATGTGACATGAAATTAACCTTTATTATTGTTCTTGGTTATCAATTCAGTGGTTACCACTTTGCAAAATTGTACAACTTCAACTACATCTTGTTTCCAAATAATTTTATTATTTCCAATGAACTGTCTAATCTGCTATAATGTTCCTATTATCTCTACTTGTTTTCATTGGAAAACACTAAGTATATTCTGTATCTTTAAATTCACATATTTGTGAAATTTAATATAAATAGAATCACTCAACATATGTTTCTTTTCTGACTTGTCTTAACCTAATTATTTTGAAATTAATCCACCTTATAGCATGTACCATTAGTTCACTCCTTAAGGGTGAATGATATTCCATTATATGTATAAGCCAGCAATATTTAATCAACACATCCATTTTTCTCATTCTGTTAATATAGTGTGACTGATTCACCGGTTATCATATTTTTCCATCTTTGACATCTCTTATATGCGCCATACTCTGTAGGATTATGTCTAATAATTGTGTCATTCAGTTTTACATGGTCATGATGAAAATACCTGTTCAAAATCAAAAAATGATAAAAAAAAAAGCAGAAAACCAACTCAGATTAGGAAAATACATTTTTGCTCATGGGTTCAAAGTTTTAGTCTATCATTGGCCAATTCCACAGCTTTGTGTCCATGGTGTGGGCACGTTGAGGAGGGCCCAGTAGGGGGAAGCTTCTCAGGAAGTGGCTGCCAGGAAGCAAAGACAGGGAAAGGGGAAGGGGATACAAGGAAGATGACTGCTTCCAGGGCCTCACTCCAATGACCTCCTCCTCCAGTAATGCCCCCACATGCCTAAATCTACCATCTGGCCAATTCATTCATTTAAACTGGAATATAGGAGCTGAAGAAATAGCTCATTTTGGAAAGCACTCACCTAGCATGCACAAGGACTGCGGTTTGAATCCCTGGCCCCTCAGGTGGGGAAAAATAAACTGGGATGGACTGATTACATTGTGGCTCTCACAATCTAATCAGTTTACCTTTATTGAAAATTCTGCCACAGAATGGGAACATTTAGGACACACCTCACATCCCATCCATAACTTTCAACACTGGACTCCAAAACTGCTTGTCCATTTCACATTGCAAAAATAATTCTGTCCATCTCCAAGGATCTCATAGTTTTAATAATTCCATTATTTCCCCAAAGTGCAAGTCCAAAATTTCACCTGAAACTGAAAGTAAACTCTTGACGGTGAGCCCTGTAAAAATCAAAATCAAGTTCCATGCATCCAGTATTCAGTTGCAGAGAGTAAACCTTCCCACAGCAAAAGGAAATAATAGGAACAGAGAAAGAATGGATGGAGGCAGAGGAAAACCACAAGTCAGCTGAACAAAGAGGCCACACAACTCCACCTGTAATTCCTCATTTAGCATCTAGGGTCCTTGACTGCAAGGTGTTATTTCAAAAGGGCTTGGAAGTCCTGCCCTTTGGCTCTGTCAGTTGCTGAGCATGGGGGCTCTCCTTTTCTTTGGTTCTCTCACTGCAGGCAGCAGTTTTTCTTGGGTGACTGTCCATGCTACTTGCATCTGTTAATTCCTGGGGATTCCATTCCAATATTGGTTTCACCTTCAGAATATAACCTATCAGCAGTCATGGGCAGTCTGCAGAACCTGACTCTCCTACACTCTGCCTAGGAGCTTTGGAGGCCTTTCTTTGAAATGACTGTGGAAGCCTCCATGACTTGAGTCCCCTGCATTCCTGCAGAGTCAAACGTAGACCATGCTAAACTCTGCCTCCAGATCATGCTATAGTTGGGTCCCTGAAATTATTGCAACATTTGTTCCTGAATGCTTATCTGAGTGATCATGGTAAACCACTCTCAGAGGCCCCTGAGAAAACAGGGTGCTCCCACTACACTTCTCAGGAAATTCTTTTGTTCTGCATTCTTGAGTATGGAATGTGTGTGGTCTTGCAAGTTCTCAGATGCTCTCAGTCACTTCCTATTGTGTCTGTTTGAAATGCTTAGCACCTCTTAGGGGGCTGAAATCTTTTTAAAACCACACCTTTGTTGGTCACAGGTTTTTAAATGATTCCTTTAAAACTCTGATTGAATCTGTTTTTTAAATCTATTAATATAAACAACTGCTTTATTTTTTTAATTTTTTATTTGGTCTAATTTGTTATACATGACAGTAGAATGCATTTATGCATTTCAATAAGTCATACATAAATGGAATATGATTTCTCATTTTTCTGATTGTACATATTGTAGGATCACATTGGTCACACAGTCACATATGTATATGACACAATAATATCTACTTTACTCTACTAGCCTTCCTACCCCCATGCCCATTCCCCTCACTTTCTTACAATTCTCTTTGTCTACAGTATTGATATATATATTCTAAAAGCTTTATAAACATAGAAAATTCTGATGGTTGTTGTATAATATTTCCAGTCATGAACATTACCTTAAATTGCAATATAGAGTAAGATACTACATTGTCTTTTTAGTTGTTATACTCTCATCAAACTTCTATGGGCTGCTCTAAATCTTTTGTCATCTGAAGTTTTTGTTCTATGAAGAAATGACAAACATAATCATGGAAAAGACTCTAATAAGCACTCTTAAATATGGTTTCCTAACAAGGGTAGACTTAATATTTTGGAAAATTTTCCTTTCTAATATATATCTTTGACATTAATGATATTACTATAAAACTTTCTTTCTTGGTTCAAAACTATTACACAAAGTAAATGTTTTTGACAAATTCTGCAGAAGTTCAATACCAGACCTAAAAAAAACAGGGTTTTGTGTTATTGGACACAAAGTGTGGGACATTATTAACTCCTTATGTCTACATTTCTTTTTCATATCCTCTGCAAGCAGATGTTTCAAATTAAAACATCTTTTATTTTTTCTTTTTTTTAAATGGAGATTGAACTCAGGGGCACTCAATCAGTGAGCCACATCCTCAACCCCTTTTTGTGTTTTATTTAGAGACAGGGTCTCACTAAATTGCTTAGGGTCTCCCTAAGTTGCTAAAGCTGGTTTTAAATTAACCATCCTCCTTCTTCAGCCTCCTAAGCTGCTGGGATTATTTGCATGGTCTATCTTCCCAGACAATTTAAAATGTCTTAAAGTATCAATTAATCATTCAAAATCTCTGGGGGAATATTAGTATATATATAGAAGGAAATGAGAGGGAGGAGGTATGAAAAATGGTGGAATGAGACAGACATCATCACCCTATGCACATGTATGATTACACAAATGGTATGAATCTACATTATGTACAACCATAGAAACTAAATTATGTACCCCAATTGTGTACAATGATCAAAATGCAGTCTGTAAAAAATTAAAAGCTAAATAATAAAAAATCTTTTTCAAGCTCAATAAATAATATTAGGCATGATGTATGCAATTGAATTTAATTTCTTTCTACATTTATACATTAATACATAATTTACCCAGTTAGTATAACTCACAAAAAATTTGATACAAGTTACTCTATAGATGGTAGAGGAATGTGTGGAACAGTGGAGTTTTCAGACCTCTTCTGGGTTTCTCTGAAGGTCCTTCTGCTCTGGCACAGAACATTGGAACACTGATATCCAGAAGCCACAGGACAGTCTGTGGATGGAGCTTGTGTTCTGGTTGGATTAAGTTAGGGCAAGTCAAGGCCTCCTCCTTCAGCCAGGGCTGGGGTGATCATGGGCTCCTACTATAAGAATTCTTTTGTCTGAAAACCTTAAGAAGTGCCTTTATTAGTTAATCACTTGTTTATGATTTTGTATTTTCCTAGGTATTAAGTATATTTATGTTTTTCTCCACTTTTTTTCTATTAGTGAAGGGGTGCACAAAATTGATTTTCAGAATTTGGAATTTAATGTATTGCTTATGATAATACATGAATTATTTTTCACGTTGTCATATAAGTAATCCTAGAAACTTGACCTTGAACATAAGTCAGTTATTAATAATTCACAAAGCATATCCAAATGAGAACACTGAAGTGTTTGGAGAGAAATAACTGTGGGAGATGCTGAAAGGCTGCACCAGACAGGTGTGGTGGTGCACACCTGCAGGCACAGTGCATTAGGAGACTAGGGAAGGTGTGGTGGGGTTTCCAAGCCAGCATCAGCAAGTTAGGAACACCCTAAACAACCTAGCAAGACCCTGACTCTAAGTAGAACACAAAAAAAGGGCTGGAGATAAGACGTTGGCTTCAATCTTTGGTAAAAACAAACAAACAAAAGCCAAAAACAAAAAGTCAGAAGAAAACCCCAAAACAAAAACAAAACCCAAACACTGCCACAAGGGTTTAGGGAACAATTACAGAGACAAGATTCCTTTAAGGAATCCAGTAAACTGAGAGCAGTCGAAGAGTTGAACTAGGTCAGAAATTTAGCCAGACAACAATGGCCCATCTTTTCATAATTTTCAGGCATGACACATTAGCATGGATAGCACTTAAGTAAGATGTGTGGAAGGTGAACCTCCAGAGCTGACCTGCAACTCAGCCCCTAGGCCTGTGCCCCCACACTGGGTCACTCACAGATATAATAAAAGACTGGTGTCCATCATGGCCAAGGGAGCACAGGGTGTTCTTCCCCAGTGGAAGGATTTGACTGTGGGGTCAAGGGCTGTGGTCACCATGGCCTTCTGTGTACTTCATGGACAAGGAATTTCTTCTTTTCTCTTGTGCCAGACAGATTGGTCAGAACTTCTTTAGGATTTGATCTTTGAATATTTTCAAATTACATTTATACAATTGTGTATGACTGTGTTTACAAATTTGTTTGACACTTCCTCTGAATAGGAGCAGATTATGTGAGTGTAAGTTAACCTTCAGATTTGAAAGCTAAAGTTTTCCTCTGTGACAGTATTTGATACATCTTTAATAAATATAACCATGAAAGATTTATGCAATATATTGATTATATTTAATAATTAAGAGATGTATTGATAAAAGTACATATTTTATAAAGGATCCATGGAAATAATATGGTAAATCACAAAAATTACTTAACAAAATAACTCCTATTCTAGTAAGGTGATACTATGGCAAGTAGTATAACTTATAAAAACAGATATGAAGAGCATTTGATCTAATCTTGAACTCCACTCACTAACATTAGGATAATGCTGAAACCCATTTTATCTTTTTCATGAGAACATCTGCTTGACTCTCCTCACAGCTTCCTTTACCTGTTTGTTCCTGAGACTGTAGATGAGAGGATTCAAGAATGGAGGAACCATGGTGTAAAAGGCAGAGAGAATGATGCTCTGTAGTGTGTCAGAGGTTTCTGAAGGTCTCAGGTACACATCTGTGACAGAAATAAAGAAGATGGACACCACAAGGATGTGAGGGGTGCAGGTGGAGAAGGCCTTCCCTGTGTCTCTGGTGGGAAATGTCAGCATAGCAGAAAATATGCGAATATATGACATGGTAATAAAAGTAAAGCAACTGCCACAGACCACCACAGCAGAGACAAGAAGAAGGACCATGTTGCTTGTGGTGTCAGAGCAGGAGAGCCTCAGCAGAGAGGGGAGATCACAGAAGAACTGATGGACCACATTTGACTGACAGAAGGACAGCTTGAAGGTGTTCCCAGTGTGCACACCGGCATACACCAGTCCACTAAGCAGGGAAGCCAGGGTCATGCGAACACAAAACTGAGGGTTCATGATGATGGGGTACTGGAGGGGCTGGCAGATGGCCACATAGCGGTCCCAGGCCATGATGGAGAGAAACAGCATCTCCACATATGCACAAATAATGACCAAGAAGATCTGGGTTGCACAACCACCGACTGAAATGGTCCTGTTGCCAGTGAGAGAGTTGACACAGGCATTGGGGACAGTGATGGAAATGTAGCACATGTCCAAGATGGACAGGTTCCTGAGGAAGAAGTACATGGGTGTGTGCAGGTTCTGGTCAGCAGTGGTGACAGTGATGATGAGCAGATTCCCTAACATGGTACCCAGGTAAGTCACTGTGAATACTGTGAAATAGAGGACTCTCATATTCCAGCCATCAGGAAAGCTCAGGAGGAGAAATTCAGTTACCATGGTAGAATTGGCCATTTACTGGAAATTCGTGTTGTCTGGGAAGATAAAGATATAAAATGGGAAGCAAAGCACGATAATGCAATTACTCTACATATTCACGTCCAGTGTTTTCTTGTATTTTGAGTTTCTTTCTCATCAGAGTAAAGATCACTCTTGGTTTTCTGATATGCTTAATCATTTCTAATCAGAGAGAACCTCCCAGTGCAGGTGTGGGGACCTGCAGCCCAGGGTCTGGGTGTGACCTGCATGGTTGTCCTCAGCTCCTCCATCATGCCTCCCATGAACTCCTGAGACTCCCATGCAGATCACTTGCAGGGGCTGCTCACCTCCTCTCCTGCAGGGTCACCTGTGTAACAGTCTGTACTTTAATTCTCTACAATTTAGTATCTCTCCTTTTTCGCGAATAAAATTTTTACATTATTTTGTCATTGCACCCATACTTAAAATTTCAAATTATAATCCATAGTTCAAATTATAATTAATTTTCATTTATTTTATTGGAATATGTATATAACCTTGGAGTATTTATCTCCATGAATGTGAAAAATTTTGCTCATGAGGAAACAGTCTCTTATAACAGCCATTCCCATTTCAGGTCTGCAAGTCCAGTGTTGTGAACACTGAGGTGACCTGGCTGCACCTGTTTTGTCTTCCTGAGCCAGAATCTATCTGTGATTTCATAAATTTCTTAGCAAAAAAATCTGTGCATTTTTAAGTATGTGGTAATAAATATTTTTATTGCTCACCTTCATTTTTATTTAAATATAGTGATCTTTTAATAGAATAAATAAAATAACTCTACAAAGCAAATATTTTAAAGAAATATAAAAATGCATATCTATTTCATAATTAAGCAAAATTAACTTTTAGGCACAAGATTTTAGAAATCATGAAAGAATGAGACATGAACCCAAGACAGAAATAAATAACAGAAATAACAAAAACACACATTACATACCACTTTAATTGGTCTTGTTTTCCAACCTATTGATTAAGGCCTGAGTTTCAGGAATCCTACTTTCCTTACGAAATGAAAATATCCAGTTTGCTGTACCTAATATATATTCAAGTTAGACAAATAATCTTTCAAAATAATGTAATAAATGCATCACACACACACACACACACACACATTTTGCTGAGACACCCTCTGTAACAGGGAAGAGTTTTGGAATTTTCAAGTCTTCCTACTACTGTAGCAATCCACATTGAAAATATAATTCTGCTAGATGAATAACATGATGAGTGGCATTATTAGATATCTCTAGTTCATTTGTATTATGTTTCCTAAAATCAAGTTTAGGAAAAATTTATTTGAAAAAGAGAATTTTAAGCCTATCATGGCAGCTTGAAGAACTATCACACGAGGTACTTGCAAACACTGTGCAGACAGACATCCACCACCCTCCAGGTACATTACTAATGAACCACTAGGAATCACACAAAATTCCATGATGTTCATAAGACATCTCCTTGCCTACTATTCTTTGCAGAATTTATCCTTCATTTCCAGAGCTATCTGACTCTGGATGAAATTACAATTTGCTGAGCAGAAAAAACCGAGTCTCAGGTGTTGTTGGACTCTAACTGCCAAGTACTCACTCCTGATTGCTACCGTTTTCCATGTGTGAGTAAAATCCTGTCTCTCCTTGGCTGCTCCCATCAACTGTGTCTGCACCACAGTGGATCTGTTCAGGCAGTACAGTGCCATGTGGGATGTGAGGAGCTCAGTCACCTCTGCTTTATGTGAACCTGGTGCCTTGCCAGTGGAAGCAGGATCCCCAGGAGCCCAGATCAGCCTGCAGAGACAGCAGGAGGCCTGAGCAGAGCACCAGGCAGCAGCATCTCCAGAGCCCAGGGGAGAGGACCTGGCCATGTGACAGCATGGCCAGTGGATGATAGTGGAATGATGCCTGTGCTAAGCATCGCCCTAAGTCATTGCTGAGAAGTGAGTATCACTGAGGAGAGGCTAGTGGGCTCACTGTGTGTTCTCATCTCTGCCTCCTTCACCTCACTGTGAGTTAGAGGTGTTTATGGGATCAGTTAACATTAGGGTGGTAAAAACTCTCGCTCACTCACCAACCTGTAAGTGGGAAGCATCTAAAAATGGCTGCAATTCAGCAGTAAACATCCCTGTCATTGAGATGGAATCTACATGACATAAAATTAACCTTCGTGCCCAGCACAGTGGCCATAAATGTGTATTCCCAGTGTCTCTGGAGGCTGAGGCAGGAGGATCATGAGCTCAATTCAGTATTATCACATTACAAATTTATAGAACTTCCAACTCTATCTTGTTCCTGAATATTTGTATCACTCTCAATGAAACACCTACCCATTGTCCCTACTTAGTCACTCAAAGCCACTAAGTATAATTTCTAAGTTTGAATTTATATCCTAGATGTTTTGTATGAGTAGAAGCATTCAATATGTATTTCTGTTTTATGACTTGACTTGTACTGATGTTTCAAAATTAGTCCACAATTGTAGCATTTATTGCTATTTCAATCTTTTAAACGATGAATAAGGTTCCACTGTATGTGTACATTGGCATTTTAAATTGTCCATATATCCACCTATGGACATTTTTCCTGTTAACATAGAGTGGGATATCTTAGTCACTGTCTGTTGGACCTTGTTGCCTCCCGGAATAGGTGTAATTGTCTGGATCTACTACTTGGGAATAGTTTGTTTTGTGGAATGTGACTTGAATAGTTGAGATTTATCTCAGTTCCCTGGCGTGGTTTTGGGGACACTTGATATTGCTTATTTTTTAATGTTTGTTAGAACCATAGTGAAGTCATGAGCTCCTGGCATTTTCCTTACCAGGAAATTTTTATTACTGATTCAAATATATTGGTCTTTATTTATATGTAAGTCTTACATTTTCTCATAATTCAACCTTGACATGTTATATGTTTTCCCAATTTACCCATTCTCCTCTAGATTTTCCAATATGCTGGCATGTTCTTCATAAGAATTGCTAATGGTCCTTTGCATTTCTGTGCTATCAGTTATAAGGTCTCCCTTTTGTTCTCTGTTATTTTATTCATCTTGGGTTTTTCGTTGTCAATGCAGCTAAAGGTTTGTTGATTTTGTTTGTATTTTCACAAACAACTTATTTTTTCATCCATATCTTGTATTGTTTTTAGTGCAAATGTCATATGTTTCTACTCCTATGTTTATCATTTTCTGTGTATTTTTTGAAGTGTAGTTTGTCTTTGCTTTTCTATTCATGGTAGAGTCTGTACTTAGAGTTTTTCTGCTTTTTTGATGCAGGCATTAACTGTTACACCTTCTTCCTTAACAGTGTTTCATGTATGTCATAGGATTTGTTCTGTTATGGTTCTATTTTCATTTAGAGCTTTAGGAAAGTTGGTGTTTTCTAGTGGCATCTGTCTCTCATTTAAAGTTACTTTATTCTTGATTTTTTAAAAGGAATTTGTTCATCAGGAAAAAATCCACACACCAGATTTTTCCCATAATTTGGAAGTGTGGAAGAATGATCAACCAACAAACTTTTCTACTTATAAAATGGCATACATTTTCACACATTACAAATGCATAGGACATAGTTCAGGCAGCACCAATGCAGGTTGTTCTCAGGTTACATTTGTGCAAGTATTTGATGGACAAATTTGTTCATATGATGTTGAACTAATTTTGTTCTTGTCAGCCATATGTGAGCACACTGATTTCTCTCAACTATAGCTATGTGAGTTTCACCAACTGACTTAAAGTATATGGCTACTGAATACCATTTTACTTTCTTTTTTTTTATTTGATTTATCCATGTTTAAGACAACCCCCACCTTCAATCACAGACCTTGATGGAATTTTCCTCTCTCCTCATAGTTATGCAGAGACTCCCCTTACACTGGGAGTCCTCACAGTGGGGATGAAAGCAGGAAAATCCAGTCTACGAGTTTCATTTCTTCTGGGTTCTTATCTCCTTCACTGTCTCTTTTGCTCTTTCCACATCTTTTCTCTGCCTGGCTCAATGACACCAAATAGACCAGGGAAGTTGCAACAAAAGCCTGAATGGCCCTTCTGCCCACAGCACCTGAGCCAGCAGTGGGCACAGCAGCTAATACCACCTGGTCCAGAGGCCTGAGTCCATTTAACTTTTCTTTTTTAATTTCAATCATCAATATCTTGTAGTTTTAAGTGCACAGATAGTTCACCTCTTAGTTGAAATTTAGTCCTAAGCAGTTTACACATAGTTTTAAATACGCATTCTTTTTAGTTATACATGACAGTAGAGTATATTTTCACAGATTTGTACAAACATGGAGTACATCTTATTCTATAGGATCCCAGTCAGGTGAAGTGTATACACAGTTTTGATACTATTGTAAATATGTTTTTTTTTTCTTAATTGGTTTTTTGATAGTACAATATAATGAACAGAAATGACACTGTAGGCAAATTCATCAACATAAAAATTTCTTCTCTCTCTCAACATCTTCTGTAGTTCACTGTGTACTAATCCTCTGAGACTGTTCCAGATTCATGTCTGGGAATTCATGTTAGAGATTCTCTCTTCACAGTTTCCCCATGTGTGACCAGCAGTAGTTAGTACCAGTGGCTGGGTTCTGCTTTACCTCTCGTATGATCACTACCAACCTCATGGAACTCTTCAAGGATGCCTGCCTTGGCCAGGCAGAGCTCCCTACCAGAGTCCCGCATCCTGGCACTGCGAGATCAAGCTCAGAAACCCCCATACCATGTTCACTAGGCAGACCCACTTTCAGAGATCTCTTCTATGAAAGAAGAGATTTGGAGGGGTTGTGTCTGCCCACCTCCCCAGCATTTACCTGATGTGCTTCATTTCCAATGGCAGTAGCTGCTTATCTCAGAATTTCTTTATGCAATCTCTCATTTTATTTACTTGTTTTGCCTTTTTTAGTGCTGTGTATTTGTACGTGAAGATCCATTTTAACCTAATAATACATGCATGGAACTTAATTTACTCCATTACAGTCCCTGTTTCTCCTCCTTTCTCTCTCCTCCCTCCCCTGATTCCTCTTCCTATATTCTGCTGGTCTACCTCATCCTCATTTATTTATTTTTATTTTGTGCATTACAGATCTACATAGAAGTGGAATTCACTGTGGTATATTTACACATGCACATGACCCTTTACCCATACCTTCTCCTTTTCTCTGAATCTCCTTCTTCTAGTTGATTGACCTTCCCTAGGTCTTTATGATATCCAACTCCACTCTCCCCCTCAGTTTGCTTTGGATTCTGCATATGAGAGAAAACAATGGACCCTTGCCTTTCTGAGTCTGTCTTATTTTACTTAGCATGTTTTCTTCTTCCATTAGTTAATCAGAAAATTCCACGTTTTCATTATTCTTCATGAATGAATAAACCTTTATTGTGTGCCTAAATCACGTTTCCTGTATTTGCTCATCTGTTCTCCACCATGCAGGCTAGTTTCATAACTTGCCTTTTGTGAATTGTGCTTCCACACACACTGATGTGGCTATATCACTCCAGTATACTGATTTCAGTTCTTTTGATTAAATTCCAATGAATGAGGAAGCTGGGTCATACAGTGATTCCATTCCTAGGTTTTTTACGGAATCTCCATACTGCTTTCCAGAATGCTTGTACTAATTTGCAGTCCAACCAAAAATTTACTAGGGTACTTTTCCCCCCCATACCTTTGACCCTATTAATTATTTGCATTCTTGACAATTTCCATTCTGACTGGAGTGAGATTTAATCTGTACGTAGTTTTTCACTTGTATTTCCCCAATTACTAAAGATATTAAACATTGCTTTTATATATTTGCTGGCTATGTTTTTTTAAAGAAATGTCTGTTTAGATCTTTCACTTTTATTGGGTTATGTGAGTTTTGGTGTGAAGATTTTTTACTTCTTTATGTATTCTGGATGTAAATTCCCTGTCAGATGAGTAGCTGGCAAGGATTTTCTCCTATTCTGAATGCTCTCTCCTCACCCTATTTATCATTTCCTTGACTGTGTGGAAGGGTTTTAACTTGACGCTATTCCACTTATTCATTATTGGTTTCATTTCATGAGCTTTAGGGGACTTTCTAAGGAAGTCAATGTCTGTGCCAACATGATGGCATGTTGATTCTATGCTTTCTTCTAGCAGCTGCTAAGTTTCTGGGAATATTTCCATGTCTTCAATCCATTTTTATTTGACTTTGGTGCAGGGTGGGAAATAGGGGCCTAATTTCATTCTTCTACATGTGGATATTCAGTTTTTTCAGCTCTGTGTGTTAAAAAGTTATCTTTTCTCCAAAATATATTTTTGGCACTTTTGTGAAGTGTCAGAGGATGGTGTATGGATTTGTCTCTGTGCCTAATTTCTCTTCCACTGATCTTCAGTCTATTTTGATGCCATTACCTGCCATTTTGTGTTGGGAGAAATCCTAGTTCTTGGTTCGCAGCAGTTAATGTCTCAAGTGTGTAAACTTGGAGAGAGGAGCATTCCACTCTGACCACCTAGGAATGTAAACAACCGCCCCAAAATTGACCTAGTGTTACCAAGGGAACCGGTATAGGGGCCTGGTGGTCTGATCCCCCGTGGTACATTGTGATTGGGCAAAAAGTTTACAAAATGTATGTCTTTTTCCTGCAATAAATGAGTTTGCAGGCAGCTCACCACAGGCTGCTTCTACCCAACTCCTGGGGTCTTGGTTCTGACTCCGCGACTCTTACCTGTGCCTGAGCTAGCCTGACACCCCCTACAATTTTTGTCCCTGTAGTTCTGGAGTATGATTTGAGATCTGGTGTTGTGACACCTCCAGTGTTACTCTTCTTCCTCAGGTCTACTATGGCAATTCTGAGTCTATTATTCTTCCAATTGAATTTAAAGACTTTTTTCCTAGTTCTGTGAAGAACATCACTGATTTTTGATGGATATAACACTGAATATGTATAGTACTTTCTGTAATATGATCATTTTGACAATACTAAGTCTGACTATCCAAGAACTGGGAGGTCTTTCTACCTTCTAAAGTCTTCTTCTGTTTCTTTCGTCAGTGTTCTATAGTTTTCATTGTGGAGATCTTTCCTCCTCTTGGATAGATTAATTCCCAAATATTTAAAAAAATTTTTGAGGTTGTTGTGAATGGGAGAGTTTTATTGATTTCTTTCTCAGCATATTTATTATTAGAGTATAGGAAAGCTATTGATTTTGATCTTTTATCCTACTACTTTTCTGGTGGAGTGTTTAGAGTCTTGTAGGTACAAAATCATGTCATCACCCAAGAGAGATAGCTTGCCTTTTTATTTTCCTACATGTATCTCTGTCCCTTCCTTCTCTTTCCTGATTGTTGTGGATAGACATTCACAGAGCATGTTAAATACAAGTGGTGGGAGTAGACATCCATGCTTTGTTCCTGATTTTAGAAGAAATACTTTCAATTTTTCTCCATTTGTTATGAGGTTAAGTTTGTGTGTCATATATATCCTTTACAATGTTGAGACAAGTTCCTTTTATGTCTATTTTCTCCAGTATTTTTAAGATGAAGGGGTGATTTTATCAAAGATCTTTTCTGCATATATTGAGATGATCAGGTGATTCTTGTCCTTAAATCTATTTATTCTGTTCATGTGGTGTGTTGCATTTACTTAATGAAATTTGTTAAACCAACTATGCATTCTTGGGTTAAAATTTCCTTGGTCATGGAGTATTATCTTCCTGATGTATTTTTGAATGTTGTTTGCCAAAATAATTTTAGGGATTTTTGCATTTATGTTCATCAGGAACATTGGTCTCTAGTTTTCTTTCCTTGATGTGTCTTTGTCTTGATTTGGTGTCGTGGTTATACTGGCTTCATAGAATAGAATTGGGAGTGTTCCCACTTTAAATTTCATGGAATAATTAAAAAAGAACTGGTATTAGTTCTTCTTCAAAGGTCTAAATGGTCTTTTACATCCTGTATTTGCTCTCTTAATTCATTCCTTTGATGTTACTGAATCTTTTATGTTTTTGAATATTTTAATAATCAGATTTTTACAATCTTTGTCTAAAATTCCATCCACGTCCATACTTGTGGGATTCCTTGTTGATGGGTTGGGAGTTTGTGGGGAGGTTTGTTTGCTTGTTTGCTTATGTTTTGGGAGGTGCAGAATGTGCACTTTAGTTGAGATGGACCCCCACTTCCTGTGTTAAATGTGTGCCCTCTTCTGTGAAGTGATTTTTTTGCTCTAGGCACTTCTGTCCTTGTTACATGAGTAGATGCCCAGGAATTAGCATCAGCTTCCTCTGGTTGTGCTCAGATCCTTGTTGTTGTTGTTTTCTTCTCTATTCTATGTGGTGAATTTTTTTTTGAGACTCTACCGGGTCTAGTTGGGGAGTGGAGTGAGGTTTGCTTGCTTGGTTGCATTGTGAGTATTGCTTGGCAGCAGGATCTCTGCTCTGTGAACTCCACGTGTCCCAACCACTTCCAGCCCTTCATTTCCTGTCTTCAGGGCCCAGCAGTCTCCACATGGATCTTCCAACTCAGCAGAGAAAGCTGGGCTTGCTGAGCAGCAGAGAGGAGCCTGGAAATGCCCATGAAGAATGGTCAGAAGCCCCTTTCAACGGTTCACAATTCTGGCTAATCTGGAACCAAGTCTCCATATTAAATTATCTTGGATGAAATGCCTAATGTCCATTTCTCTCTCCCTGATACAAATGGATGCACAGCTCTGTGTCACTCAAAATCCAGGCCCCTTTCTTTTGGTCCCCCTTTCAGGATGCGCTCAAGCCACACCTCCCTCAGCACATTCCTTCCTTCAGTTCTACTCTGTCCCAACTCCTGTGAATTGAACTTACCTCCTAACCGCCTACAACACAGTTCCTAACAGTTCCTATCTCCTGCAATCCCGTTTCTGTGTAAATTCGCAATCTCAACCCAGCCTTCATTTACACAGCCAGGAGTCTTGAGAGAAACTGTGAAATTCCCTTTCTCAAAGCAAGAATTGTTATGGGGCTGCCCCTGGGTAGTATTCTACGTGCTGGCTACTGCATCATACCTGCACCCGAATCGGGTGGGTCCAAGTCCCAGGCCGCATCTGCAATGGGTAGACAAACACCCAAAGCGTAGGTGGAGCCTGGAGGTTGCAGCCCGACTGGGAGTGAGGGGCGTGGCCAGGAGGGAGGACCGCAGTCTCACATTCAGCAGCTGCTTTTCCCAAAGCTCTGGCCTCTTCCTCCCTATTCCCCATGGTGACTGGGGTTCCCCTTTCATGGACTCACACAGTCTCCAGGAGATTGAGGAATTGTGCAGTGTACACCACTGATGCCACTCCTTTCAGAGTCCCAAACTCCGTCCAGATTTAGATCCTAACTATAAATGAGGTTGCATCAGAGTAAGGCAGATGGTGGCTTTGTGAGTGTGGTTAGCAGGAGCCACGTGATTACTAAACAGCGTCGACCATCTATTTCCCACAGCTTCTGAGTTACATGTTGAAATATAGCAGAAACAAAGAAGAAAAAGAGAAAAATAGAAATCGTGCTCACCAGCCCTGGAGAGAGGCTCCACGGGCCCAGTCAGCTCCGTGCAGGTGAGGAGCGTGTCCTCGCAGCTTGTCTGGTCTTCATTCGGGGTTTTGTTACATGATAAATCATGAAGCACAATGAAGCCACGGGCACATCTGTCATTTGATTCTGCTGGCATTTCCTGAGCATTTTCTTTAAAAGTGCAGAGTTGCTGCGGGGCTGTGGCCCCGTGGGTAACTCAATAGACCCATGCAGATGCCCAGTCAGGAGCAGCTTCCTGCACAAGCTGCTGGAGCCATGAACTGGGGACACTTACAGGCTAATGCTGATAAATTTCTGAATACAGTGTAGATTAGCACAAAGAGAAACTCTGAACTTTAAACCTGTGGGGAGCTCCAGGGACCTGGTTGGCCAGTACACTGGACATCAAGCAACCATCCTGCTGTGGAAGCAGATTTGCTTTTTTTCTTCTTTGGAAAGATATTTTTGATGGTAGTTTTCCTCCTGGTTAAGACAAGCTCAACAGTGAAATAAGAAAAGGCTGTAAATGAAACAACTTTGAAAATTGACCCGCTTGCTTCCTGGAGATGCCCCTTCATAAGTGTGTTTTCCAGTCTTTTCTCTGGATGTTGGGGTGTGCCATGCTCACCCACAAGTGTTAAGCTCCTGGAGGCAGTTGTCTAAGCTGTGCCATGGGGTGTTTTTGTGGCTGGCATAATAAAGGAGAGCATCGCAGTCACCTTAGTGGAATGTCATTGTGCAACACATTCCACTGGCATCTGGCACCTTCCTTGTCATGTTGGCAGGAGGTGGTGTGACTGCCCACGACTGTAGTTTTGTTTAATCTATCAAAATTGGAGAGGATGACCGAAGAGAGGTGTGTGTGTCAACTTTCATTGCTACCACCAAAATACCCAACAAGAACAAAGCAAGGAAAAGTTTAGTTTGGTTCACAGCTCAGAGGTTCAGTCCATGGTGGACCAGTTCCATGTCCTGGGCCAGGGTCAAAGGGTGTGATGTGGAATAGATGCTCAACCCATGGTAACCAGATAGCCCAGGGAGCATGTCGGGAGGCGTCTGTAGGGAAGGTGTATCCTTCCAGGACATGGCTCCAGTGACGCACCTCCTCCAGCCTCCCCCACCTGCCTCCAGTTACTCATCCAGTTAGTCCAATCAAACTATGATGGTCTGATTAGGTTTCAGCTTTCACAATCCAATCATTTCAGTTTCCTGCAATATCATAGAGGTTTTGGGGGCCACCTCACATGCATTCCCTAACTGAAGGGATTGCAGAATGGGAGATCAGGCCAGCCTCTGTGTTAGTGATGAGTGGGCATGTACCACATGCCCACGTGCTGGGTGCACAAGCAAGGAACAACATAACCCATCAGAATACTCTTATACCTCAGCAACTGAGCCCTAGCCCATCCCAGGCCAAAGCCTGGAGGGGACTGTTTCAGCCATGCTGTTTGATAGGGTCTGAGCCTGGGGAGGGCTTGGCAAGCTGCCATTCCAGGAAACTTCCACTGTCATCTCTCCTAGGAGCTGGGTGGTTTCTTGTAATGATCATACTTATAACTGTGCAACTGCAAATCATATTCCCTGATTGTTGTGATAAGAATTTAACCTGAGTGAGTCTGCAGAGCTTGGGGGAGGATGAGGAATGCTTTTAAAAATGCACCAATATCACACATAATAAATCTAAAAGTACAGAGTTTGAGGAGTTCTTCAGAAAACTGCAGTTACAGGAATTGCTCCTATGCTGACCAAACCTGCCCCAGTTAATGCTTTACCAGTAAGACAGACTGACAAACAGAGAAGGAGACTTGTTGTCCCCACAGTGCAAGGACCACCCTACTTAGCTTACAGGATTGGGGGACATTTGTGGTATCCACTTAGAAGGAAACAAGCAAACAAGGATAAGGACCCACTTCCTACAGAGCCACCTCTTCCCTATACAGGAGTGTCCAATGAAAATTGTGAACAAATAGTTATTATTAATGGTAAATGGACAAATTCCAGTATTTGTCCTTCCTTCAAAGGTTTGGACATCAAGGGCCACCCTGGAAATGGAGGACTAAAGAACAAAGAAACAGCATATGCAAACAACTAGAAATATATTATTTTGAGATCAAATGCCCTCATCACATGTTAATTGGTTATGAGTAGTTTATGCTGGTAGGTCTCACATGTGTATCATAATAGGTAGAGGATGAATCAATGACAAAGAATAATAGGATAAAATTAATTACTCACACTGATTGTTTGGCAGTAAATAACCTAACTTAGTCATAACTGAGTTTGTTTAGGTAATAGAGTAGACTTTTAAGGTTAAATCAAAAATATACTAATATGAGCTAAAGATTAAGTGTATGTTTTGCTTAGCAGTTTGGTAAAAATTAGCTTAAAACAAAACAGAGTCATTGTGCAGGCAATAGGTCTGACACCACAGCGTAAACAAATGATAGTAGGATGAAAAGAGGAAAATATCTTTCACTGTAACATGCTTATGTGAGTAACTTTAAGTGAATATAGAAAGTTGACCTTAATGTACCCGCTATGTGTTAGACAGCTGCTGGAGAGTGTGGTTAATGACAAATTTTGTGGTAATTTCTCTATAACTTGTATCTTGTTTAATCCTGCTCTATTTAACACTACAAAAGAAGAGCTAAGATAAATCTGAGCAGTACGTGTTTCAAGTATCTCCAGGGGTCACCCATCCTTCAGGGACCCTCCAACTCCCTGATGCTAGGAATTTTTCTCACCGAAGTAAACTTTGCTAAGTTAAACCAGGATCAGAATTTCTTTAACAGTTTTCATATAGTCTGGTAGGATTTGAAATCTGGCTTCTGGTGACTGCAGGACCCTTCAGAGTTCCTAGAACCCAGAGATCTTACACAATAGCTGGAGGACAACACAAGACATAGCTGTGACATTTCAAGACCCAAGGGGCCTTCTGAACTCTGTAGATGGGTTCATTCAGCCCTTTAGGATGACTTGAGTCTTTAGTACCTCCATTTACATGTCTGGAGATTCTGTGCAAAGATAATTTAAGAGTTTGGGCTGATTAAATAGGTACATGACTGTGAAAGTGTAAAGGGTAGTGTTGAGGGAGCCCCTTGGTAGAAGCTTCTGTTGGGTGGGGACATGGTTTCCTCAGATTACTTCATTCATGCTTGTGCCATCAGGTTATAAGAATTTAATGAACCGCACAGGTAACATGCAGATTCTACAGTGAATTATTAAATTAAAATTTAAGAAGCATTCTTACTTCTCTGTCTTAGTAAGTAAATACAATTGATTCATTAAAGTAGAATGCCCAACACCTAGGAAGTACATGTAAGGTCTTACTTTTATCATCATTGCACCCTTGGTTTTAACTTCGTAATGCACAAAATCATGGGCTTTTCAGTAAAAAAAATCAGTTAATACCAAGATCGTTGAGGATTTGTGACATCATAAAATGAATACCCCGTGTCATATTGGTAAGAACAAAAATTGGCACAATTGTTAAGAAGTCAATTAAGTAACATCTGTAAGTAGAAAAATACAATATTGATTAAAATTCCACTTTTAGAAACTTAGATAACCACCAATAAGTACACAGAGTGGGCCTGTGTGAACTGCAGTTATCATGGTGCAAACTGGAAGTAATTTGTTAATCCAATCTGCCAGTCTAAGTCTTTTGATTGATGAGTTCATGCCATTAACATTCAAGGATATTATTGATATATGATTTGTATTCCTGGTCATTTTGGCTTATTTATGGTTTTTAACTTGACTTGGTTTCTCCTTTATTTGGCTATTCCTTTAGGATAGTTCCTATCTATGCTGACTTACATCATTGCTTTTTATTTCTTTCTCATGGAATATTTCACCAATAATGTTCTGTAGTGTTGACTTTCTATTTGTAAATTCTTTTAGCTTTTATTTATCATGGAAGAATGTTATTTCATTGCCAAATTTGAAGGTAAGTTTTGCTGGGCATAAGATTCTTGGTTGGCATCCATTTTCTTTCAGACCTTGAAATATATTGTTCCAGGCCCTTCTAGCTTTAAGGTCTGGATTGAGAAATCTGCTGATATCCGTATTGGTTTCAACCTGAATGTAATTTGATTTTTTTCTCTTTCAGCCTTTAAAGATCTATCTTTATTTTGTATGTAGGTATTTTTATTATAATGTGCCTTGGTCATTAGCATGTGACAAGGGAGAAAAAGTCTCCATGGAGACAGATAAATAAGTGGAAAACAGGATAAGAAAAATATTAATAAAAGAAAAGAAAAGTAGGAAAATAGTAGGCATAATAGAAATAATCATATTACTACTAAATAAAAAAGTCTACAATAAAACTATACAGTACTGTTCAAACTTCCTATTCTTCAGTAGCCTGATGTCTGAGAGGAACACGATAATGCAGTGACCTAAGAAGGGTGCTGCCCCTCTAGGGATGGTGGCCTTCAGGTGGGGTGTACTCCCTGCTAGTGGGCAGAGGTGCTCCATGTGTTGACAGATGGTCAACTGTAACACAGGTGCTAGACCTTGGCCTGGGGCCAGACTGGGCTGGACCTGCTTCTCTGGGCTGGAACTCCCAGGTGCAGAAGTCTTGTGCAGTGGAGATGGGCTGGCCCTCCCAAATGGGGAAGTCTCATGCAGCTCGCTTGGCTGGGCCTGGGTCTCTGGGCCAGCCTCCACAGCCTGGAAGTCTCACATGGCAACGCTGGACTGGGTCTGTGTGCAGTAATATTGTTTTGTTGTATGGTAGAAATCGCAATGTGAGGCCCTTAACTTTGCTCATTTCTTTTCAAGGGTATTTTAGCTTTGGGGGACAGTTTATCCTAAGTAAAGTTTACAGTACTTATTTTTTTATTTCTGAAAGGAAAAGAGGACAAAAATTTTTGATAATTTTTACATTGTGTGTAGCGCCATTCATTGCCTGCAAATGAAATCTGCTCTCAGAAATTGACAATTATAAGAAATTGTTCCATATTGCCTGGAGTTTGTGGTTTCTGTGCAGTGGTTCACCACCAGAATTTGCAGGGCCTGCTGGGGTGACCTACGAGACTAAAATGGCTCAACCCCACCCCATGGTATTTCTCAGGAAGAAGCTCCTACAGCCCCCTTTGATCTGTACTGCTCTAATTATAAAATAAAAATGCAGGTACCTCCATTTTGTTTGAGCCAGTCCCATATGGACAGCTCTATCAATCATGCCCCAATTTAAAAGATAATTGTCTCCTATCTTTCTTGATGATAAATAAATTTCTTAGCCAGTATTTCATAATCAGTCCATCCCTCCAACAGGAACCTTTTGCTTCAACCATGTGGGAAGTGCTGAGATAACTGGAGCCTGAACTGGGACTGTTTGAGAAGAATCCATAAGAGGTAGAAAAGTCAGGTATGTGTTTGGTCCTCTCTCTCAGAATCAGAACATGTGCATGGAGTACCTTATTGAGAGAGAGTAAAGAGGGGCATCTGCTGACTAGAATGGACTTAAAATCAGGGAATTTTAACTCTAAAAGAGAAATGTATGCAGTGGTACTCAATAACGTAGTCAGAGTGGAAATTCAGTACAGAGAACTCAAGGTCTACAATTCTTAAAAGTGGTACCAGACTTGGTCAATTTAAAATCATACAGACTCCATCTCAAGTCTCCCTGCCTCGTCTGCCTCCACCTTGCCATTCCTGTCTGCTGGAGGCTGCAGAGGTTAGACTATGTGACTTAACATGAAAGTAAAGCCTCACTTAGCTGAGGATAAATGTGGAAATGTAAAATGCTGGGAGAAAAGACACTAAACAGGAATTCAGGGAAAATCTCTAACTTAAGTAGAGAAAGTTAATTGGCAAGTTTCATTGTTTAAATATGGGTGTTCCTGCCACAGATCTTCATGCTGTAGAAATAGCATGGTTTCTGATCCCGGGCATGGAGGACGAAAGGTAGCAGGCAGGACGCTCCCTGGTACCACTGGGAAAGCTCAGAGATTGCCACCTGCTGCTGGAGAGCATGGCTGGTTCTTTCTTAGGCAGAGTCCTTCAGGACCAGGCCTCCAAGATGAGAAGTGATATGGTGCAGGGATTGGAAGCACCATGGTGTGGGTTGTGGGGATTTTAAAAACGTGGCAGAACCCCATGGTCTTCTTGAGCTCAATTCTAACCCTATCTGCTCCAGTGCACTTGAAAGCTAATTCTTCTTAATTCTACAGCATGAGGAGAACAGGAATATTAAAATCTTACCTACAATCTTAAACTTTACTGAATAACAACTTGTTGGAAAAAACAAAATAAGTATCTTTACAGGCTGATCTCGCCTAACCACTGTGCCATGACATCTCTGTTGACAAGTTGCAGTTCACTCTTTTCACCAGTGCTTCTTTCATTCTCTCAAATAGATTATCTTTAGTCAGAGTTAAATAAGAAAAAATCTGAAGTTATAAAAGATGTTCTAATTGTGTTTTTTAATGAATTAATTTTTTGCTTTTAGGGATGGTTTTAAGGGTGAACAATAATCATTAGGCAAAAAGCCGACTTCAAATCTGGCTTATCCATCAAGACAGGTCTGCCTTATGGTTAAATAATAAAAAGTTTAATCTGTTATATCTTAAATTCCTAAACAGGTTAAGTCAAAGCTTTGATATGTATTCGTTCATTACTGTGGAGCTCCACCAACAAAAGTTATAAAAATGTTCCTTTTGTATATTTGACTGATTTATAAGATTGTACACAATGGTTCTGTTTACATGACATCAAAATTTACTTAGAGTTCATTGAGCATGCTCACAATTTAAAATTAAAATAAAAAATGGATCCAAGTAACTTTAGTCCAAATGAATTAATAAGGTTTAATTTAAATTGAGTAAAAAAATAAAAACAAATGTTTCCTTATAATTATTGATTTACATTTTTCCAGGTGGTCAAATAATTAATAAAATTGCTAATTTCTAAAATATTCAAAATCTATATCTATCTCCTTCTAACAGTTTTCTTCAGCAGAAAAGAGATGATTAATAGAGATATTTTCATTGTTTGATGTCTTGACTTTTATAATTAAGAATAAGTAGGTTAAATTTAAAGGAAATGGAATTAATTATCTAAGTCTTTATTATAGGAGATACTCATTGATTTATATGAATGAAATGCTCAAAGATCTACTGGTAGGGGCTGGGGAGATAGCTCAGTTGGTAGAGTACTTGCCTTGCAAGCACAAGGCCCTGGATTCGATCCCCAGCACCAAAAAAAAAAAAAAAAAAAAAAAAAAAAAATCTGTTGGTAAAATATTATATACTAAGTATGAAAACAGCAAATACTCTTAACTACAATATAATTAAAAATTAGATGTGATTATAATTTGGTTGATATAAAGAAGGTCTAAAATTCCTAAGGATAAAATATGGAGAAACTAAAACATAAATCTATTCTCATTCCAATAAAATAATTTCTTATGTATTTTGAGTCTTATTATTTATAAACATTAATTTTAAAGATATTAAAACTTATATAAATTTGGTTAAACAATAACTTTTATTTTAAATACCACTTTCACATTTCATATTTCAAATTTCTCTTTAAAATCTGAATTTGGCTAATATAAAAATGTCAATGACTATGTTTTAATTAACTATGATGATTATTACTAACTTCATATGTTAATTGTATCTTTGTTTCTCAAAGAAGTCTTTAAAATAAAAGATATAAAAGGACATTTTACTAAACTGATGCTCTCCAAACTAAAACATTTTACGATAATGGTTTCTTACAAAGTTGTATAATAATAATTAATTAAAATTTAATTATGTCATTTAATATTTTAGAATTAAATAAATGTAAGTTATAAAATTTTATGTTACTCTCCAAATTGAGAAGTAAACTTAATGATATTTCTAAAAGGTAATTATGAGATATTAGCATATTTAAAGGTTAGATATAAAAATATTTTGACACTTTTACACCAAGTGGATAAAAGCTCTCTTAATCTATCTTTCATTTTTCAGATATAATACTAAATTATATGAATTAATGTATATTAATCCAGAAATTATGTATTGAAATTTTATGAAATAATATTTAAATAAGAAACAAATTAGTTTCAAAATTAAAACAGTTTACCTAAATTTTGTCAAGAAACCCACTTAAGAAAAATTAGAAAATATACATAAGAATCTTTTAAAATTCTACAATCCATGAATAACTACTATTAACATTTACTACCTAACCTTCTACCCTGTTTTCCATACATATACTTGTAGGTATGCATATTTTATACACATAGAATCATGTCATTTTTAAAACTTGTAAAATTATTTTAGATTGCACATAATTAATATTCTCTTTTATTACTTTTAATGTCAAATTTGTCATCACATAATTTATTTAATCAAAATCCTATGTTAGACATTTAAATTATTTTTGCTACTTTAAAAACTGTTATTAATAATATTCAAACAGCTGTATCTTTATAAAAATTATTTTAACTTAAATCCCTTAATATATTATTGCTAGATCAATGACATGAAATTCTAAGACTTTTAAATACTTATTGGATCACTGTCCTGAAAGATACTACCAATTCTTATTCATACTACCCAATAACATTTAAAAGTACCAATTCTAGCATAACAGTTTAATTTAAGATAATAAGCCCATTACCTACAAGACAAACAGGTTTTAAAACTGACTTTTAATATTTACACTGACTCCATTTTTGTCACTCTGTTCACTACTAGAGACAAAATCAAATCATACATTTGGTAAAATCTAGGACTTCTTTAGTGTAATGCCCGTCATCAACTCAATAACATTTGACTTTAACAATAGGTAAATTTTATTAACTTTCCTGACCAAATAAAGATATTTATTAAGTCACTTCTTATGGTTTATATACTTGTTCAATGCTAGGTCATGGTGTACAATTTAAGGCTACTGATACTCTAGCTTATATCAACTTTTTTCTACAATTTCAAAAACCCAAAAAGGGGGTAACAGAACTCTATATAAACCCACTGAAACTCACAAAATTATTTCAAAAACTCCTTAACAATTCTAATATTAAAATCCCACAGCTGCTGAGTAAAATATGGACCAATTGAATGCACCATATTTTATAATACTGTAGGGTAGAAGCTGTATTTGTATATTTTCAAAAAACAAAACCTACTCTCTCATTGTGGAAAGAACTGGCACTTCAGGTCAATAGGATGATCCAGAACAAGATTTTAAGTCTCCAACCAAAATAGTTGTGGCCATGCTATCTATGTTGAGCTCTAAGGTAAGAGAAGTACATGGGGAAACTTATTAGACTGATTTCCCAGTCCCAGTTCTGTGGTCTGCAGAATCCATCCCAGTGTCTATAGTGATATTCATAAGATGGGAAATTTTACCAATAAAAATATTATCTCTATTCATGCTACTGTATTTAATTATACTGGCTATAGTGGGAAATTACCTATATCCTGGTCCAGTGATAAATATGCTGGTTATTTAAAGGTAACTTTTGAAGAAAAATAACAGCATAGGGAGTACCTAGGCCTGCCAATCATACTGACCCTTGGAACTTAAGGTTTTATGTTCAAACAGTTACTAAAATGGAACTTTCTCATAAAAAGTTCCATCATTTCCTTGGAATATTCACCATTATCTCATTGCCTTAATTGTTCTGAAGTAGAATTTGGCACCTTTCTACATGTATGAAGTGTACAAATGTTTGGCCAATGAAACGTAAAATCTCTAACAGTGGTGGATATGTTTTGGGTTGATGTTCAGAAATTGATAAGACAGTTATGTCAGAAGGTCACTTCCTCCAGAAGGTCCACAGCCAGGAAGGCTTAACCTGGCAGCCCTGCCACTAAATGTTTTTCACTTTTACTTCTTCTTGAAAAGAACTTGCAGGCAACCATGTTTAATCTGAATTTTTAATACAGTAGAAAATCTAAGAAATTAGAAAAATAGTTGAGTTATTTAGAACTATATTACAGAATAAGATTGCAATAAGAATACAAAATAAGATTAGATATACAATCATTCTGATATTTTAAAACTCCATGTAATTTCAACTACTCCATATTGTTTGGGTATTACTTTGCACTGTGAGTAACCATGTAATAAAGACCAAATTAGAGCCCAGCAAACTGATGTAACACTAAAATGATAAGTAATTCACATTTGCATTCTAGCAGTTATTTTTTATTTGATAATAATTTGGGTTATTTATGTTTTAGTGTATTCTTTCAGGATTATATTTTTTTCCATATTTACCATATCTAGGGACATAGTTCATTGTATCAAGATGCTGTGGTTCCAGGAAGTTGAATATTGATAAAATGATTGTGATCAAAATAAATGCTTTAATTGCTACTATTACAAATAACAGTAATTAACTTTCTGCTCTCCAAATTAAACAAAGGCTTACACAAATGGTATGCCTTTACGCCATGTACAAACAGAGAAACATGTATCGCATTTGTTTACAATAAAAGAAAAATAATAAAAATAAAAATAAAAAAAAATTAAACAAAGGACTTAAATGCCATGATGACTGTAAGCATGTCTGTGTTCAAATGGTACTGGGAGATAATTCAGAATCATCAGATGGATATCTGACATAGCAATAATAATAGCCTGGATCTCATGGAGTTACATCATCTCATCCAGGATATTCAGAAAAGGCAAGTTGGTCTCATGGACCCAGCATCTCTAGCTGATCAAATACTTCATGAATTGAATGACTTTAATCCTGGAAATATGTTGAAACACTTTGAGTGGTATATTACTGGAATGATATGTTTGCTACTAATTAGGAACATACCTGAACATTGTAAAGGCTATTTATGCAAAGTCAACATCATTCTTAATGGAGAAAAACTGAAAGCATTCCCTTTAAAAATGGGAACAAGACAGGGATGCCCTCTTTCACCACTTCTATTCAACATTGTCGTCGAAACTCTAGCCAGAGCAATTAGACAAACTAAATAAATTAAAGGGAAACAAATAGGAAAAGAGGAACTTAAGCTGTCACTATTTGCTGATGACATGATTATATATTTAGAGGATCCAAAATCTCCTCCAGAAAACTTCTAGAACTACAGATTCCATGTTATTGTGCACATCCACATAGGTGAGGAAAAGGTTTCCTGTCAGAGGGATGGGCTGGCTGTGAAATAATCACTCAGAAATTTATTTATCATCATTTATTTATCATTTATTTATTATTTATCAAGCAAGACAGGAGACAACTATCTGATGTATCAGTGGCATGACTGATGGAGCTTTCCATAAAGGACTGACTTTTATACCTCCTCAATGAATTCAGCAAAAGAGTAGGCTATAAAATCAACATGCATAAATCTAAAGCGATGAAACATCTGAAAAGGAAATGAGGAAAACAACTCCATTTTCAATAGCCTCAAAAAAAAAAAAAACTTGGGAATAAATCTAATCAAAGAGGTAAAAGATCTCTACAATGAAAACTACAAAACATTGAAGAAAGAAATTGAGGAAGAACTTAGAAGATGGAAAGATCTCCCATGTTCTTGGATAGGCAGAATTAATATTGTCAAAATGGCCATACTACCAAAAGTGCTATACATATTCAGTGCAATTCGAATTAAAATCCCAGTGATGTACCTTACAGAAATAGAACAAGCAATCATGAAATTCATCTGGAAGAATAAGAAACCCAGAATAGCTAAAGCAATTCTTAGCAAGAAGAGTGAAACAGGGAGTATCACAATACCAGAACTTCAACTATACTACAAAGCAATAGGAACAAAAACAGCATAGTATTGGTACCAAAATAGGTACATCAATGGCACAAAATAGAGGATACAGACACAAACCCAAATAAATACAATTTTCTCATACTAGACAAAGGTGCCAAAATTATACAATGGAGAAAAGATAGCCTCTTCAACAAATGGTGCTGGGAAAACTGGAAATCCATAATCAACAGAATGAAACTAAATCCCTGTCTCTCACCCTGCACAAAATCAACTCAAAGTGGACCATCAACCTCGGAATCAGACCAGAGACCCTGCATCTTATAGAAGAAAAAGTAGGTCCAAATCTTTAACATGTTGGCTTAGGATTAGACTTCCTTAAAAGGACTCCCATAGCACAACAAAAAAAAAGCAAGAATCAATAACTGGAATAGATTCAAACTAAAAAGCTTTCTCTCAGCAAAGGAAACTATCAGCAATGTGAAGAGAGGGCATACAGAGTGGGAGAAAATCTTTGCCACTCCTACTTCAGATAGAGCACTAATTTCCAGAATATATAAAGAACTCAAAAAACTCTACACCAAGACTACAAATAATCCAATCAAAAAATGGGCTAAGGAAAGTGAACAGACACTTCACAGAAGATCTAAAAGCAATCAACAGATATATGAAAAAATGTTCACCATCTCTAGTAATAAGAGAAATGCAAATCAAAACTAATCTAAGATTCCATCTCACCCAATTAGAATGGCGATTATCAAGAATACAAGCAACAATAAGTGTTGGCAAGGATGTGGGAAAAAAGGTACACTCATACATTGCTGGTGGGGTTGCAAATTAGTGCAGCCACTCTGGAAAGCAGTGTGGAGATTCCTTAGAAAACTTGGAATGGAACCACCATTTGACCCAGCTATCCCACTCCTCGGCCTATACCCAAAGGACTTAAAATCAGCATACTACAGAGATGCAGCCACATCAATGTTCATAGCTGCTCAATTCACCATAGCCAGATTGTGAAACCAACCTAGATGCCCTTCAATTGATGAATGGATAAAGAAACTGTGGTATATATATTCAATGGAATATTACTTAGCCATAAAGAATAATAAAATGATGGCATTTGCAGGCAAATGGATGAAATTGGAGAATATCATGCTAAGTGAGATAAGCCAATCTCAAAAACCAAAGTAGGAATGATCTCTCTGATAAACAGATGATGACACATAATGGGGGGGTGTGAGGAGTTAGTGTTAGGGTTAGGGTTAGGGTTAGGGAGGGGAGCAATAATGGAGGAAGGAAGGACTGTATAGAGGGAAAAGAGGGGTGTGAGGGGTGGGGGGAAGGGAAAAAATAACAGAATGAATCAAACAACATTACCCTATGTAAATTTATGATTACACAAGTGGTATGCCTTTACTTCACATACAAACAGAAAAACATGTATCCCATTTCTTTACAATTAAAAAAAAAGAATATTGTTGGACATGGGCTTAGCATAAATAACCTTTACAATGTTGAGGTATATTTCCACTCTCCCTAATTTTTCTAGTGTTTTGAGCATGAAATGGTGCTGTATTTTGTCAAATGCTTTCTCTACATCTGTTGGAAAAAATATATGATTCTTAACTTTAAGACTATTAATGTGATTAATTTTATTTATTGATTTCTGAATGTTGAAACAATGTGGCATCCCTGGGATGAACCCCAGTTGTTCATGGTGCACTATCTTCTTGATTTTTTTTATGCCATTTGTGTGAATTTTGTTAAGGATTTTTGTGTCTGTGTTTATCAGAGATGTTGGTCTAAAGTTTTTTTTTTTTTTCTTTGATGTGTCTTTGTCTTCTTTTTGTATCAGAATAACATAGAATTAATTTGGAAGGTTCCTTCCTTTTCTATTTCATGGAATATTTTGAAGAGTATTGGTATCAGTTCTTCTTTGAAAGTCTTGTAGAATGTAGCTGGGAATCTGTCTAGTTCCAGACTTTTCTTGGTTGGTAGGCTTTTGATGTCTTCTTCTATTTCATTGCTTGAAAATTGATCTGTTTTAATTGTGTATGTCTTCCTGGTTCAGTTTGGGAGGATCATATGTCTCTAGAAATTAGTCAATGACTTGAAGATTTTCTATTTTGTTGGAGTATAGATTTTCAAGTAGTTTCTAATTGTGTTATGTATTTCAATGGTGTTTGTTGTGATATTTCATTTTTCATCACAAATTTTAGTAATTCGCATATTATCCTCTTTATTAGGGTAGGCTAAGGATTTATTTATAATATTTACTTTTTCAAAGAACCAACTTTTTTCTTTGTCAATTTTCTGAATTGTTTCTCTTGTTTCAATTTCATTGATGTCAGCTCTGAATTTAATTATTTAATCAGTCTTCTACTCCTTTTGGTGTTGTTCTGTTCTTCAGTTTCTAGAGCTTTGAGATATAATGGTAGTTAATTTATTTGTTGAGTTTTCATTCCTTTCTTGAATGCACTCCAGCAATGAATTTTCCTCTTAGTTCTGCTTTCATATTCTCCCAAAGATTTTGATATGTTGTATCATTGTTCTTATTTACCCCTAAGAATTATTTTATCTACTTCCTGATGTTATTTGTATCCATGCTTCATTCAATAGCCTATTTTTTAGTCTCTAGGTTTTAGAATAGTTTTTTTTTTTAATCATTGGTTTCTAATTTTATTCCATGATGATCTGATAGAATATAAGGTAATATCTCTATTTTTTTTTGTATTTTCTAATAACTGCCTTGTGGCATAGCATATTGTCTATTTTGGAGAAGGATCCAAGAGCTCCTGAGAAGAAAGTTTATTCGGTCAATGATGAATGAAATACTCTACGTATGTCCATTAAGTCTAAATCATTGATTGTATTATTTAATTCTATAGTTTCTTTGATTAAATTGTGTTTGGAGGATCTATCCAGTGGTGAGAGTAGTGTGTTAAAGTCACCCAATATTATTGTGTTGTGGTCTAATTTTTTCCTGGAATTGAGAAGGATTTGTTTGATGTACGTGGATGCACCATGGTGTGGGTCATAAATATTTCTGATTATTATGTATTGCTGGTTTATGTTTCCCCTAAACAGCATGAAATGTCATTCTTTATCCCTTCTGCCTAACTTAGGCTTGAAGTTAACTTTATTTGATATGAGAATGGATACCCCTGCTTTTTTACTGAGTCCATGTGCATGGTATGTTTTTCCCCATCCTATCACCTTTTGCCTGTGGATGTCTTTTACTATGAGATGAGTCTCTTGAAGGCAGCATATTTCTGGGTCTTTCTTTTTAATCCATTCTGCCAGTCTCTGCCTTTTGATTGATGAATTTAGGCCATTAATATCCAGGGTTATTTTTGAGATAGGATTTGTATTCAGGGTCATTTTGACATATTTTCAGTTTTTAACTTGACTTGGTTTGTCCTTTGATTGGCTTTTCCTTTGGGTAGTTCCTCACTTTGCTGGCCTACACTGTTGTTCTTCATTTCCTTTTCATGGAATATTTTGCTGAGAATGTTCTGTAGTTCAGGCTTTCTATTTGTAAATTATTTTATCTGTTGTTTATCATGGAAGGATTTTACTTCACCTTCAATTCTGAAGGTTAGTTTTTCTGGGTATACGTTTCTTGGTTAGTATCCATGTTCGTTCAGAACTTGAAATATGTTGTTTCTGACCCTCTTTGCTTTTTGAGTCTGGGCAAAGAAATCTGCTGATATCCATATTGGATTCCCTCCCTATGTGATCTGATGCTTTTCTCTCACATCTTTAAAATTCTATCTTTATTTTGGCTATTAGGCATTTTCATTAAAATGTGCCTTCATGTGGATCTGTTGTAATTTTGTACATTTGGTGTTCTGTATGCCTCTAATAGTTGATTTTCCATTTAATTGTTCAGGTTTGGGAAATTTCTGATATTTTATTGAATAGGTTGTTCATTCCCTTGGTTTGTATTTCTGTGCCTTCCTTAATCTCTATAATTCTTAAATTTAGACTTTTCATTATATCCCACAATTCTGGGAGGTTCCATTCATGATTTCTTACCATCTTCTCAGTTTGGCCAAATTTATTTTCAATATTAAGTATTTTGTCTTCATTGTCTGAAGTTCTGTCTTCCAAGTATTTAGTCTGTTGGTGATTCTTTCCATTGAGTTTTTTATTTGGTTTATTGTCTTTTTCATTTGAAGGGTTTCTGTTGTTTTTTTTTTTTTCCAGAATCTCTATCTCTTTATTAAAATGATCTTTTGCTTCAGGAATCATTTTATTTATGTATAATCTGAATTCTTTTTCTGACATTTCTTCTACCATGCTGTCATTATATTCTGTTAATATAGCATCTTAGTTTGTTTTTAACATTTTCTATCACTGTATTTTCATATTGTTTCTTTATATTCCCCTCTAGCAGTGCAGATCTGGAGTATTGTAGCTCCCCCCCATAGGTTTATAGTGACCATGCAGATTTTCAAATCCTGTTCTTTAATTGGGACATCAAAATTAGCAGCACCCAGTACAGACAATATGCAACCCTAAACCTAATAGCCCCTAAGAAGACATTAACAATATTGTCATAATAAACACAGAGGATGAGTTCAATTATCATCTACAGTAGAACAAGTAGATTTGCAATGATGTCTAAATTTCTAATGGTGGTCAAAGAGTATGGGGAGGGGTGTAGGATGTACCTATTAATGGGATAAGAAAAGAGTATATAGATGTACTGGATTATAGGAAGAATGAAAGCAGAATCAAAAGAAGTTTGTTGTTACCATGAGAAAAGGGAGAAAGAGACTCTGAGGAAACAGATAAACGAAAGGAAATAAGAGTGAGAAAAATGAAGAAATAAAAATTTAAAAATTCAAAGAGGAGAAAAAAATCTACACAATGACAGTCATATACTAGCTCTCAGTCTTCAGCAGCCCAATGCATAAAAGGTACCTGACAATGAGCTTCCAGTCTCTAGCACATGTGTCAGAATGGAATGTACCCCACCTAAAGATGGCAACTTCTGCTTCCAGGATTATCCAAGATGGTCACACTGGCTTCCAAACATTTTGGTGAATAGAGCATCAGTGCAGGACATGGGCATCAAATCCATGTGGAGTGTGGTTGGTAATGTTGGTGGGGGTCCTCCAGGCAGGGCATGCTCACTCAGGTTGCGGGTCCTGCAGGTCCTTGCTGTTGTCCCCAAATGGTGGCAGCCTCATGTAACCAAACCTGAGGGTACTGTGACAATGGACTTCCAGGCAACAACAGGCAGCTGGCAATCTGCAGATAGTCTGCAGGTGGTCTGCAGTCTACTGGCAGACAGTCAGCAGGTGGACCTCAGGTGGTGGAGATGGGTAGATGAAAGGCAGTTGATGGGCATGCAAGAGGCAGGGCACCAGGCAAATGCCAGATGATAGGTAGCAGTCAGTGAGCAATCTGCACTCAGAAAGTAGATGAAATGCTGACTGACCATAAGTAATCGAGGTGGACAAATGGGGTAAACAGCAATGGATCAATGAGCACCAAAGACTGCCTCACAGAGAAACAGATTTTCCTCTGCTTGAAACCTGAGTTAGGGAGGGACAAGGAACACAGCTCCCTCTAGTCTGCCACCTTGGATTTCCTAGACAGGTATTCTAAGTTTTTGTTCAATTCTGAAATGTATGCCTTTTATTTCTTTTAAAATTAAAGGTGAATTTTTAATGGCATGTTTGTGGTAAGTGCAAACAATTATTCCCCTAATTTATCTTCTGTGTTTTTTTGAAACCCTTTCTTGCCATAGGCTCAAAATTCTATTTATCAGACTTCTTTAATTCAAACCACATACAGTTGAACTTCCTTATTTTCAGATTCTGTATTTGTGAGCTTCCTAATTCTGATTTTCCCACAAACATATCCTCAGTCTCTGGACTTGCAGCACTAAATCATCACTCCTGAAGTCCAAGGAGAGTGCACTATTTGAGTTAACCCTGAAGCACACTCCTGGTTTAGGAGTGTCCTCTTCCCTGTCAGGGTCCTGACACACTGCTGTCATTGTTCTGCTCTTGGTGCTTTGCTCTTCAGAATGCCACCCAGGTGAGTTGCTGAGGTGCTGTTCACTGTCCCTAAGCACCATTAGGACCTGATGTGACTTACCAGGAGCATACACATGTGTGAAGAGTTTTGTGTGGCCCGAGTCACCTTGCCGAGGGTGATGAGCTTAGTGCTGATAAAACTACAGGTTGCATTGAACAACAGCTCCTCACCCAGAAACATGCACAGAACAGGGTGTGTGGAGTTGGTTGGTGAAAGGGCCATGATCAGCTGTGATCAGGGCTCTTGGGGCGTAACTGCATTTCTCAAAACAACGATGGGCAGTATTTATTAATTCAGCATTTGCAGTGACTTTATAGAACTGTGAGGAGTCATAACTGACTGTCTCTCTTTAAGGGCATAGTTCAGGTCTGGTGTGGTGGTGCACACCTGTGATCCCAGTGACTCGGGAGCCCAAGACAGGAGGATCTCAAGTCCTAGGCCACGTGGGAAACATACCAAGACCCTACCTCAAGATTAAAAAATAAAAACGGCTGTGAATGTAGCCCAGTGGTGTAGTACCCCTGGGTTCAATCTGTAGGAAAAGGTAATAATTAGTGATACTGAAAAGAATATTCAGAGTGGTATTTTTTCATTTAATATAGGTATAATGAAACAACATAATTTAATTACATAACTTTGTATATACATAGATAAGATATACATGTTCCTTATCCATCCAAATGTATAAATGCATTCTATTGTCATGGACAACTAATTAGAACAAATAAAATAAAATAAATTTTAAAAACCAATATAAATATTCAGGTACATATGAGGCATATGTGTACTACATAAAAAGTGATAATCGATAATCAAGAATTTTGTACAAAAAAATCTGAAAATACTGAGCACACAGAAGTAAATGGGGCAGGAATGGTGTCATGTTGGATGGGGTCAGTCTGTCTGGATAGCTACTGACATGAAGCATGGAGCATGAAGACTGTACTCCAGGGCACTGTACAATTGACAGTAGCAGAGGGTTGATCCCAAATGTTCTCCCCACAGACAAAAAATAATGATAACTCTGTGAAGTGGTAAATATGCTAAAGAGTCTGAATGTCTCCTATTTCTTTTTCACACCTGCATTCTCTGATTGGAACCTAACATCTTACTGTAGTATTTAATAGCAATGCTAAGAGGGAACATCGCCTTTTTCCTGATCTCAGATGCACAGATTTCAGTCTCTGCATTGGGTATGCTGTTAGCAGTGGGCTTTTTATACCAGTCTTTTATTATGTTGACATAGTTTCCTACTATTTTTACTTTATGGTATGTTTTTATTTTGTTCAGTTTTTTTAATTTTTTTTCTTCATCAATTGTAATGATCAGGTTTTTTTACTTCATTTTGCTAATTTGATGTATTACATTGATTAATTGATGTAGGATGAACACTCCTTGCATCCTACTTGTAAATCTCACCTGCTCAGGTGTATGACTTTTTAAAATGTGCTATCCTATTTAATTTGCTTGTTTTTTTCCCCAGGATTTCTTGCATTAATAGTCACTTGGGGATAATGCTCTTCAGTTTTCTTTTCTTGTTATGTCCTTGTTTGTGCAATGATTCATCTCTCAGAATGAGGTTGAGAGTGCTACATTCTCTTTAGTTCTTTCAAAGAGTATCAGAAAGATCACTGTAAACTCCACGTATTTGCTAGAATTATCTAGTAAGTCACCTCTCTATTCTAGTTTTTCAAAGGGGAGATTTGTCAAATAAATCATTTTTCTAAAAATTGTTCTCTCAATGCTTTATTTTCACAATATTGAAAAACAATCTCTCTTAGGTAAGCAGAACTCTCTCACAGAAGCATGAGATGTGCTTCCTGTTCATGCCACCAGCCAAGTGCTGTCCCTAGAAGTGCAATTATCCCAGCATTTTTAGCCCCTCTCTTCTTTCTTGGCACATTATTCTTGCAACATGCTTTGGGACACTAATTTTCTCAGTCCTTTTGACCTCTTAGTTTGTCCAAAGATGCCTGCTTGCATCAGACAACAGAGGCTTACATCAGATGCCTCTAGGTGTTGCCTGCTAAAGGCACCAGGGCTAATGAGGGAGGGACACTCAGGAGACAGAGTTCTGAAGTTCAGCCCCCAGAGGGCATCTGCCATCTTGTTAGCTTAATGAGTCCCATGGCTATTAGTCAGAAACCTCATTTGCCAGATCCCAAAACTTCTCCTCATTATTCCAACCATTGATTATGTCTGTTTTGTTTATTACTGTGCCTCTGCCCTGTGTGGCCCTCTAACTATGCCCAGAGAGGGCTGGGAGTGCTTGCTCTGGGTGCAGGCTGTCTGCAAGATTCCAGTGGCTCGAATCCACAAAAAAGAAAGATTGACAGCATTAGACCTTAAATTCGTGCCACTTACCCATTTCAAGTTGATTTTACTTGTGATGTAAGATAAGGGCACATGTCCATTCTTTTACTTGAGGAAATTCGTTTTTTTCTCAGCAATGTGTATGGAAGAGACTTCTCTTTCTTCAATGTGTCTTGCTGGTGCCCTTGTTGAAAACCTTGTCAACCTGAACACATATATTTAGACTATGTCTGAGCTCTCTACTCTGTTCCATTTGTCTAGGTTCCTAGTTTTGTGTCAGGGCTATACTTTAGGTTGCTATAGCTTTGGAAAAAACATTTTAAATTGGAATGCGTCATGCCTCTGTTATTGTTTTTCTTTCCCAGCAAGTCTGTGAACATTTCAGGTTTTTGTGTTTTCATAAAAATTTTTGGAAGATTTTTTCTACTTTTCGTGAAGAATGTCTTTGAAATTTAGATTGCTTACAATCTACATTTTTTTGGTAGCATGGATATTTTAATAGTATAAATCCTTCCCATCCATGAACATATGATATTTTTTCAGTTATTTATCTCTAATTATTTTCACCAATGTTCACAATTTTGAGTGTACAAATCTTTCACTTCCTTGCTATAGTTATTTTTATGCAATCATAAATGGGATTGTTCTCTTGATTTATTTTTCACCTAGGTAATTATTTGTGCAGAGAAGTACTATTGACTTTTGTATGTTGATTTTTTATTATGGACTTTCCTGAATTCATTTATTATTTCTAACTGATTGTTTTTGGGTGGGGTACCTTTGAAATGTTCTACATAGAAGATCATGTTATCTGCAAATAGAGATAATTTTCCATCTTCTTTTTCTATTGGGATGATTTTTATTCCTCCTTCTTGTCTTATACCTCTTCTAAGTACTTCCATTGCTCTGGATAGTAGAAGAGTTGACAGTGGGATTCCCTGTGCTGTAGTGTTAGTGTCCAGCCTTTTGTTTAAGTCTTTAAGAGAGTTGAGTTGATACATGTAAGAAGTGATGGAAGGTTCTCATGCTATAATGTGAAAATCTGGTTGTTCCTATTCAGCTACTAATGCTCATACTAATACTTCAGAACTCATGTGTATTGAAATAGGATTTAAATACTGTTATGTATTTCACTCTATTAATACAAAATTATCTGTCTTTTCACATCTTTCCACATGAAAAATATTCTTCTGTTGTTGTTTTTGATGTTCATTCACTTTAGACTTGTGAAGTACTGATGTACTCTCTACTTATTTCCTCATAATATATATCTTCTCTCAAATGAGACCAAAGAATGTTTAATATTTTGAAATAACATATCAATCTTTTTCTTCATAAGGTGTTTTAAATATGCATTTATGAATTGGGATTGTGTTTGACTTTATATTATTTAATCTTCTTCGTATGTGTTTTTATTAGTGCATTATAGTTTTATATAAAAGTAGGATTCACTCTTATATTCATACTTGCACACAATATAGCAATATTAGTTAGTCAACATCATGTCTCAGTGCTTCCCTTTATTCTCCTCCTTCCTCCCCTCATAATTTTATTCTACTGATCTTCCTTCTATTTTCAGGAGGTCCCCCCATCTTTTCTTTCTTTTTCTCTCTACTCCCACTTATAAGAGAAAACTTACAGTTGACCCTCTGAGTTTGGCTTATTTCATTTAACGTAATGATCTCAAGTTTCATCCATTTTTCTGCAAATGACATAATCTCATTTTTCTTCGTGACTGGCTACATCTCCACTGTATACATATACCACATTTTCTTTATCCATTCATCCCCTGATGGACAACTAGGTTGGTTCCATAGTTTGGTTGTTGTGAACTGTGCTGCTATAATCATGGGTCTGCATGTATTCCTGTAGTATGACGCCTTGAATTCCTTAGGATAAATACTGAGGAGTGGTGCAGCTGGGTTATATGGTGGTTCCAGGCCCAGTCTTTGGTGGAACAGCCATACTGATTTCCATTGTGGTTCCACCAAATGTGTAAAAATGTTCCATTTCTCCATATCCTCCCCAGCATTCATTATTATTTGAGCACTTCATGATCCATCGGTGTGTCTCATCTGGAGAAGTGTCTTTAGATCATTTGAACATTTCTATCAAGTTTTCTATTAAAAGTATGTTCAAGTCTTCAACTACCTGAGCATAAAATACTTGTTCTTTTATCTCTGTCTACCATGACTTCTTTCAGCTGCATTTTGTAGATTTCTGCACATGAGCCTGTCACCTCCTTGTTCAAGTTAGTTTCTGCATGTTTGCTGCCTTGGTATTCATTTAGAGACCCCATAGAAGTTGTTTGAGGCCCAGGTGCACCCATTGCCTTTCCCTGTGTGCATCATGCCTTCCTCAAGTCATTGTGGAGATGAAGCAGCTGGTTTCCCATCACATTGAACCCAAACCCAACACCCCTGCAAGTGGTGACCTGCTGACTGCCCCAGGGTTAGGAGAACATGTGCCCTTTCACATGTGTTTTCTTTAAGTTAGATACTTTCCTGGGATAGCCTTATGGATATTGCCCGGCGACCTTGATAAATCATAGTCCCATGGTGTTTCTCTCACAAGTTTGACTCCAGCTCCCTGTCACCTCTCAGTCCCAGTTGGCACATCTGACCCTTGAGGGATGTGAGCATATGTAGACCAGTACATTTATTCCATGTCATGAACTGCAGTTTCACTCACTCCTCTAACCTGTCTGAAATACCTAAACCAGAAATTCCAAAGTCAAAGCCCTTCCACGGAGTGCCTACCTTAGCTTCTGGCCACTGTCAAGGGAAAGACCTCAAGTCCACACTAGAAGGAAATCAGATCAAAAGAAAACCAAGGTTATTTCTTTTGGTGCTATTGCAAATGGAATTGTTTCCTTTATCTCTTCAGATTGCTCATGGTTAGGTTAGGGAAACAACATTTTCTAAGGGTTTTGTATTCTGGATATTTGCTGCATTCATTTATTAATTCTAATTGTTGTGGAAACTTTAATTTTTTTTATTTTTACAGACTGCATTTTGATTCATTGTACACAAATTGGGTATATCTTTTTGTTTTTATGGTTGTGCATGATGTATATTCATACCATTCATGTAATCATACATATACATAGGGTAATGATGTCTGTCTCATTCCACTATTTTCACCCCCCACCCCTTCCTCCCTCTCATTTCCCTCTATATCATCTAAAGTTCCTTCATTCTTGTCTCAACCCCATCCCCCATCCCCATTATATATCATTATCCACTTATCAGGGAAAACATTAGGTCTTTGGATTTTTTGGATTGGCTTATTTCACTTAGCATGATATTCTCCAATTTAATCCATTTATTTGCAAATGCCATAATATTATTCTTCTTTATAGCTGAATAATATTCCATTGTGCATATATACCACAGTTTCTTTATCTATTCATCTGTTGAAGGGCATCTAGGTTGGTTTCACAATCTAGCTTTTGTGAATTGAGCTGCTATAAACATTGATGTGTCTGCATTATTGTAGTATGCTAATTTTAAGTCGTTTGGGTATAAATTTGAGGAGTGGGATAGCTGAGTCAAAAGGCAGGTCCATTCCAAGTGTTCTGGGGAATCTCCACTCTGCTTTCCAGAGTGGTTGCACCAATTTACATCTCTTCCAGCAAAGTAAAAGTGTGCCTTTTTGCCCACATGCACACCAACAGTTTTTATTGTTTGCGTTCTTGAAAATAGCAATTCTAATTGGAGTAAGATGAATTCTTAGAGTTGTTTTAATTTGCATTTTGTGTATTTATTAATCACCTATGTATATTCTTCTATAAGAATCTGTCCAGTTCCTTGGCCCATTTGGGTTTATTAGGTTCTTTGTATTTTTGGTGTAAATTTTTTAAGTTCTTACTAAATTTTGGACATTAGTGCTGTATCTGAAGCAGATTCATTTTGAGTTAAGTTTTGTGCAGGGTGAGAGATAGGGGTTTAATTTCACTTTACTGCATATGGGTTTCCAGTTTTCCCACCACCATTTTTTGAAGAGGCTATATTTTCTCCATTGTATGTTTTGGGCTCCTTTATCTAGTATGAGATAATGGTATTTATGTGGGTTCGCCTGTGTGTCTTCTACTCTATATCATTGACCTGCCTGTCTATTTTGATGCCAATACTATGTCATTTTTATTACTATTGTTCTGTAGTATGGTTTAAGGTCTGATATTGTGATACCTCCTGCTTCACTTCTGCTCAGGATTGTTTTGGCTATTGGAGTCTCTTATTCTTCCAGATGAAGTTCATGAGATTCATAGATTGGTTTCCAAGTATTTTATTTTATTTATTTTTTTTAGGCAATTGTGAATGCAGTGGTTTTCCTAAATTCTCTTTCAGAGGATTCATCACTTATGAATAGAAGTGCCTTAGACTGATTGGTATTGATTTTATATCCTGCTACATTGCTGAATTCATTTATTAGTTCTAGAAGTTTTCTAGTGGAGATTTTTGAATCCTCTAGTATAGAATACTGTCATTGGCAAATAGTGACATCTTGAGTTCTTCTTTTTCTATTCATATCCCTTTAATTTCCTTGGTCTCTCTGATTGCTCTGGCTAGTGTTTCAAGGATGATGTTGAGTAGAAGTAGAGAAAGAGGGTATCCCTCTTTTGTTCCAGTGTTAAGAGGGAATGCTTTCAGCTTTTCTCCATTAAGAATGATGTTAGGCATGGGCTTAGCATAAATAGCCTTTACAATGTTGAGGTATATTCCTACTATCCCTAATTTTTCTAGTGTTTTGAGCATGAAGGGGTGTTGTATTTTGTTGAACTCTTTCTCTGCATCTATTGAAATAATTATATGATTTTTTAGCTTTAAGTCTACCAAAGTGATGAATTATGTTTATTGATTTCTGGATGTTGAACCAACTTTGCATCCTTGGGATAAACCCCACTTGATCATGGTGCACTCTCTTTTAAAACGTTTTTGTATGAAATTTGCCAGAATTTTGTTAAGGATTTTGAATCTATTTTCATCAGGGATATTGGTCTAAAGTTTTCTTTCCTTGATGTGTCTTTGTCTGGTTTTGGTATCAAAGTGATAATAGCTTCTTAGAATGCTTTTGGAAGGGTTCCCTCCTTCTCTATTTCCTGGAATACTTTTAGGAGTATTGGTGTTATTTCTTCTTTAAGGGTCTTGAAGAATTTAGCTGAGAATGCTTCTGGTCCTGGACTTTTCTTGGTTGGTAGGTTTTTGATAACTTCTTCTGTTTCAGTGCTTGAAATTGATATGTTTAAATTGTGTATGTCTTCCTGATTCTGTTTGGGAGGAATATATGTCTCTAAAAATTTGTCAATGTCTTTGATATTTTCTATTTTGTTGGAGTATAGATTTACAAGTAGCTTCTATTTATGTTATGTATTTCAATGACGTCTGTCATGATCTTTCCTTTTCCATCACAAATTCTAATAATTTGAGTTTTCTTTCTCTTCATTAGTATCTAAGGGTTTATCAATTTTGTTTACTTTTTTAAAGAACCAACTTTTTGTTTTGTCAGTTTTCTGAATTGTTTCTCTTGTTTCAATTTCATTGATTTCAGTACTGATTTTAATTATTTCCTGTCTCCTACTACTTTGGTGTTGATCTATTCTTCTTTTTCCAGGACTTTAAATGTAAAGTTAAGTCATTTAGTTGTTGACTTTTTATTCTTCTAATGTATGAGCTCAATGCAATGAACTTTCCTTTTCGTACTGCTTTCAGAGTGTCCCAGAGATTTTTATATGTTGTGTCATTGTTCTGATTTACCTCTAAGAATTTTTTTTTATTTCCTCACTGATGTCTTCTGTTATCATTGCATCATTTTATATCATATTATTTGGTCTCCAGGTATAGTAGTTTATTTTATCATTGACTTCTAATTGCATTCCATTATGGTCTGATAGAATACAAGGTAGTATCTGTACTTTTTTGGTATTTACTAATGTCTTCTTAGTGACACAGCATATGGTCTATTTTGGAGAAGGATCCATGAGCTGCTGAGAAGAAAGTGTATTCTATTGTGATGGATAAAACGCTCTATACATGTCTGTTAAGTCTATATCATTGATTATATTATTTAATTCTATAGTTTCTTTGTTCAGTTTTTGATTGGAGAATCTATCCAGTGGTGAGAGTGGTGTAGTTATAGTCACCCGCTATTATTGTGTTTTGGTCTATTTGATTCTTAAAATTGTGAAGGGTGTGTTTGATGTACATAGATACATAAATGTTTAAAATCCTTATATCTTGCTGTTTTATGGTTTCCTAGAGCTGAATGAAATGTCCCTCTTTATCACTTCTGACTAACATAGGTTATCTGATATGTTAACTTTATCTGATATGAGGATGGAGTCCCCTGTTTTTTACTGAGTCCATGTGCTTGGTATGTTCTTCACAATCCTTTCACCTTTAGTCTGTGGATGTCTTTTTCTATGAGATGACTCTCTTGAAGGCAGCATATTACTGGGTCTTTCTTTTCAATCCAATCTGCCAGTCTATGTCTTTTGATTAATGAGTTTAGAACATTAACATTCAGGGTTATTATTGCAACATTACTTGTATTTTTGTTAATTTTGACTTATTTTTGGTTTTTAACTTAACTTGGTTTCTCCTTTGATTGGCTTTTCCTTTAGATTAGCTCCTCCCTTTCCTGACTTGTATTGTTTCTCATTTGCTCCTCATGTAATATTTTGCTGAGAATGTTCTGTAGTGCAGACTTTCTATTTTTAAATTCTTTTAACTTTCATTTAATGCAAAAAGATTTTATTTGATCATCAAATCTGAAGGTTAGTTTTGCTGGGTATAGGATTCTTGGTTGGCATCCATGTTCTTTCATAGCTTGAAATATATTGTTCCAGGCCCTTCTTGCTTTTAGGGTCTGGGCTGAGAACTCTGCTGATATCTGTATTAGTTTTCCATTATATGTAATCTGACACTTTTGTCTCACAGCCTTTAAAATTCTATCTTCACCATGTATTTGAGGTATTTTCTTTTCTTTTTTTTTTTTTTTTTTGTAGTGCTGGGGTTGAACCCAGGGCCTTGTGCTTGCAAGGCAATCACCCTACCAACTGAGTTATATCCCCAACCTGAGGTATTTTCATTACCATATGCCTTGGTGATTTTGTGCATTTGGTGTTCTGTAAGTCTTGTGTTTAATTTTCCATTTCATTGTTCAGGTTTGGGAAATTTTCTAATATTATTTCATTGATCAGGTTGTTCATTCCTTTGGTTTGTATCTCTGTGCCTTCCTCAATCCCAATAATTCTTAAATTTGGTCTTTCCCTGATATTTCATAATTCTTGGAGTTTCTGTGCATGATTTCTTACCATACTCTCTGGGCAACTTTATTTTCAAGATTAAATATTTTGTCTTCATTGTCTGAGATTCTGTCTTCCATGAGATCTTATCTGTTGGTGATGCTTCTTATTGAGTTTTTAATTTGGTTTATTGTTTCTTTCATTTCAAATTTTCTGTTTTGTTATTTACTTTTAGAATCTCTACCACTTTATTAAAATGATCTTTTGCTTCCTGCATTTGGTCTTTTAACTGTTTTTTAGAAGGATCATGCATTGCTCTCTTATATCATCTTTACTTCATGGATCATTTTAATTATATAGATTCTAAACTCTTTTTCTGTCATTCTACTGCCATGCTGTCATTGGATTCTATCCAAATAGCATCTTGGTTTGTTAGGGACACTTTCTTCCCTGGTTTTTCATATTTTTTTCAGTATATTTCCCGCTAGCAGTGAAGATCCAAAGTACTGCAACTTCCCCACTGTAGGCTTATTGTAACTCTGCACATTTCCAATACCTCTCCTTTGAGGGGGAGAATAATAATAGCAGCACCCAATACAAACAATATTCAGCCCTACACCAGACAGCCCCTATAAAGATGCTAATATTATTGTAACAAATGGATAGGATGAGTTCTATTTTTATCTACAGTGTAGCAGATAGGTTTGCAATGAGCTCTACAACTTCTAGTGGTGGATAAAGAGCGTGGGGAGGGTTGTAAATAGTACCTGACCAAGGGAAGAGTACGAACAGGATCAAACAAGTGGCCTTAGCATGAGAAGAGGGAGAAAGAAACTCCAAAGGAACAGGTAAATAAAAGGAAAATAGGGTGAGAAAAAAATAAAAATAAAATTTTTAACATAAGTGTGGTTCACAGTCATCCATCACTCAAACCTCCCAGTGCTCAGTATCTTGATGCAAGTGATGTCAAAGGGTCTCCAGTCTCCCGCAGGTGTCTCAGGAAGGGAGCCCCCACACCCACTGATGGAGGTCATGCCCTCAGGGATAATTCAAAAGTTCTGCACCAGCCTACAGTGAAGCAGGAGCCTCAGTGTGGGAGCCAAGTCTGCTCCAGGAGCGGGTTCCAAGTCTGCATGCAGCGGAGCGTCCAGTGGTCTCTGGTGCCTGGATGGGCACTTGTTGTAGAAATTTTATAATATTTTGTACAACTAAGATCATGCTATTGGCCAATTAAGATACTTTTATTTTGTGAGTTACTTTGTCAGCAGTTTTTTAAAATTTATTTTTATTTAATTCATGATTCTGGCTATGACACACAGCACTACACTCAGTAAAAGTAGTAAAAGTTGAGAAATTTGTCTTGTTCTATTTTCTGTGTGTAATTTTCTCATTGTATCTTTGGCTTTGGTATAGGATAATGCTAGCCTCTACAAATGAGTTGGTATATATTTTCTTTAATTCTTTAAGAGTTCTGTAAAAATTCTCTATTGTGGTACTGGGGGTTGAAGCAAGGCACTTTACCATGGAGCTCCATTCCAGTTCTTTAAATTTTAATTTTTTAATTTGAGACAGTCCTGCTGGTTTCCCAAGGTTAGTGTCATTCTTTAAAATTTTTGTTTTGAAGAATCAAGTCTCAGTTTCATTGATTTTTCTTTATGGTTTCATATTTTGTTTTTCCTTTCTTTGTCTCTATTAGTCCTTTCATTGCTAACTTTCATACTAATTTTTTTCTCTTGTTCTACTTCTCCCATGTGTAAAGTTAAGTGATTGATGAGAAATATTTATTTTTTGAATGTATTTTCACATAAAATCTCCTTTGCCCACGGGTCTTACTGCATCCCTTCAATTTTGGTGTTTTGTGATTTGCATTTATTTTTCTAAACAAATTTTCTGATAGTAATGGCAATTTCTTCTTTAACCTCCTGTTTTCTTATCAGACAATGTTAATTTCCACATAATTGTATATTTATCATTTTTCTTCTGTCTTTGCTCCGTGGTTGCCATCCATTGAGAATCCAACTACATCCTTTCTCTGTCCCTGGGTGGATGCTTCTGCACAGGTCTGTCCAGTCTAGTTGGTGTGTGGTGCTGTTTAATCTTCTGTTTTCCTATTAATTCTCTGCCTGTTGTAGCTACTAGTTAAATAAAGTTGGATATTGAAGTTTCAAAATATTAGTTCAGAGTTGTCTCTCCCTCTCCTTTCTGCCATTTTTCTGAATTTATTGTGAAGCTCTGATATGTGCTACATATGAGCTCATGATTGTTATCCCTACTTGGGCAGTAGCTCTTGTATCATTATATAATGGTCATTGTATTTTCTAAAGTCTTTGACTTGGAGTTTGTTTTTATTCTGATATTGTTATAGCACCCTGGTCTTTTAGTAACTGTTTAGATGGACTGCATTTCTTCATCCTTTTGATTTTAGCCTATCAAAATAAGATCTGATTTGATACTCTAGGAGACAGAATAAGGTTGAATGATTTTAAAATTTCAATTTGCCATGTATGCAATTTGATTGAAGAATCAGTTATTCTTAATGGCATAAATGACAGGGAGGACTTCTTCCCATTTGTTGTTTTCTATGTGTCTGGGAGCACTTTTGATTCTTATTCATTCCTTTATTGATGTCCTTTGTCATTGATTATTTTTGTAGCGTTGTGTTTTAATTTGCATTTTGTATTAATGTAGTATATATAAATATTGTGTGTGTGTGTGTGCATGTCTGGTAATCATGGGAATTACATCTAAGTTTACCTTGGTTTGTAACACTCTGTTTTAAAAAAACACCAACTTAACACTGATCATGCAAAAAAGGTCTACTCTTTTAGTTCTGACCTTACACATTACATTATTGATGCCACATATTACAAGTTAATACCTTGTCTACCAATTAACTGACCTAAAATCATGTTGATGCTTTATTCTTCTAACCCTAAGAAAATTTAAATGTGGAGTAATAAACTGAAATAACAATCTTAAGAGATTTTATAATTTCCTTTACCAGAGAACTTTATTTATATATGGTTACAAATTACTTTCTTTTGTCATTTTAACTTTAACTATTTCTTGTGGAATATGTATAGTACTAATTAACGATCAATTTTCATTGTTCCTCGAATGACTATATTTCCCTTTTATTTTAAAGAGTAGTTTCATTACATGTGGAATTCTCACATAACAGTTTTTCTTTTCCAGTGCTAAATATATCATACCACTGTGTTCTGGTATGCAAAGTTTTTCTGAGAGACTGACCAATAATATCCTTGAAAATCTGCTTCATGTGATGGGCTGCTTTTCTTGTATGTCTTTCAATATTCTCTTTGTCTTTGGTTTTAAAAGCTTTGATAGTAATGATTCTTGATCTGCATCTCTTTGGATTTATCTTACCTGGAGTACATTGGGTATCTTGGATTTTCATATCATATCTTTCTTTAAATACGTAAAGTTTTTGTATTTATTTAGAAAAGATCTCAAACTTTCTGTACAAGCTGATATTATTCTGTAACTTTCTAAGAATGTCTACTTGTTTCATTTTCTTTTCTTTTAGTTTGTTAGACTTGAAAACTTCAAGTTATCTCTCTGCAAGTATTTTTATTCTTCTTTTCATGTGTTTGAGCTTGATCTTGAACATTTTAGTACATTTTCCAATTCTTTTCTTAGTTTAGGCTTCAGAATATTTCCATTTTCTTTACTTTCTGACTTCTATATTTTTGCTGGTAATCTCATTTTTTTCATTTACAATGTTTCTGTTTTGCTTTCATTCTATTAGTATTTTCCTTTAGCAATTTGAACATATTTAAATCAATGGATTTTAAGTCTTTGTCTAGTATGTTTGAAGCTGGTGTCTTTAAACTGGTATTTGTAGATTTATTTTCTTTCTTTATTGGAACACATTTCCCCATTTCTTTGTGTGTCCTAAGACCTTTTGTTGAAAAGTGGACTTTTATTAAGACATCAACTATCTGCCGCCATTGAAGACTGGATCTGCATGTGCTAGAAACGTCATTGATCTGAAGGTCACTGGGGGGAATCTTTTCTCAGCATGTGTGTTTTTTTGTCCTGAGCATTTACCCTCCCACAATGCCCCCAAGTTCATGGGTGATTTTATATGTCTTCATTTCCAGGGATTCTTATCTGTTCTTCTTCTCAGTGATTGAACGTTCCTTTATGTTCCTTGGCCTAATGTCTCTTGCCCCCATAGATTTGTAGGTACATCTCTTTTGATATTTTACCCTATGGTGCCTGCCACTGCACTTAGCAGTTCCCCACGTTGAGAGCCAACTTTGCTGGTGTTAGTGTGTGACCTCTGAGCCAAGCAATACAGAAAAAACTCCTGCAATAGCCCACAAACAGGACAGAATGCATCAAATTCTGCCCCTTTCCCTCCATCCCAAGGGAGCAAACTGAGAATTGGACCACGTCCTCTTGTGTATGTCATGATGTATAGATGTGGTAAACATAAAAAATAAATAAATACAGACAATACAAAATCCCCTACTTACTTGATGTGTGTTTTTGTTTATTGGACATCCAATGGGTTAATATGAGTCATTGAAGAGTATCAGAGTTCTCACAGGCTATTTTGATCAATCTATAGATTTTCCATTTTTCCATGGGGATTGATCATTCGTGACTTCCTAGGCCACAATCATACTGATTTCTTAGAATTTTGTTTAAGGGATATTTTTCTTTGTGCTTGTGTTGCTATAAGAGAATACCTAACTTTGGGTAATGTCTGAAGAAAAAAAAATTATTTGGTTTACCATTTTGATGACTGAGAAGTCCAAACATCATGGTACAACCATTGCACATGCCAAATCAATGGAGACTCATGAAGAGAACTGGCCATGATGAGAAGGGGTACTGTGTGGGCTAGAAAGTATGAGGGCGGGAAGGGACCAAGTTCACTGGTTTATAACAACCTGGTCTCACAGGAATGAATATAGTCCTATAAAAACTGCATTAAGGTTTTCAAGATGGCAGACTAGAGAGCAGCTGCATTTCATGTTGCTCCAGGACTCAGGATTCAAAAGAGGAGATAGTGAGTGACTTGGGACCAACTCAAAGCCTCCGGGTGAGTCTCTCCCATTGGGGAGGCATCCCGGATGGGGCGGTAGTCCCGGAACGGCAGGGAACTTTGTGAAGTAGAGTTGCCTGGAGAGACACCCCTTCCCCCGCTGGAGCGGTAAACACGGACCACTGGGAACTTTGCAAAGGAAGCTGCTCAGCACAGCGCTTGATTTCAGAGTAAACTGCTGGGCTTCGGCGGCTGCCCAGAGGACCGCCTGCATAAGCAGGTGATTAGGTGCAGAAAAGGGTCCCAGGTCCTAGGCGGCTTTTCGGTAGAAGAGCTGCAGAGACAAGCTGAGGGGCGGAGCGAAGTTTCCAGGACTGCGGGCAGATTCTCTGAGGAGAGGCAGCCTAAGGAGACTCGTCTGCGAAGGGTGAGGCTCCCAGACCCAGGAGGTAGGTCTGGGCCCCTGGGAACGTTGCAGAGGAAGACAGCCCTGCCCAGGTGGCAAGATACCCTTCTCCCCGCTGGAGCAGTGAACATGGACAGCGGGGAACTTTGCAGAGGAGGCCGCACAGCACAACGCTTAGTTTCAGAGCAACCCACCGGGGTTCCAGCGGCTGCCAGAGGAAGAGCTGGGCGGCGAGCTGTTTGGACTCAGAGCAACCTCCTGAAAAACGGGGGGGGGGGCTGTCCTGAGGAGGTGGAGGTGCACAGTGAGTTGCTTGGTCTCCAAGCGCCCACACAAAACACCGGGTGGCTGCCTGGAGGAAGAGGCGAGGGGCGGGTCACTGGGGATTGGAGCATATGTACGAGGCTCCAGGTGGCTGCTCAGAGGAGGGGTCGCATAGCCAGGCGATTAGGTGCAAAGCACGGACCGAGGACCTAGGCGCCTTTTGGTGAAATAGCTACACAGAGACAAGCTGAGGGGCAGAGCGAAGGTTCCAGGACTGCGGGTAGCTTCTCTGAGGAGGGGCAACCTAAGGAGACTCGTCTGCGAAAGGGTGAGGCTCCCAGGCCCAGGAGGTAGGTCCAGGCCCCTGGGAACATTGCCTGGGAAGGCTGCCCTGCCCAGGCGGTAGTTGTGGACTGAGGGGAACCTCGAGGAGGGGAACTGACCAGCGAGACCTCCCCACCGGGTGAGCCTTTTCCGCTGGGTGAGGTTTTCCCACAAGGACGGTAAAACCAGAGACACAGGCCCAAACAGGCCTTGCCTAGTTCCACAGCCTAGTTCCCCTTTGGATGACCATTGGTCAACAAGTGGAGGCACCTCTGGCCACTAGCAGGGAATATACCCCACCTGAGGGTCACCACCCCTAGAGAGGCAGCTTCCTTGGGGAGCACCGCTTTATCAACTTCCTCCAAGACTTCAGGCTACTGAAGGATAAGAGGGGATACACTAGCAATCTTCAGGGACATTATAAGTCAATAGAGGAAATCTGCAACATCTCAGCAGTCCACTGATACCTGAACGACATGAGAAAACAAGGGAAGAAAATGCCTCAAACAAATCTGGATGTTACATCAATAAAATCCAATGACAGCATGGCAGAAGAAATGTCAGAAAGGGAGTTCAGAATGTACATAATTAACATGATAAGAGAAGCAAACGATGAAATGAAAGAGCAAATGCAGGCATTGAATGAACACACCAATCGACAGTTAAAAGAGCAAATACAGGAAGCAAAAGACCATTTCAATGAAGAGTTAGAGATATTGAAAAAAAAGCAAACAGAAATCCTTGAAATGAAGGAAACAATAAGCCAAATTAAGAACTCCATAGAAAGCACAACCAATAGGATAGAACACCTGGAAGACAGAACCTCAGATATTCAAGACAAAATATTTAACCTTGAAAACAAAGTTGAACAAACAGGGAAGATGGTAAGAAATCATGAACAGAATCTCCAAGAACTATGGGATATCATGAAAAGACCAAATTTGAGAATTATTGGGATTGAGGAAGGCTTAGAGAAACAAACCAAAGGAATGAACAATCTATTCAATGAAATAATTTCAGAAAATTTCCCAAATCTGAAGAATGAAATGAAAAATCAAGTTCAAGAGGCTTATAGGACTCAAAATACACAAAATTACAACAGACCCACACCAAGGCACATTATAATGAAAATACATAACTTACAAAATAAAGACAGAATTTTAAAGACTGTGAGAGAAAAGAACCAAATTACATTCAGGGGGAAACCAATACGGATATCAGCAGATTTTTCAATCCAGACCTTAAAAGCTAGAAGGGCCTGGAATAACATTTTTCAAGCCCTAAAAGAAAATGGATGCCAACCAGGAATCTTATACCCAGCAAAACTTACCTAAAGATTTGATGATGAAATAAAATCCTTCCATGATAAACAAAAGCTAAAGAATATACAAAAAGAAAGCCAGCATTACAGAACATTCTCAGCAAAATATTCCATGAGGAAGAGATGAAAAACAAAGAAGCAAATCAGCAAAGGGAGGAGCTATCCTAAAGGAATTCTCAATAAAGAGGAACCAAGTCGTGTCAAAAATAAACAAATAAATGAATAAAATGAGTCAAAAGACTGGGAATACAAATCATATCTCAATAATAACCCTGAATATTAATGGCCTGAATTCTTCAATCAAAAGACATAGACTGGCAGATTGGATAAAAAAGAAAGATTCAACAATATGTTGCCTGCAAGAGACTCATCTCATAGAAAGAGATACCCATAGACTAAAGGTGAAAGGATGGGAAAAAACATACCATGCACATGGACCCAGCAAAAAAGCTGGAGTATCAATCCTCATTTCAGATAATGTGGACTTCAAGCCAAAGTTAGTCAGAAGGGATAAAGAAGGACATTTCATACTGCTTAGGGGAACCATAAATCAGCAAGACATAACAATTATAAATATCTATGCCCCAAACAGTGGCTCACCCATGCATGTCAAACAAATCCTTCTCAATCTCAGAAACCAAATAGACGATAATACAATAATACTAGGTGATTTTAACACGCCTCTCTCACCACTGGACAGATCTTCCAAGTAAAAATTGAACAAAGAAACCATAGAACTCAATAACACAATCAATAATTTAGACTTAACAGACATTTATAAAATATACCATCCAACGAAGAGTGAATACACTTTCTTCTCAGCAGCACATGGATCCTTCTCTAAAATAGACCATATATTATGCCACAAAGCTAATGTTAGCTAATACAAGAAGATAGAGACACTTCCTTGTATTCTATCAGATCATAATGGATTGAAATTAGAAATAAATGAAAGAGTAAAAAACAGAAATTACTCCAACACCTGGAGATTAAACAATATGCTATTATATGATGAATGGATAACAAGATATTAGGAAGGAAATTAAAAAATTCTTAGAGGTAAATGAGAACAAAGAAACATCATATCAAAATCTCTGGGACACTATGAAAGCAGTACTTAGAGGAAAATTTATTTCATGAAGCGCATTTAATAAAAGAAGTAAAACTAAACAAATAAAAGACCTAACACTACAGCTCAAAGCCCTAGAAAAAGAACAGACCAACACCAAAAGTAGTAGAAGACAGGAAATAGTTAAACTCAGAGCTGAAATCAATGAAATTGAAACAAAAGAAACAATACAAAAAATTGACAAAATAAATAGTTGGTTCTTTGAAAAAATAAACAAAATTGATAAACCTTTAGCCACACTAACAAAGAGAAGACGAGAGAAAACCCAAATCACCAAAATTCGGAATGAACAAGAAAATATCACAACAGACACGATTGAAATACAAAACATAATTAGAAGCTATTTTGAAAAGTTATACTCCAACAAAATAGAAAATTTCAAAGATATCAACAAGTTTCTAGAGACATATGAATTGCCTAAACTAAACGAGGAGGACATACACAATTTAAATAGACCAATTTCAAGTAATGAAATAGAAGAAGTCATCAAAAGCTTACCAACAAAGAAAAGTCCAGGACCTGATGGGTTCTCAGCCGAGTTCTACAAAATCTTTAAAGAAGAGCTCATTCCAATACTTTTCAAAGTATTCCATGAAGTAGAAGAAGAGGGAACTCCCCCAAACTCATTCTATGAAGCCAAAATCACCCTTATACCTAAACTAGACAGAGACACATTGAGGAAAGAAAATTTTAGACCAATATCCTTAATGAACATCGACGCAAAAATTCTTAACAAAATTTTAGCAAATCGCATACAAAAACATATTAAAAAGATAGTGCACCATGATCAAGTGGGTTTCATCCCAGGAATGCAAGGTTGGTTCAACATCAGGAAATCAATAAATGTCATTCACCATATCAATAGACTTAAAGTCAAGAATCACATGATTATTTCAATAGATGCAGAAAAAGCATTTGATAAAATACAGCACCCCTTCATGCTCAAAACACTAAAAAAAATAGGGATAGTGGGAACGTTCCTTAACATTGTAAAGGCCATATACGCTAAGCCCATGGCTAATATCATTCTAAATGGTGAAAAACTGAAAGCATTCCCCCTAAAATCTGGAACAAGGCAGGGATGCCCTCTTTCACCACTTCTATTCAATATTGTCCTTGAAACTCTAGCCAGAAAATTAGACAGACCAAAGAAATTGAAGGGATGCGAATAGGAAAAGAAGAACTCAAACTATCCCTATTTGCTGATGATATGATTATATACTTAGAGGAACCAGGAAATTCCACCAGAAAACTCTTAGAACTCATAAGTGAATTCAGTAAAGTAGGGGGATATAAGATCAATGCACATAAATCTAATGCATTTTTATACATAAGTGATGAATCTTCAGAAAGAGAAGTTAGGAAAACTACCCCATTCACAATAGCCTCGAAAAACATAAAATACTTGGGAATCAATCTCACAAAAGAGGTGAAAGACCTCTACAATGAGAACTACAGAACACTAAAGAAAGAAATTAAAGAACACCTTAGAAGATGGAAGGATCACCCATGTTCCTGGATAGGAAGAATTAATATTGTCAAAATGGCCATACTACAAAAAGTGCTATACAGATTCAATGCAATTCCAATTAAAATCCCAAAGACGTACCTCACAGAAATAGAACAAGCAATCATGAAATTCATCTGGAAGAATAAGAAACCCAGAATAGCTAAAGCAATCCTTTGCTGGAAAAATGAAGCTGGGGGTATCGCAATACCAGAACTTCAACTATACTACAAAGCAATAGTAACAAAAATGGCATGGTATTGGTACCAAAATAGACAGGTAGATCAATGGTACAGAATAGAGGACACGGACACAAACCCAAATAAATACAATTTTCTCATACTAGACAAAGGTGCCAAAAATATGCAATGGAGAAAAGATAGCCTCTTCAACAAATGGTGCTGGGAAAATTGGAAATCCATATGCAACAGAATGAAACTAAACCCACATCTCTCACCGTGCATGAAACTAAACTCAAAATGGATTAAGGACCTCGGAATCAGACCAGAGACCCCACATCTTATAGAAGAAAAAGTAGGTCCAGATCTTCAACATGCTGGCTTAGGACCAGACTTCCTCAACAGGATTCCCATAGCACAAGAAATAAAAGCAAGAATCAACAACTGGGATAGATTCAAACTAAAAAGCTTTCTCTCAGCAAAGGAAACTATCAGCAATGCAAAGAAAGAGCCTACAGAGTGGGAGAAAATCTTTGCCAATCATACTTCAGATAGAGCACTAATCTCCAGAATCTATAAAGAACTCAAAAAACTCAACACCAAGACTACAAATAATCCAATCGACAAATGGTCTAAGGAAATGAACAGACACTTCACAGAAGAAGACCTACAAGCAATCAACAAACATATGGAAAAATGTTCAACATCTCTAGTAATAAGAGAAATGCAAATCAAAACCACCCTAAGATTCCATCTCACCCCAATTAGAATGGCGATTATCAAGAATACAAGCAACAACAGGTGTTGGTGAGGATGTGGGGAAAGAGGTACACTCATACATTGCTGGTGGGGTTGCAAATTAGTGCAGCCACTCTGGAAAGCAGTGTGGAGATTCCTCAGAAAACTTGGAATGGAACTACCATTTGACCCAGCTATCCCACTCCTCAGCCTATGCCCAAAGATTTTAAAATCAGCATACTACAGAGATACAGCCACATCAATGTTCATTGCTGCTCAATTCACCATAGCCAGATTGTGGAACCAACTTAGATACCTTAGATGAATGGATAAAGAAAATGTGATATATATATATATATATATATATATATATATATATATATGAGATGGACTATCACTCAGCTATAATGAAGAATAAAATTATGGCATTTGCAGGTATATGGTTGCAGTTGGAGAATATCATGCTAAGTGAGATAAGCCAAACCCAGAAAACCAAAGGACTAATGATCTGTCTGATAAGTGAATGATGATACATAGTGGGGGATGGGAGGGTGGCACGAATGGAGGAAGGATGGATTGATTGTATAGAGGAAAGAGAGGTGGGAGGGGTGGGGGAAGGAAAAAATAACAGATTGAGACAAACGTCATCACCCTAGGTACATGTATGATTACACAAATGGTATGACTCTACTTCATGTACAACCAGAGAAATGTTTCACCCCATTTGTGTATAATCAATCAAAATAAATAAATTATAAAAAAAGAAATATTTGATTCTTCTATACTTGTAAATATATTTACTTCACCGTTTGAAAGTATAAGCATAAATGGCAACTGGGATATATGGTTAATAAGCGGGCGGTATGTGAAAACAGAGCTCTGTCCACTCTCTCCAGCAACAGCACAGGGATCCGGCCTGCTGAACACCAGACCTGGTGCAGAAACTCCACCACCTCTAGGGGCCTGGGCACCCAGCACACGGTCTTTCCTTGTGTGCTAGCCGGGAACCTGCATTCTCATAGGAGTGCTCCAGATGCTCCTAGTTTTCTTTAGTTTTTATTTTCTGCTCAGGAAAATTATATGGGAAGGACATTAGTTAAAGTCACCTGGAGCACCCATGAAGAATCCGCCTAATCGCTGCAGTGTGACGGCGGCTTCAGTTGCCGTGTATGGACAGCAGTAGGTCCTCGGTCAGTGACAGTGGAGGGGTGGTCAGCAGCATTTGCTGAGGGCCCTTCTCGGCACCTGCATTACTGATGCAAGCTTTGCAGAGACACCGTGCGCGTCTGTTTCTAAAGACAGGCAGAAAGATCTTGTCACTTGATCTCTGAGTGAGATGAGAGGCCAAGAGTAAGTGGTGATGCCTATAAATCAGTAATGCGCAGTCTCCAGTCACCGCTTAGGAATGCACTTCGTGGAGATGCGGACGCAGCCAAGAATTTCGGAGGCCCTGCCAGGGGCTAGCTGGGCTGCGCGCCCCCTTGCGTTCACGTCCTGCGGCGCACGGTCCTGTGGGGAGGGCCGCTCCTCACCGCTCTCTTGTTACAAGAAGGGCCTTGGTTGATACCGGCTTGTGGACGTTCAGAGATATATCATCTGTGTTTCCTCAAGTTGTCTGGGTAAACAAATTCTAGATCATCCGAATTCAGGATGCACATGCCCATCAACATTTATAGATGACAGCAATGTAGAATGTGTGTTATGTGATGTTCACAACATGGTCTGCTGAAAGCAATAAACACAATAAATTATTTGACAGATTTAATTCCTTAATTGTTTAAAATTTGTATCAAGTAAAAAAAGGATGATTAGAACTAATGGGTGTGTAAAGATGAAAAAAATATTTACATGCTAGCACATTCAAGTAAACAACCAAAGTTATGACAGACTAATGAAAGAAGTATGAAGAGATTGTTTTCACTACTGATAAAGAGAGTAAATGTGCATGTTCTTCTGTCTGGCAATCAACGAAAGCAAACCCAGGTCAAGCCCGATATCTGTCTACACAGAGTGTGCACACTGTCTCTTTAGAAGAAAGGCACTTCCCTATTCCTATCCCTATTCCATACATTGACCATTACAATTTCCTGATTAATTTTGTTTATTGAAGCAATTTGATTTCATTTCATGGGTGTCCCATGCCATTGTCCAGATGTGTGCCCTGGAACATGTTCCCTGACCTTAACAAACCTCAAGACAATGTGCTCCTTCCTGTCCCTTTTAATAACATTTAATTAACAAGTGAATGTGTAATCATTCCTGCCCCCTTGCAACCCCCACATCCTTTCACATGACCACACACCTCAGTCTTAGCAGAGCTTCCGGGAGCTGGGACAATTTTCAGGAGAAAGCTTAGTGATTGCAGATCTGCCTCAATCTACTTTTTACAACTTTTAATCTTTTTGGTTTCTGCAAAGCATACAGTTTAGCCATGTACTCACAACTAAATATCTCAATAAGGGACTGAGAAAACAGCATTTTTTCTCCTTCACAGTATCCATGTTGGCTGTTATTTCATTCCTGCTTCTGCAATTCCTTAGGACATGTAAGCTCTAGTACTGCCCTGCAGTATGTGAGCAAAGAATATTGGCCTCATGTTCACCAGACTACTGGTTTTCACAGTGAAACTCATTAATGGTGCAATTGTCATGTTAATTATAATGAAAATGAATTTCAAGAACTTAAATGCTGAGACATCTTTTATAAATTTATTACAGTGTTTTACTCACATTATTCAGTCACAGTGTACAAAATGCTAGCAAGGAACTTCTTCTCAGTAACTCCTTCAAAATGGTCTAATTCTTGCAGCATTATTCACAGCAGCTAAAACATGGCCTCCACCCAGATACCCCTCAATGCGTGAACTGGGAAACGTGTGGGATATGTTCACAATGAATGTTATTCAGGGATAAAAATGGTGATGTCCTGTCGTTGGCAGCAGGACACAGATGGACAGAAGGGAGGTCATTGTGTTAAGTGGAATAAGGTGGACCCAGAAAGCAGGGGTCACATGCTCTGAGTCATTCGTGGAAGCAGAAAAGGTGATCTCAAGGAAGAAGGGAGTAGGATGGTGTCAAGACTAAATCTAAGAGGTTGCTCAGCTTTGGTTATCACACCATTGACACATGTATGCAGTGACCACGGTGTTCTGTAGAACACGGACAGATAGAGCTCCATCAACAAAAAATCAAAACAACTGAAATCAGTCAAAGTTAGTTTTTAAGTTGAAAGCATTGGTCTTTTTTATTTTCTTAGATTGCTGCAATCTTTACATCCTAGGCATTGTGAAGGAAGTGAAATTATAGCATGTGTTAATATTAAAAAACACGATTTCCAAAAAGTAAAATGAAGTTCTAATCATTTAACAGAAAGATTTGCAATATTGGAAAAGATGTCAACATAACAAATCAAAAGATCAAAATTCTATCATGGCATCGAACTGTTCATGAGTGGACTCCAAATGCTCATTAGAGTCTACATCAAAATCCGTATTTAGCTGAAACAAAAGTCAAAGTTTCACATTGGTGTCATGGAATGGATTGCTTAGGAATGAATTAGTATAATGTGCAATGTATTATAAATGCAATTTATTATAGGTGATTTGGAAGAAAGTTTTCAGATATTTAGAGACAGAGGATAGAAAGGAGATGTCTTGGACACATAGCATGAGGTCCTCTGCTGGCCAGGACTGGGCTAACTGGTGATGCCCAATCAGGACCCACTTGCAGCTGACATGAGGGAGAAAATGGTCGGTAAGGAGGGAGCATATTTTCCTCAGCTTTCTTCATATTCTTTCTTCATATTCTTTAAAATATCTAAAGTCTACATTGTTTTAAAAAGTTTATATTGTATGTAACCAGAATTTTGAAAGTTTTCTTCTTATAAAGATTGAAGATAAATGCAGATGATATGTATTCAATTCATCACCCTAAACTTAAGCAACTCAAACAGGATGCTTTGCTTATGATCCACATGCTGTGCTTAATTAAACAAGTGTAACACATGGAAAGTCAAAGTGGAATGCTGTTATGGATTATATCATGAGCATATTGGAAACATGATGTTACCATAAATTACTTAATTTCTCCTATTTGATCAAAAACATATTCTCAGTCAGTAGATTTTATGCCTACCCAGTATTTCTTTACACACAAACAGGGAATTTCACAACTTTACATATGCATTGGTGACTTCCTTCATGCAATAAATGTATGTCTCATTCAAAGTCATGATAGGATTTCAACAGAATTTCCATACTAAAAGCTTAAATGGCAACCTTATGTAAGTCTCTCCTGGAAAACCTGCCTGGGTTAAAAGGGTTTTCAGACTCTGCAGATCACCAGCTCACACCTATGCACAGCACTGGTAACACATGCTGACTGAATAACCGGGGTCCGTGCTGCCCCTCGGTGAGTGACCATGTAATTAGATACATGCAGTGTGGAGACAGGAAGGTACTGGCCCTGCAAACCCTGGTATCGAGGCTGCAGCAAATCAGGACTGACCTGAGCACGAGGCTTAGAGCAACCTGTGGCATCTCCAGAGAGACAAGTGAGGAGGCAACGGGAAAGAAAGAAACAGACCTCTGGTTCCACACTGGCTTCCCTGTGACACCAACTGTGCAAGGAATCTGAGAGACAAAGACAGACCTGGAGGTACATCAGGATGTGTTCCCATGTGTGCTGAGAAGAATTATAGGTGCTTCCAAGACAAGCAGGTGTGTAATAATAAAGCAACGCATGATGGGCATGTGAAGTCTGAGAATGAGGGCAGCAATGACCAAGTCACGTGTGCATTGACCTTCCTGAGTTTCTAAAGACAAAGTTCCCTGTCTATGCTTACCTGCCTCTCTGCACCAGGGGTACCTGTGACTGACGATAGTGTTAAAAGATGGCATACAGCACCACCCAAAACCAGAGTAAACAATTCATTGTATTCTATTTTGTGAATTTATTTTTACTTGAGACATGATAATATTACTTAATAGTGGGCTATCATATGATATCAGTGTATGTGGATACTTGTACAATACCGATATTTCTGTCTCCTCAAACATTTGACATTTCTTTCCCAAAAAAATGCTTCCAAAATCCTTTCTTCAATTCTTGTTTGAAATAGACTCTAGAGCATTGTTATCAATAGTCACCATAATTCACAGTAGAAGGTAGAACTCTGCTCCTGTGTAACTACAGCTTAGCACCCACCAACCCCGTGGGCCCCCTCCTCCCGCCCAGCCCACTCTCCCACCCCGTGCTGACCACCCTGCTGCTCTGGACTTGATGAAGCAGCTGCTTTCGTTCCCTGTGTGAGTGAGCTCCTGCAGGGCTGGCTTCTGAGACTGGTTTAGTCACTAAGCACAGAGATCTTCAGCTCCACCCGTGGCACTTGCTACAATGACAGCATCACATTTTTTATGGCTGAATTCCATTCAGTGTATAAATGTACCACTTCTTTTACCCATCCATCAAATATTTTCTTGTGGAACGAAGAATTGAACCCCGGTGTGCTCTACCATTGAGCTCCATCCCACTTTTTCATTTTCAATTTGAGGAGAGGTATGGTTAAGTCTCCCAGGATGGCTTGAACTCTCTGTGCTCCTGCCTCAGCCTCCCAGGTGGTTGGGATCACAGGCTGCACCTCCTCGCCCAGTCCCATCCTCAGATGTTTGGTGGACACTCTGGTGTCCATTTCTAGGATGCCCTGCTTGGCGCTGCAGGATCACAGGAGTGCTGACTCCCTTCTGCACACTGATGTCATCTCCTTTGCAGACGTACCATCCGTGGATCTGCTACAGCCCATGGTGGTTTTATTTAAAAACAATTTGAAGCAAGTGCTCCTAATACAATAAAAGCTGAAAGATAATATAATCTCTTCAGATATAAAAGAGAAAATAGAAGGCATGCTTCACTTTTCCCTTGTTCTCCAATGATCTCTAATTAAGATGACTTTTCATAAAGTTGCTGGTTCCTGCATATTGTTATTCTTCTAAAGTCATGAGGCAGAAAATTATAAAGAACAGATAAAATCAATCTATCTCTCTCTCTCTCTCTCTCTCTCTCTCTCTCTCTCTCTCTCTGCATGTAGAAGCTCAGGAATCACAGAGCTTCGATGGCAGTACCCATTTTTCCCTGCAGGTATAATGGACAGATTTGAAAGATCAGTGACAAAAAGGAGACACTACTAAGCCACGTATTCGGCCACTTCATTTCAGGTACTTTCATGTCAATGGAAGAAAGAAGTAAAAGTGTTTTCAAAATGTTAAGTAAGAAAAGTGAATTGTTTAAAATAGCAATTACTTCTACACAAGGATTAAAATTATTAAGAAATTCTTGTAATTAACCACAACACAAAATTCACAATTGTGCACTACTGTGAATCATGGGGGCATAATAGATGCAAATGCTCAGGTAGTGGTGGGAAAACTGACTGTGTGTGAAGAATGAGTCTCCCAGGAACCCCTGCCTCCTGCTCTCATCTCCTCTGGTATTTAAGGACATGCTCTTCAGCTGGAGGGGTATTTTAATGATTGGTGCTCTTCTGCATCTAAAGATACTAGAAATGACTCAGGAAAGAACTGCTACAAGGCCAGAACACAGCTCAACAGGATCAAGAGTGTCCTGCTGGGTGAGGAAGGTCCAGAGCTCCTGCCCATGCCCAGGGAGAGTTTCAGGCCCCACAGGCCATGTTTCCTCTTTGGCTTACCAGCCCTGGCACCAGAGAATGCAGAGGTTTATTTGAGAAAGGCTGTTAAACACGTAACCTGGAAAGTATCTGAATCCAAGATACAGGACTTGATCCAAGAGGCAGAAAAAAGATGGCATAATGGGAAGAGCTGCGGAACATCAGTGCACCACTGGCAATTCTCCTGAGCTGCCAGTTGTCAGAACCAGGCACGGTGGTAATCAGTTAGTGTGTTTCACTACAATTGACCACGAACTGCACCCTGGTTGCATGAGCCCTGCAGACAAGAACAATTAACTTAGAGCAGCCCTGTTTACCCACAAATATGGAGAGATATTGCTCTACTCTTGGAGGAACGTGAGGACCTGCTGCCTTGTCAGCAGCTTTCCGGTGACCAGCTTCTGCAAACCCGCCTTCGTGGCCTTGTCCCTTAGGCTGTAGATGATGGGGTTGAGGATCAGGGTCAGCTCAACATAGAAAGCAGAGAGCACCAGGTCCGTGGATGAGCAGGAGCCTAGGAGGGGCTTCAGGTAAGCAGCGAAGGCAGTGGAGAGGAAAAGCCCAACCCCTGCCAGGCGGGGGAGGCAGGTGGAGTAGGCTTTGGCCGCCCTGCTATGGATGGGTCTGCCTGACAGTAGAGAAGAAGAAGAAGTAGGAGGTGACGATGCAGGCAAAGAAGCAAGTGTCCAGGACAGCACTGGAGATGAGCACAACTTCTGCTGTCATGTGCTGGGAGCAAGAGACTGCCAACAGCTGGGGAATGTCACAGAAAAGCTGTTGGATGTGTCAGTTTCCACAGCAGGAAAAGGACAAGGTGCTCACAGTGTGCACGGCAGACAGGAAGCCACTGCTGAGCCAGGACAGAGTGCCATCTGCACACAGGGGCCCCTGCTCGTGACGACTTCATAGTGAGGGGATGGCAGATGGTGGCCTAGCAGTTCATGGACATCCCTGGGAGGAGGCTCAGCTCTGCAACTTCAGAGAAAGGCACCAGAAAGACCTGGGCCCCACAGCCGAGGGACGAGATGGAGCGGCACCAGGTGACGAGTTGGTCACAGCTTTGGGCACCACAGCAGAAATGAGGCCCATCTCAAAGAGAGACAGTTTCCTTAGGAAGAAGTATGGGCATGTGGAGGCCTGGGTCCAGAGGTGATGCTGATGGTGAGGCCAGTCCCTACAAGGACGGCCAGGTAGGCTGCAGGGGGAGCCCCAGCTTGCAGGACCTGAGGGCTCCACAGTCCAGGGAATCCCAAGAGGAGGGAGCCTGTGACCCCAGAGCAATTGTGCATTCTCGATGAATATTCTGTATCAAAAAGGACAGGTGTGATGAAAAGATCCAGCTTGATATTTGTTCCTAGTGAATGATTAGCAAAGATTGGAGTGAAGTTCAATGATGGGTTTAATGATCAAATTTGCCAATAAAAATCCAGTTTCTTGATCACATTTTCCATTGTATCTTATCATGTTTTCTGAGGTTCTCTTTACAGAAGTCTGAATGTCATAATAGGATGCAGCAGCACATGGACATTCTCACAGGAGCAGGGCCAAGCAGTCAGGGCCTCCTGAGAATTCTGTTTGAAGTGTAAGGAGAGAAGACAAAGTTGTGGACTGTCCAATACTCAAGAACCTGGCTAGTCCCAGTTGGCTTTGCAAATTTATTTTCCTGTCAGTTGACTTTTTATTTGCAATATTTGGCTGATTATACCAACTTTCTCTAACAATAAGTGTGTTTCCTCCCTACTCTATGTAAATGTGCTCTCCTCCTCCTTTTAACTTTCCTGAGACTCTTTGGTCATTTTGGTGATTCAGTGCCTTAGCCCCAGAGTTCCTGCCCTTGGACTGATGCTTCCCACCTTTTCTCCTGGTGCTTCATGTCCTTTCAGTTTCCTAACATTTTTTGAGGGCTATCGCCTGCATTTGAGACTCATATTTTTACATATATAAGAGGAAGAGACAGAAATTCCTCCCAGGCTTTAATTGAAATGCTAATAGAGAGCATCCTAGTGTTTCATAAAACCTATACTAAGAGATGTCCATGGAGGATACTGCAACATTTCAGCTCACTGTTTTCTGGTTTGTTTTAGTGGTCATGTGTTCACAATTTAAACAGATCTTACTAAGCTCAGCATTATTTTCCATCACATTTTATCATCTTCCTCATAAGGTAAAAAAACTTTCCCTTATATTTTCAACAAACTATTCATTAATTACCATGTTGCAGGTACCAAGTTTTGAATGATAAAGAGGTTTTTTATAGTTGCTTCAAAAATGAATATATACTTAAGCACAAGTTCTACAATAATAAGAATACTTTGAAATAATTCCTTTCTGAGTTTATGTTTCAGTAACTAAGAGAGAAATTATCATTTTGTGCCTTGTCGCCTGTATTGAGGAGACAAATCCTTAAAGATCTTAAAATTGACATTTACTGACTCAAGAAACACTTCTTTTTAGATCATTTTGATAAGAACTTTCTCTGGTCCAATGACTCTCTTATTAAATTACAATCAGCCACAGTATAAAGGAAAATTGGAACTTACCGAATGGTTTGTCCTGCAGGAGGTGGAAGCGGGCATCAGACTCTTTTTGCAGGCCCTGGGGAAGTTGCTGGTGGCTGATGCGGAGGCTCCAGCCTCCCTGACTTCTAGGAGCTGAGGAGCCCTGAGCTGCCTGCTGCCTGGGCTGCAAACACAGCTGTGGAGCGGAGTGAGCAGAATGACGAGCACGGGGGTTATGTCTTCTCCTGGCCCCAAGGGCTTGAGCTCCGCATTGGTCCTGCGGGAGATGCTGCCTCTGCTCTCACTGTCACCCAGTTCCTTGCCATGGCTGAGGGACACACTGGTTTGTCCCTGATGTGGCCACAGTGCCTCTTCCCTGACAGTCATTTCAAGGAGCAGCTTCCTACCCTGGAACAGTGAGGGCAGGGGACTCCATCACTCACTGAGTCTTCTGCAGAAGAGAGCAGCTGGATCAGATTCACCCAGGACTGTGGTCAAGTTCAGACCCACCATCGTCAGACTTATTCTATGGCCATGGTCATACTTTCTCCTTAATCCTGAAAGGCTAGCTGTACCTTCTTTATTGGAATTACAATTCTGTTTGCATTGCGGTCCTGACCTTGTTCTCAAAATCCATTCCCTCCTCGCGGTGGGTTCATTTCTGACTCTCTAATCTGTTCCAGTGTCCAGAAGGCCCAAATTTCCATGTACCCTAATATTTTAGTTACTAGAGCTCTGTAGTACAGTTTGAAATAAGGTTCCACCTTGTCCCTGCTTTGTAGATTTTGTTCATTATTTCCTGACTTGTGTGTGTGGTTCCACATGACTTTTAGAATGGTTTATTCTCTGTGAAAAATGACTTTGACATTTCCATAGTGATTTCATTGATTCTGCAGACCAATGGGGTGTGTGGATATTGTAATGTATCTATTCTTTCAATTAAAATTTTTAATTCTCAGAAAGGTCTTTCACCTCCTGGTTGAATTTATCACTACATTTTGCTTCTTATCTGTTGTAAATGGGATAGTTATCTCCATTTTTTTTGGATAGTTTGTTGTTAGGTTACAATATACTTCAACTTTTTTCAGTGTTTATTTTGCATTCTTCAACTTTTCTGAATGCGCCATCAATCAACCAATGTGTGTGTGTGTGTGCAGAGTGTGTGTGTGGATTCTGTAGCATCTTCTCCATGTATCACCTGTGTCATCAGGAAACAATAACAAATTATCTTCACCCTGTCCTATGTGGATGCATGTTCCTACTTTATCTTACCTGCTTTTCCTGCAAAGTTTTCCATTACTGCTGAATTTTGCATGTTTTCCAACTGAAGGTATTTGCTTTGAGGTTACTCTGAGGCTTCAGTGGGACCTCATATTGTTCTGACAGTCTCCAACCAGCTCACCGCCACTTAATTGAATTGTAAACCAATCTGTACAATGTCTCCCCATACCATATCTTACCCTTTAAAACATTTTTGGGGCATACTTGGTATTGAAGTAGGGGAACTTTACCACTGACCCATATCCTCAGTCCTTTTTTAAAAAAATGATGTTTTTTCCACTAGCATTTATAAGTTACTACATGAAATGTATATGTATGCAGGATGTGTTTTAAAAGAACAACTTGTCCAGAAATTACTTTTTTAGCATTAAATCTGTTTGAATAGATTGTCATCCTATTTGAGTCAATGAATTGATTTTATAGAGATTCTGGGATGAAAGATGACCCCTTGGGTTTTCAAGGTTAAGAATTCAGTCTAACAAAATGATAGCTATACAACATTAAATGTTTGCTCATTAATCATTTTTGTGTGCTCTATCACAGAGATTTAATCCCATGTAAATTTAATCCCATGTAAATATTTTCTAATGATGTCTTTATAAGTATAGAGGTAGGAGGTAGATATAAGCCCATTACACAGGTGAAGAAACTGAAGTTCAAATGTAAAAACTACAGTGGAAGAGGACAAGAAATGTAGACTCCAGGCTTCTATTAATATGCAAAGTAGAAATTTATTATTTGATTGGATTTTTAAATGACCAGAGAGGGTAGGGATGGTAAAATTCTGCCATTCTTGATTTGCTCTCTCAAATGTTCATAATTATATTAGTACTTATTGAGCACCTACTGTTTGCCAAGGTTTATATTAGGTGTCTAATCAATATTTTCTAATTTTTAATTTTGTAACTTGCAATTTTCTAATGTGGTAAGGAAGTTGTCTTCACAACCACCAAGCAGACAAGGACCTGAGGTCTGGGAAGGTTGAGTTGCCTTGGTTTTACAGAGCCAGAATTGAGACCCTGCTGTCTAATTCTAGAGTAACTACTTTAACCCAGGCTGCCAACCTACTTCTCAAGGTGAGATCACTGCCCATGATGCTCAGATTCATGAGCTTTTACTACCTCCATTTTGGAGATGGGAAAAGGGAAGCTCTAGCCTTGTGTAAGATCTCAGGTTGGCTTGACTTCCAAACAAAACTCTTCCCCTGTATTGCTCTGTCACCTTGATCCAATCCCTTCTTCAAATTAATTTACTTTGAAAAAGTGTAAACAGTCAATGTTCTTCCATGCTCCTTGTGTGTAGTCTAATACTTTGTCCTTCCACCGAAGATGATTTTTCCATGTGGTTAAAGATGAGAGTCTTGTTAAGGTGTCTATGTCCATCTAGTTATGCAGTGACCCACTTCCCCATCTCAGCAAGACCTCTCATATTTGTCAACTGGCATGTGTGTGCACAGATGTGTAGGCGTGAAAGACAACGTGATCATGACGGGATAAGAGGCCATCCTAAACCAAGATGATGACATATGCCTATGGGAGCTATTTTTGATCTGCATTTGCCCACTTTTCACCTATTTTACATAGTACTTCCAATACTGGCAAATTTTTTAAATTAGGGTGAGATTTTAAGACACTTGAATTGCCTTTTAAGAAAATTTTTATTATTTCCTAGATTAGTAGAGAGGTCAATATTCCCTGTATTGTATCATCTGCCAATAAAATAATCATGTTCTTAAAAAAAAAAAACTTATATTTTGTTTTGGGGTCAATACATTACCCAGGATGGCCTCAAACTTGTGACACTCCTTCCATAGCCACTGAAGAGCTGGAATTGCACCTGTACGACAGGCCCAGCTGTGTGCTCTCCTTTTTTATTCATAATCTACAAGGTAAACTACTTGGTACAGATCAAGAAAAACATTCTTTGGCTGAGGAGATACAGCTGAGAGAGCATTAATGTTAACGAACTTATTAATACACATTCATATGTACACATGTATGTGTTCATATGTAAATCTCTAAACCATCTCCATATCTAAGTGCCTCCCCTTCCACAAACTGACAGACCATTCACAGGCCCCATGAGCTCCTGTTCTGCAGCCATATAAACTCCTACATTATCAACCTCTACTGTGGATTTTATTAAAGTTTCTATCACTAACTGTCATTTCCATGTTTCCCAAGGAATTGTTCTTTTTCAAGTTCTCTCAAAAAACCCAAGGTGATCCTAGGAATTCTAAGTCAATGGTATCTCTAAATAAAATATCCAGTGATAGGTACCAGAAATAGTCCCAGGGCAAGCTCCCTAGAGAGCTCTGATCTCCTTACCCCATTTTCCCTGATGCTGTGGAGGTGTGATCAAAGCCTGTTACTTAATAGTCATGCAGAAGAACCAGCCAGCTCCACCCACCTCCCAGTCTTCTCCTCCTGAGGACTTGCTGAGCTGCTGATGAGGAGGCTCTGCTCTGCCCTCACCTGCATGTGTCTGGATGGGAAATGCAAGCTTTCCTCCATGTGACATCCAACTAATTGAGATAAAACCTCATGATTGCCTAACTGCAAGTGATGCCTTTAGTGTGTCTTCACTACCATTTATTTTAGAGTGTTGTAGGGCTAGAAATTAGAGAAAAACTCTGATAAAATGGGTGTACTATTTTTATTTTACAACCACTCAGAGTTTAAATTCACCACTGCATCTGCATATGGGTTATGTACAAGAACAACATATCTACTTCTAGTTTAAAAAAGTCTTATTTATATTCTGGATGGAATCTTCTGATACCTACCTCTGCAACTGTTCAAATAACTTCACATCTATTGGGGAATGTTGATGGCCTCAAGTGGCTCACTCCACAGAGATGACTCCTCTTTATCTTCCCTTGTAAAGATAAGAATGGAGAATCACATGTGTTTCATTATCATGTTCTTAAAGGTATCCAAAACTGACACTGTTTTAACTTTCCGTGTTTGCAGGAATTGTGAACTAATGCATACTGCCTCTAATAAACATACCTCAGATGTAGGGGACCAGCTTCTTCATGTTCTCCACCAACTCTTATTGCAGAGTCGGGTCTGACTGGGGAAGCATGGGTGAGCGTGTCTCCAGAAATTCCCAAAAGTGCAGAGAAAAGATGGACATGCTCACAACCTATTGAGCTTGGATAATGCATCAGCTGCTCTCAGAGATTGTCCGGAAGTCATAGAATTCTGTTTAAGCAGGAGTTTATTTACAAGCCTTTTGGACACTTGAGACATTGTAACCATGCAGACACTGGAGCACTGGGGTCCTTGAATGCCTGGCTGAGGGCCAGGCAGAGATGGCCTTTCTCTGAGATCTGTGGTCAACAGGTAGTCTTTGTGGGGATATTTGAAAACAAATAAGAAAGAAACTAAAAGACTGAGTGTGTCTGCCCTTGTAAGACTGAAGAGGGAACAGAGAGCAGAAGTCAGCCTGTGTGCTCTGAGGGGGGGACGGGTAATCAGAGGAGCAGGTGGGAGGAAGTGCTCAGGCAGGGTGGTGGCAGCTGGGACAACAGCAGCAGTGCTCATCAGGGGAATGTGCCTCTACTCTGAGTGCACGGGTGGCTTCAGTTCAGGGCCACCTGCCTGCCCTCTCCAACACCTAGCAGCACCTAATGGGAAGCACTCGGGTTCCTGAAGGTGCAGAAACACCAGGTGAACACCTCTGGGTTGACACCTGTTTTAGACTATTATTTCTAAAGGGTTTTTCGTGATTTATCTTTTGGTAATGGAAACAATGCTTTCTCATTTTGAATCACACACACATTCAAGCAGAAAGGTAGATAATCCTGCTATTAAACCTTGGGGACAACTCATGGGCCTGGGAAAGCAGCATCATGCTCCCACAGAAAGCAGAGTCTAGAGAGCAGAGTGTGCAAGGACACTAGGTTAAAGTTCAATTTTGTAGACAAAGACGTTCTCAAGGGAATGATGTTTTACTCTTTAGAAGGCACAGGTTTTCATGATTCAGATGTTCATTAACATGATTTTAATTTTCGGAGCTGCTAATATCAGCATATTTCTGAACTTCAGTGACTCCTGGTGAGGCCCCCTATGTTCTCCTCACCTCCAGGCACAACTGGGAACAAGGGTTTTGTCATTCATTCAAGCGTGTATGCCACACTCAGGACCCGACACCTCTCTTCTAATTCCCAGGGTGGCCTCTGCCATTCAGGGTCTGTCAGGTATTCCAGGAATGAGGGAGGACTGGGGAAGTGGTTCTGCAATGGAGAGAGGGGACATCTGGCCCCAGCCCTCCTGGATTAGCCACAGGCCAGCTGCACAGTCACCCTCACCTGCTCTGTGAGCCTTGAACCAGGAGGCATAGACCCACCTGGGTGTCTCTGGCTTAAGTCAGTGTGGGCATTCTGCTGACCACTGCTGCATTCCTGATCACCCGACCTTAGTGCCCTCTTGGTTCCCCAGCACCTCCGTGCACACTCAGCCCCACACCACTGCTTGAGTTACTTTTCCTCGTATTTCACAGAGCACGTATGTGCAAGCTGCATCAGGAATTCCAGGTAGGAGAAGATGCTGGGTACCTCTTCACACTATAGGTACCTGTTGGGTTGAATGCTGCACACTTTGCCATTTGCCAAGTACTGCACAGACGTCTCTGTCCTAAGGAAAATACCAGCACTGCCTCCAACAACTGCCCCAGATTGTAGCTGGGGCAGAAACCCCACCTCTATCAATGCTCTTTAGTGTCCTCCAAGTCCGGTTCTACCTGCCATTGAGTGCCCTGGGGTCAGTGGGAGGAGGGTCTCGGTCAACTGTCCTCTTTCAATTCTACTAATGTTGAAAACAGAGAGTTGCTGTGGGGATCAGAGACTGGACTGTGGCCTTGGCTCTCCAGTTCTGCTGCAGATAGCACATACCTTCCCTGGAGTTTGGCTAAATTGGGGAAGGAAGGGCTCAGAGCAGCAGATGAGCTTCTACCATGCAATAGTATTTAATAACCATCATGAGCATATTTCACAGTGTGGTTCTGATGAGTGTCTGCAAGAACCCTGGCTGTCCTTATGCAGGAGCCTCAGCACTTACACCGCTGAGTGAGCTCCTGAGAGCCGCGTACCAGAGCTGAGTGTGTGGAGGGCAGCTTCCCAGGGTGTACGCGGGCTGTCACTCCTTCATTCTCCACTGTGCACAGGCTGCACACAGGGATAGATAGAGCCCCATCCTGCTCAGAAGGATCAGACCTGCAGAGGGAAAAGACAAGAAGTAGCAAGTGAACCCTAAACCCAGACCTCTAGGTGCAGGGTTCTGATGTGCACACCTAGATCAAGAGTTCACATTATTTTATGCATTCTGGAGAAGACAGTCTCAGCAGACTGTTTTATAAAAGATCCTTCAAAATTCTTTTTATGTATTCCAACCCCAGTGTGCTCATTGTGCTCAATTTAATTCAATGTGTTTGAGGATATGAAACAATTCTTGGACCTTTCCACAGGAGGTGACAGTGGATAAGTTTTGCCTGGACATATTTAATTATATCAGATGTTAGAACAGTGTTGAATTTCCTGACTTTAACCAACTCCCAATGTAAATATGAATTCCCTATTGAGAACATTGCTGAGATGAGCAGCTGTCAGGGCACCAGACACGAGAGCGAGTCGTTGGGAAGAGTGACAATGGAGGAGCAGGAGGAGGTGAGACCTGTGGCCGCCCACACCCCCTTCCCTGCCTCGCAGCAAGCATCCTGACCTTTCTGAGAAACAGGGCTTGAAGGACAGCCTCCCTGCCTCAGGGGTCAGGAGCCAGAAAGCCCCACAGCACCGCCAGACACATCTGTGCAGAAACAAGTGTTTGGAAAGATGTGCTTAAGCCTTAGATTTGTGAGATCCCTGTTTGTTCTCTTCTCTTATTTCTGAAATATGTCCACATTTCCAAAGTATATTACACTCTAGTACGGGCAGCTTATAAGATGATTGTGAATTGCATTAAAAAGTCCATATTTTAAATTGAATTAACAAAGTATATATGTAAGACTTTCCATACAGAAATATTAACACTAGTCTTTTTTTTTAGTAAATAATGTTAATGATTTTATTTGTGCAGTATAGTTACACATAACAGCAGGTTTCATTCTGAAATATTAGTATGTGCATGAAAATCAATTGCCACATTTCAGTCCCCTCTACTCCCGCTTCCCTTCCCTTGGCCTCCCTCCTGCTCCAATGATCTTCTTTCTATTTAATTACTTATATTATTATATAAGCATGGAATATAAATGATTCTGGTTAGTATCCCATTCTTCAGGATATACATGATGGTGGGATTCACTGTGTTTTTTTTTCATATGTGCACATGAACAAATTGTGTCAGATTCATTCAATTGTTTTTTCTTTTTCCATCTCTCCTCCCTTCCCTCCATTCCCCATTGTCTAATTTACTGAACATCCATTCTTCCCCTCGCACTCCCAGTTGTGTGATAGTATCCACATGTGAGAGAAGACATTCAACTTTTGATTTGGGGAATCGACTTATTTCACCTAGCATGATAGTTTCCAGATCCATCCGTTTACCTGGAAATGCCATGATTCCATTCTTCCGTATGACTAGTAATATTACATTGTGTATATACACCATATTTTCTTTATCCTTTCAGCTGCTGAAGGTCACTTAGGTTGGTTCCATAGATTAGCTATTGTGAAATGAACTGGTATAAAAACTGATGTGACTGTGTCACTGTAGTGTGATGATTTAAAGTCCGAGGAGAGGGATAACAGGGTCAAATGGTGATTCCATTTTAAATTTTTTGAGGAAACTCCATACTGCTTTTAAGATTGGTCACCCCAATTTGCAGTTCCACCAGCAATGTACAAGTGTACCTTTTTCCCCACATCCTCACCAGCATTGTTACTGGTATTCTTGACAATTGCCGTCCTGACTGCAGTGAGATGGAATCTCTGTGTAGTTTTAATTTGCATTTCTCTAATCGCTAGAGGTGTTGAACTTTTTTCATATATTTGTTGACCCACTGTATTTTTTCTTCGGTGAAGTGTCTGACCAGTTCCTTAAACACATGGACAATCACAGGCTCTTATGATAAAGAAAACCCTCAGGGATTCTTGCCACTTCTATACTGAAAATCAGGGTTGACGGCATGACTTGCACCTCCTTCCATCATGCTCACTCGGCTGCCCTTGAACACACCCACAGTGAAGTCACCAGGATGGCATCTGCATTCTCATTCTCTTTGGACAGTGCCACCTGGAGCGATCAGAACTTGGAGTCTCCCACCACTTCCTCTGTGGTGCACAATGCTGATCTGCAGCAGTCAGCAGAGCATGACTGATTTCCAGATGTCCTCTTATCTCTGTGTTCTGAGCGTTGTCATGTGTTTCACGTTGGACAGACATCTGGCATTAAAAAAGTACAAAATGCAGGAAGACCCAAACCCTCACCCATACTTTCAGGTCTTAGGTCTTTGATTATTTTTTCAATTGGCTGTTTGGTTTTCCAAGCACAATTGTTGAAGAGACTCTACTTTCCACACTCATGCTCTGGGCGCATTTGACAAACATCAGTTGGCCATGGACTCCGTTGCACCCTCGTGACTGTCAAGGAGTTCTGTTTCCTGGTGTGTGAATACTGGAGACCATGGTCTGGGTTCCCAGGTTCCCACCGCCGTCACCCAGGTGGCCACTTCCATCTCCTCCCACCTTCAGAACCCATCTTCATGCCATTCACGTGGACACTCCCGCTGCCTCCCTGACATGATCATATCTGTGTTGGCCACCTCAATGTCTTCCTGTCACCCCTGTTCATTCACTATCCATCCATGCTCTGCTTAATTTCAGGTTCTGACTCAAAGGTTTGCCAGGAAAGTGTGATGTGCAGTTTCACTTCTGAGGAAGAGTCCCTCGCTGCCATGATCTTACCTTATGCATAGACACACTGAGGCTGAAATCCCGCTGAGTACTTAAATCCTGGCACCCACTGCTCTGTCAGGCATGACTTCTAGCATGTTTTCCTCCCCATTTCTTATTTAGGCCACCTTCCTTATCTGAGCTTTTCTTTATGATCTTAGTCACACTTTGCATTCTGCCTTGATGTTTGTTTCTTGTAACTGAATGTAACTTTCATTAATTTTAAAAGGGTGCGAATTCACATGGTCATTGGTTACCTGAAGCATATTGGAATATGGAAAGTGCTCTACATCTCTGAATCTTACTTTCCTGCTTAAACTGAAAAGAGCAGTAACAGAGAAATAGTCCAGCCACTGAATTACCTCTGAATCCAAACAGCAAATGCAAACCAAAACACAAGTGTTTTATTCCTTCTAAATTACAATGCTTTTATTATCAGTCACCAGCTATATAATCATGCATAGGTGCATAAACACCATTTCCCTATCTATGAAGTGAAATTAGTAGTTATTGCCTCAAGTGATCATCATGAGAATAAGGATTTTATATAAACAATCCTCAGTGGGGCTGGGGATATAGCTCTGTTGGTAGAGTGCCTGCCTTGCATGTACAATACCCTGGGTTCAATCCCCAGCACCGCAAAAAAAAAAAAAAAAAAAAACCACAATCCTCAGGAAGTATGTGCAGGTAGCTGGGTGTTTCCTCACCTAGTTGTCTTACAGGTGCTAGTTGATTAAGAGGTCTGTCTGTGGGGTTTAGAAGATGGCTATTTTCGTTTCATAAAAGGTGCACAGTGTCGATAGAATATTAAGGAGAATAATTCCAGTAAAAAGTAGAGTTGGAGGTTTAGAGCTAATGTGTAGGCCCAGTCTGAGTGTGCTAAGGGATGACTGGTGTGGGTGCCATAAACACTGACTGTGGGAAGATCAAATAAGGCAATGTGATCTCATGGATGAAAGAATTAAGGGAAAATGGGGAATCTGAATAAATGATCTGAAAAACAAAACAAATAAGCCCTAGATTTGGGAAGAAAGAGTTGGGAATTTGAAGTCATTGAAAATGGAGAGCCATGTTGAAATGGAAATGGAAATGACATGAAAAGTTGTCCACATGCCACCACTGAGCTACACCCCCAGACCCAACAACTTGATTTTAAACATGTTTAGCTTTGGACGGTTCCTTCTTTCCAACAGCATTGAGTTAAATAAAATAAAATAAAAAGTTTTCATATGATCTACATAATAGGATGCAAAGACATGCAGAACTGACAATTACACAGTTTGGGGTGTGAAATGATTAGCAAGTCGAATAAATGTAAAGCAGGTTATTGTTTCCCACACAGGTACTGTTTGGGCAGTTTCTGTGCAAATACTATGAGTTACTTTATTCTACACTTTCTCAATGCATAAAATGTGACATAGCGCTATTTGAAAGTGAGTCTAAGTTACTTAAAATGTGTGTTAGGAATTCAAGGACAAACACTGAGGTTTTTTTAAAAGATGTATAATGAGTGTGCTAAAAGACATAGAAAAAAAGCATAAAATGCTTGGGGGAAAAAAAAACAAAAAACAGAAAGCAGCCAGGCTCCGTGGTGCAGTGCAGTAATTCCCACAGATCAGGAGGCTGAGGCAGAAGGATCGAGAGTTCAGTCAGCCTCAGCAAAAGCAAGGCACTAAGCAACTCAGTGAGACCCTGTCTCTAAATGAAATACCAAATAGGACTGGGGATGTGGTTCAGTGGTTAAGTGCCCCTGGGTTCAATGCCTGGTGTCAAAAACAAAAAGACAAAAAAGAAAGAAAAAGCAGAAAGAAGAGGGAAATTTTAAAAAATGTGAAAGAATTATAAGCATTATAGATGATGAATTAATTTTTTCAATTACTTTAAATATAAATGTTAAAAACAGAACACTCTATAAGATGAAAATTATCAGAGATGATTATAAAAATCAAGTATATGCTACTTGCAAGAAATTTATTTTAAAATAAAGATATTGGTAGATTAAAAGTAAAGAAATGGAGAAAGAACCCTATGCTGAAACTAACCAAAAGAAATGGGTATCTGTGTTCACTTGAGGCAAGGATTTTTTTATTTTATTTTTAGTTTTAGTTTTTACAGACTGCATTTTGATTCATTGTACACAAACGGGGTACATCATTTTGTTTCTATGGTTGTGCGTGATATAGATTCATACCATTCATGTAATCATACATGTACATAGGGTAATGATGTCTGTCTCATTTTGAAACAATGAAAGTAATCAGGAATAATGAGGGAATTAGATAATATTAAAAACGTCATTTCCCAAAGAAGGTGCAAAATTCCTTAACATGTATACACTAGACACAAGGACATCAAAACTATCACAATGCCAGGAGAAATAGACACATTCACATTTTCACTGGAGGACTTCAATACCCCTATGTAAGTTATTAATAAATTCAGCAGATAAAATAATCCAATACAGTTCAGAAAAGCACTATCAACCAGTTTAGTCAAATCACCATTTATAGACAGTGTTGACTGACATCAAAAGAATACGTCTTCTGTACCAATTCACGTAGTGCTGTTTTTGAGATGTAGCATGGTCTGAGTCATAAATGATCAGTGAAAGGCTAGGTCTAGAGGGATCATCCCTCAATAACACAAAGGGTACACCTGACAAATCCACAGACACCGTGGTACTGATCGGGAAAAACGGAAAGAAGTTTCTCCAGAAGCAGGAATAGGGCAGGACTGTCCACTCTTACTATCCTTCTTTAAAATGGCACTTAACATTTCAGTCAGAGCAGTTGGGCAAGAGAAAAAGAGACACAAACAGGAAAGGAGGAAGTGCCATTAGTTCTGCTTGCAGATGACTTGAGCGCATGGACAATCCTGAGAGGCCACCAAAAGGCAAGTGGAACTGAGAAGCCCCACACAGCAGGAAGCCAAGGTCAGCACATAAAACCCAGGAATTTGCTGTACACCCAAAGTGCACCTGTTGGAAAAGGATTTGGGGAAATATGCCCATTCATAATAACCACAAAAATAGCTAGAAATTAACCTCACCAAGGAAGCGAAAGACTCTGCCATGACAGTCTGGATCCTAGAAAGTGAAGAACTAGAGACAAAAAGCAAACACAAAAGCAATAACATCAGAACAAAAAATCCAATGAGAAATGGGCAAATGTGTGGCATTACTAATCCCACTGTTAGGTATAATTATGATGCACCAATAAAATTTAACACCAGTTTATACAATTAAAAAACAAATCACACACCTCGAATCCCACTGGCTTGGGAGTCTGAGGCAGGAGGATCATGAGTTCAAAGCCAGCCTCAGCAAAGAGCGAGTCGCTAAGCAACTCAGTGAGACCCTGCTTCTCAAAAGCATACCGAATAGGGCTGGGGTTATGGCCTAGTGGTTGAGTGCCCCTGAGTTCCATCCCTGGTACCAAAAAACAAACAAACAAACATGGGCAAATAATCTAACATTTATCAAAGAAGTGCAAATAGCCAATAAATGTTTTTAGTCATCGGAAAAAATGCAAATAAAACTACTTTGAGATTCCTTCTCACTCCAGTCAGAATAGCTTTTACCCAAAAAACAAGCAACCAAACAACGATGCTGTTGGGCCACAGAGGAGACCTTGGCCCTGGGCTCTGTGGGGAATGTAAGTCAGCACAGCCACCGTGGGAAGCGTGTCAGCTACGTGCAAAGTGGGATTTGGTTTAGCAGATGGATGTGCACAACCATGATACAATAGAATCACAGAATATCCCCACCACCCTGAACGCTGCCCGTGGGGACCTCCAGCTACCTTCCCAGCCAAGGCGACCACCGGCGTGTGGCTTCTGTAACCAGTGGGAGCTCTGCTCCTCCTTGAGCACGGAGTGAATCGCATCAGGAGGAGGCTGTCTCTCTTGTGGGCTTGTTTACTGCTGGGGTGGTGAGATTCGGTCTGTAGTTACAGTTTGATGTTTGTTTGTTTTGCTTTTTGTTTTTATTGATGATACCCATTCACATGGTGGTGGACACTTGTCTCTATTTACACAGCTGCTGTGGATATTTGCATACAAGCAGGCTTTGTGGGATCAGTTTTCATTTCATTTATAAAAACAGAAAAGGAATTTATTGGGACATTGCATTAACTTTGGAGAACCTGCCACTGTCCACTCCGTCTGAAGCCACATTCTACGTGTTGGCCAGCATTTCCTGCTTTGCTGTTCATGCTCGTCTTGAAGAGCACATCTTGATAGCTGCACCATCAGCATTTCCTGTGGTGTGGCTGTGGTGTGGCTGTGGTGCATGCAGGTTCCAAGAGCTTTTTACATGTGTTTGAATGATTTTAAGGTCAAGTTTAATGACATCCAAAGGTTGATTTGAGGTGATATGCAAGAAATGTAGCAATTTCATGGAACCTACTGTTTTCCACGATTAAGTCACGGTCACACTGCTGGCAGGCTTGACTGTTGTCCACAAGCTTTGCAATGAATCTATCATCCAGATTAAAGTTTTGTCCTCAGTGCTAAGAAATCAGCACTGAGAAAACAGGCCTACCCTGACCAGGGGTTTGTGGTGCCTCCTCTCGCCGGTCCATCTGACACACATTCAAATTTGATACTTTCACTCCAGTTTAAAAATCCTCAGTGGGTTTCCATGGTTTTCATGAATGTGGTATAAGCCCCTCACATGGGCTGTCCACTGTCTGGTTTGGGTTGCCTTCACTCTCTGGGTCATAAGACCCTTTGCCCTGTGGGAACTTGGAGGGATGCTCCATTTCTACAGAAGACAGGCCCCATGGGCTGACAGAGGGACGGGTGGTCTCCATGTCAAGATCAGGCTGTACACATGTGCTGGCAAAGCAGCCCAGTGCACTAGGTACGATCACCCTGGAGTCTGCACACACACATGCCCCTCATAGGCACCTTTGGAGCAATCAAACTGTCACATGCTGGAGCTGGAGGGGCCTTCACGTACTTGTGCATCAAAGTCACATCCATCCCGGGCATACAAAACACATCAGGGGCTTCCACAATTCTGATCTTTTGATTAGATTTTTACCTTTCTTTTAGCTAATGGGAAATGAGCCTAACTCTTCCCGCAGGCTAGGCAAGTGTTCTGCCACTGAGCTACACCTCAGCCCTTTTTACTTTTTGTTTTCAGAGAGAGTCTCTCACTGTGTTGCCCAGACTGGCCTCAAACTTGATTCCCCTGCCTCAACCTCCTGAGTATCTGTGATTGCAGGTTTCCTATCACATCTGGCTAAGAGCTGTATGTTTAAAATGTACATTTCATATCTTGAGAATGTGCTAGTCTCACAGAGTTTGGAATATTACTTTGACCTTTTCACATGGATTTTTTTTGTAGTTGTGATTTTTTTGCATTAAGATTAGTTGGTTTCTACTTGTATTTTAAATTATTTGTACGCGTCTACCCTGCTCTTGATGTAAACCTAGGCAATACCCATTTCACAGTGACTTACTTCTGAATAAATGCAATTATCTGGAAACTGGTATATGCGTAGTAAATTTCATTACACGTTTTCTCCTACACACTCACATCTTCATAATAGAATTGAAATGTAGTTTACTTCTGAAATTATCATGAGTCTGTTTACTAATTGGGAAGCATCACACATTAATTTAAGCCCTTGAAGTCTGTTTCTTGGATATCCTCTAGAATATGCCACAGACTTGAGTCTAATATAAAAGCAGCAACTTTCTAAAATCTATAAAATGATGTGATGGTGATGATATACCAGATATATCCATTATATTTTAAAGAGACAAAAACCTAATAAAATCTCATATTAACTATTTTAGATCTATAGATAAAAGACAAATGATCAGGTTCTTAGGTACAGAAAAGACATCCACTAAATTCTGTACTAACTGCTAGCTACTCTCTATTCTAATACATATGCACACACCCCAAATAAAATGGACTTATATATATAACAAAGTCCCAGCAACTTGAGGGTTAGACAACATTGGAAATATTTCTATTAAATTATAAATGAACTTGTATGCTTACTATGTCATTATTTTAATGTACAATAGAATTCTTGACCAATGCAACCCAACTAAAAAATATGAGTCCTGAAAATTGGAAATCATTGGCAAATTTTAATATGCAATATGATATATTTCTACATATTGCAACATATTTATGTTTTAATGACCATATAATCAGAAAATCCAAATGAACCAACAAAAATATATCAAAACTAACATTAAATAAATTGTATCATTAATTTTCATGAGCCATGGCCTGTTACCCATATCCAGTAGAATGACTTTTGACACATATGAGTTTCACATGACACTTCAGAGCGTGTAAGGTCTGCAGAAAATGAGAAAACAGTCTCCACACCTTGGAGTACATCACAGACACAGTTCCTCCTTGGACTACCCACGAGAGGGCTCAGCAGGGAGCAACCAGAGAGCACTTCATGGCCGCCTTCTCTCTTTGAGGCAGTGGGAAGTGCAAGGGCACAAATGGGCACCAGGTACTGCATGGGACAACAAGAGCACCCTGGGCTGTGGGAGGGCATGTGGAGGAGGCTGTCGACCCCCATGGGTGATGGCAGCTTGGCCGTAGCAGAGCCATCAGGTGCAGGGAGCTAACACAGACGGAGCCAGTTACTGTACAAAGAGAAGTTTTTTCTCTATTTTAATTAATAACTCTGGCAAGACATGATAAATCTAAGACCATTCTAATGTGTTTGGAAAACAATGAATGCCTTCTATCATGGAAGCTGGTCCACTAAAACAGAGATTTCATCCAGCCCAGGAGCCAGGATGGCAGTGGTGGTACAGAGGGGGCATTAAGGCAGACATTCTGCCATCTGTCCAGAGTGCCCACCCTGCTGGGGGCTCAACCAAGACCCCTAAAGCTCAGTAAGGTGTTCTTCTTGGAGGGTCAACCTGGTCCTCTGTGGGTGGATGGAATTAAAAATGGTTATTTTTAATGTATCAACAGCAAAAGTCAGGTGTATGGGTTTGAAAAGGTGATTTTGACCAGAAATATTAAAAAGACATTTCAGGAAAACAAATATGATTAGAACCTGAGTTTCTTCACATTCAAATTCAGTTTTTAAATATCCCGGGAGACGGTGGATGCCCCTGAGAGAAGAGCTCCCTATCTTGATGGCACAACGGTTTGCTTTGTGTCCATCTGTCTCTAGGACTTCCCCAAACAGCAACCTGTATGATGATGTTGGCTCACACGAGCTCTCCAGAAGGAGATAAAGGACTGAGCTCTGTGCAGGGGAAAGAACGGCAAGGTAGAGCCAGACGCTGATGTGCCAGCGAGCAAAAATTCAGATACAGAAAATTCAAAGAATATTAAGTAGAGACGGTTCCCAGGAAGTCTGTGGAAATGAGTATAATTTCTCACGACTTGGGCTGAAATCAAACGGTGACTCTCAGTTACCAACACTTGGATAGGCTCACCCTCCTCAGCCATCTCACTCCCCTCCTGGTGGAGGTAACACCAGTAACTGGCATCACAGAGGAGCATGCGTGCATCACACAAAACACCTGTAAGTAAGCCTGTAACTAAAACCTAAAAGTAAAGAGCAGAGAGACCAGCAGAGTAGAGGGAAGGGAATTGGGGAGGGAGGGAAGGGGAAGGGGAGGCACTGGGAACTGAATGAGAACAAATCATACTCCATGCTTTTATAATCATGTCAAAATGAATCCTATTGTCATGTACAACTAAGAGGAAACAATGGAGAAGAAAAAATAAATAAAAATAACGACAGCCCGGTAAGGGGCCTGAGCAGCCAGTCTTCGGAGCTTTGCTGCTGCTGGGGCAGTGGAGGAGGCTCCTCCTGCAAAGTCCCTTTCCAGCTAGGGACAGCATGGTGGCTGAGTATTGACCTGCCAACTCAGGGAATTATTGTGAAGCAGTGATGGCAGCCTGCATAGCAGTCCCAGCCCTGGGGTCACGTCCCCAGCTGAACAGGCCCCAAGTCACCCCCTTTGGGAACCCTACTGCCTCGGCAGATCTCCCCAGCCCCAGGCAGATGTAGGGTCACTTCTGTGAGCTCTCCCAGCACCTGCATGCCTGAATTGTGCTCCTTCAGTCTGCCCTGAATCTCAGGAGAGGCATGAGAGTCAGGTGGTCACAGTGAGTCAGAACATGTGCACAGCTGATCCCTGGCAGTCCCTGAGGGGACAGAAAGGAGGACTCCCCTGGGGAAGCCTGCTGCCAGGCCCTGGACTTGATAGAGTGCATCCTGCTGGGGAACAGGAAGCTGGGGTGTGACGTCTGCTTTCAAGATGAGAGGCGTCCTGCTGAGGAGCCCAGTTGCCAGGTCATTTATTCCAGTGTTTTCTTTTTCTTTTTCTTTTTTTTTTTTTAATTTTTATTCCAGTGTTTTCAATGGCTAGGCACACAGGCAACCTGCCTCTTGGGAGGCTGAGGTAGGAGGATGCATGTTTGAGGCCAGCCAGGGCAATGCAGGGACACCCTGTCTCAACGTAAAAGTCAGAAAGAACCGGGGAGGTAGCTCAGTGGTACAGCACCCCTCTATTCAATTTCAGAAGCACGAAATAAAAGCTGTTTCTGAAGGCTTTCTTGGACCAGGTGAGTCATGGCCACTTTGGAGGCCAGTGGAGAAAGGCCACCAGTGTTGAGACCCTGCCCTGCCCTGGCTCTGTGATGAAGGCTGAGCACCCAGGTTTCCCTCAGACGCTCCCTCCCTGTTAAGGAGTTCTATGTATATATAAATATCAATTTAAATCACACATTTATAAAATATATATCCTTATTCTATGCATATTACAGGTTGACGTCAGCATAGATATAAATTGTAGTGATACTTGGAACAACTTAGAACAAGGCTGGTGGAGGTTAAGGGCTCAGGATCTCAGTTTCCCACTAGTGAATTTCTCAAACCGAATCCTCCTGCCTTTGGTGAGCCTGCCAAGATGCAAACTCTCTCAGGTCTCCTTGCTGTGAGGAATAGGGAGCAACCTTGTCTGGGGAATCAGAGTCCACATGGGTGAGCTCCATAGTCTGACAGAGCCTCCCCACATGGACCTTAGAGCCCACCTCTGAGTTATTCAAATCAGAAGGGCGAACAGTAGATATTAAAATGACTTGGGAGCCTAGGAATATTTTCAGAGACTTCCAAAAATATAAGAAGCCTCAGTTTCATTTCAATTAAAATTTGCTTTATCTGGTCTTTCTGCATCGATACAATTACAGTAATTTCCTAATATGTTGGGTTCATCAAAAATAGGTGGACGTGTGCATGTTTCCATAGATATCATAGGGTCTTCCTGTCAGCTGCTGTCCCAGGGAGGGAAGATGGTCACCTCCACTAGGAGCTCAGCCATGGAGCCAGGGAGCACCAGTCCTGGGAAGGCGGCTGGTGCTTTGAAGGACAGAGGAGGACTTTTCCCCCAAGCACACCCTTCCAACTGCACCTCAGTAATACCAGGGCAGGCTTAGCAGGAGGGTGAAGTTTGTTTTATGTCACGTTAATAAAGTCGGCACAGACAAATCACCTGTGTACCTTGATGCTGCTCACCCTCCCTGTGGTGAGGGCCCTCTGCAGCCCTTCTCCTCTGTCTTCCGTCACCAGAGGAGTCTCTACAGCCTGTGTCTGGGACACAGAGGGGTCTGGAAGAGGCGAGGCAGTGGGAAGAGGCAGAGACACTGTGAGGCCAGCAGGGAGCGTCCCTCTCACTCCCTCCCAGTTTGGGAGCAAAGGGGAGAACTCCATCCCCAGGGCTCTGCAGCCAGCACTCTGTGCTGCCCTCCATTCCACTTCCATTCACTGAAGGACATTTGACCTTCCCTGCATCTTTTTTCTCCCTAAGTGATTCTGTACGTTCTCTTTCCCTCACTCCTGGTGGGATGCTGTCCTGCTACCTCCTGAGATGACTCCCTCATGTGCTATTGAAGTCACATCCTCACTTGGCTCTCTGTCTCCAAAACTCCCAGCTGGCGAAGTTGCTGATTGTGGACAGTAGCAGGGGAGGGACGCTGCCTGAGGAGGCCCTCCTCCAGGCCCTGGGGCCCTTGCTGGGGTGAGGGGTGTGAGCTCCCCTCTCAGTCCCCTGCTCCTCCTTGCCACTCCCACCTCCTCCCCCAGCACATCAGCTGGAGGAGCAGGGCCTGAAGGACCCGCCCTTTCCTTCCTCCCAGAGGGTCTGTTTTTCATTCCATCTCCACTTTTCTCCACCAGATCCTGTTTGTTTCTATCCGGCTGACGACGCACTTGCTGCCTGCCCTCCCCTGACCCCGTGGGAGCCATCCTACATTCTTGTTCCAGGTACTGTTTAGAAAAATACTTTATTATCTTTTGTATTATCATTTGGTGGGTGATTAAAATGCAGATTCTGAGGGTGGTTTTGAGATAAGTAACTGGATCTCCAGAAGGAATTTGGGGTTCTTGCTGAGAATTTATTTTGATGGCTGGAAACTATACCATAAGTGTTTACTTAGGAGATAGAAGAAAAGTGAAAAGTAATGGACATGCAAATACTTTAAAAAAAAAAAATGAGAAAGTGCTCCAGTAAAAGCTTCAACACCAGCAGGTGTCATGTCCGTCTGGAGTGAGTGTCAGCACTTGCTGGGACAGGTCCCAGGGTTTCTGATTCAGCAGATCCGGGAATGCGGGAGGCAAAGTCTGTTTTCCTTGCCCGTTTCCAAGAGATGCTTGTGTTGCTGGTCAGAGCCACACTCTGGGGCCACTGGTCATGTCGAGCAAGGAGCTTGTAACAAAAACCATGTCAATGGGAGTCACGGACAGAAGAGTGGCAGGCTGCTCATCTTGGGCAGAGTAGCTGGCTTGCTGAGTGTTTACCAGCTGACTGGACGGCAGGCTGACTTCATGAGTGAAAACCTCAGGTGGCTACAGGGGGGCTGAAGCAGACACACAGGTACAACCGGAAGGCAGTGTGGTTCAGTCTTTTAGCAGGTACAGAGTTTACAAAGGGACAGATCAGGATAATATCCCAGGAAACAGGAAACTCTGTTTAAGGAAAGAGAGCAGTTTTGGTCACTGTCTCTGCTGGAATTGATGGAAAGGCAACTTTCACTTACTCTCTGAAGTGTAAAGGTGCCCATGTCACACCATACCACCTCATCTTTCCACTCCTGTGTCATCGTATCCAATCATATCTAGAAGACAAGCTGTCATGTCTTCCCATAGACCACATGCACTTATACACATCACCATGGCCCATGTTATATTTTTATGTAGCTATTTGCACAATGATATTCAAAATGCAGAAAAAAAAGAGGAAAACTTAGAGAAAAGGTTTTTAAGTGCATAATTTTTATCAAGAACAAAACAAAAAGCTTAGTTTGACTGATTAATAGCACAGTTCAGGGAAAACACTGTGGCATCCACCAAGCAAGTTCTGGGTTTGGAATAGTCTGGAGGACCCTGGAGTTGCTCAGAGCCCTCAGGGTGGGATCCTGCCTAGGTTGGCTCCTCAAAAGGACACTTGGAAACATGGATGTTAAACAGGCTTTGCAAGACAGCATCCGGTGTCTCTAGGGCAGCCTGCACTGCTACTAGTGGAAGAGAGGGCCTTTCCTCCTCTGAGACAGGGGAAAGGAGCAGAGAAGAAAAGGAATGAGTGCTTGGTGGAGAGACGCAGCCATTTCTGGCCCTCAGCCTGGCAGATGATAGGCAGCTCACCCCACTGACAGGTGAGGGTCACCTGGATGGACACACAGGAGCCAGGAGAGCCAGCTAGGCAGCTCCGCGTGGAAAGGGAATTTGGTGCCCAAGTGGTGAAATGGTGTGGCGGACAGCCAGGACCCTGGAGTGAGGCCTGACAGACCCCAGCCTGGGGATCAGGTGAGGACGAGAAGGCCTGTAACCTGCGAGAAATGAGTGTGGACATTATGGTTAACAGGTCAGCACTTCAGAGGGGCAGGGTTCTCAATAAAGCATTACCCAAGAAAAGAATGAGGAGCATCTGTGCATTTCCCTTGTCTGTCTCTGATGAATTCTTCTCTTAAGATCTATCAAGTATTTTCATGAAGCGTGGCTGAGAATATTAGCAATTGCTATCCAGGTAGGTGCTGAACTCTGTGTGTGTGTGTGTGTGTGTGTGTGTGCACCAGCGCGTGTGTGTAGAGAGAGAAATCATGACTCTCATGTGACTACAAAACAAGCGCAGGCTACAGAACCCCAGAATCAAGTCCTCCTAGTGGCTTCATGCCCTTCTCTGGCCTGTGCCCACTCCTCCTGCACTTCCCTGTCTCCAGCCACACTGTTCCACTCTCCTCTTCAGAAGGTCAGTGCTACAGTTTCCACGGATAGTGAGAATCTGTGGTGTTTGTCTCTCTGTGCCTGGGAGGGTAACTTTAGCCTTCAACAGTTTGTGACATATTTCAGAATACCTGGGAAGAGTTCAGATGTTCCCAACACAGAGACGTGATTAATGTGGGAGAGAAGCAGATGCTCATAACTGGGACTCCATCATTACATGTCACTCACTCTCATACTGTGCCCCTTAGATATGCACAGATACTGTGTGTCAGTAAAAAATGCAGTCCAAAGTCTGTCTAGCTAATTAAATCATGAGGGCCTGGCAAGACACCACAAGTGGTTCAGAGGAGAAATCAAAGTGCCATGCACAAGGGCAAATGAAGCAGGATGAAATTGATGGACTGAAGTGGATGAGATGGTCCCCAGAGCAATGGCCTCCTACATCACATGGGAATTTAAATCAGCTATACTTCTAGCAACAAGAACAATCTACATCTCTGGCAATATCCTAAAACATCCAGCACTGTAAAGTAGCTCACAATAATAAATGCAAGTAGACACAATGCTCAATAGTTTTTCTGTTGTTCGTCCATTTTCAAAGTTTTTTTGATTTTCCCAACTTTGACATAATGAAGGAAGACTGAATGAGCACAGAAGCAGTATGTGTTAAAGTCCATCTTTTTCATGAACTGTTAGGTGTTTTAAGTGCATTATTCACTTCAATCAGAATAAAGACCAGGTGGAAAAGCTTATACTGTAAATTGAGGAAACTGATATTTGGATAATTTATTCAGGGTCCCAGAGTTAATAAATGCCCCAATGAAAATTTGAATTTTGACTGAAGGCTCCAAAGCCCCTTCCTTTTCTTCTCTCTGCATTTTAGTGTCAAGTGGGTGAAGGGTGAGTCAGGTATGGGTTGTAGACCTTCATGCAGATTGAATGACGTGTCCTGATCTGGACTGGCTGACCTCCTTCTTCCTCATGCAGACAGTGTGGACACTGTGCTTAAATGGCCTCATGGAGACTTGCTGGTGTGAGTCTCAGGTCATCTCATTCCATGACCCATGCCCAGGTGAGTGAGGGGAAGGGAGTCAGGAGACAGAAGACTGGGGCTCTGGGTTAAGCCTGAGCCTGATCCCTCTCTTTCCCATAGTGAATGCTTGAACGTCCAGAGAGATGGACAACTTCACCTCCCGGAGCACCTTCCTCCTCATGGGGTTCTCTCACATCCGGGAGCTCCAGATCCTGCATGCCATGCTCTTTCTGATGGCTTACCTGGCTGCCCTTCTCGGGAACCTCCTCATCATCACCCTCATCACCAAGGATCAGGGGCTGCACACCCCCATGTACTTCTTCCTGAAGAACTTGTCCTTCCTGGATCTGTGCCTCATCTCCATCACTGTTCCCAAATCCATAGCGAACTCTCTAATGAATCGCAACACCATTTCATTCCCTGGGTGTGTTGCCCAGGTCTTTTTCTTTTTCCTCTTAGCCACTACGGAGGTAGCCCTCCTCACGGTCATGTCCTATGACCGCTACGTGGCCATCTGCCACCCGCTTAGGTATGAGAGCCTCATGAGTCCTGGGGCATGTGTGCAGATGGCCGCCTCCTCCTGGGTCAGTGGAGGACTCAATGCAGTTCTGCACACAGCCGCTACCTTCTCTGTCCCCATGTGTGGGCCTCCTGACGTTCACCAGTTCTTCTGTGACATCCCACAGCTGCTGGCCCTGGCCTGCTCCTACAACGTGGGGGAGCTAGTGGTCATAGGGCTGAGCCTGCTACTGGACTTCGCCTGCTTTGTGCTCATGGATATTTCTTACCTTCGCATCTTCTCCGCCGTGCTCAGGATGCCCTCTGCAGTGGGCAGGTCCAAAGCTTTCTCCACGTGTCTGCCTCATCTCCTTGTTGTGACTCTGTTCCTCTCTTCTGGCTTTTTTGCCTACTTACGGCCCCTGCCAAAATCTCCATCAGTCCTGGACTTGCTGGTTTCGGTATTCTATACGCTGGTGCCACCCACCATGAATCCCCTCATCTACAGTCTGAGGAACAAGGACATGAAGGTGGCCCTGAGGAGGCTGCTGGTGAACAGGTGTCCTCCTTCCAGTTAGAAGGGTTGATCCCATGATGTCACCATCTTCTGTCCACTGATTTAATTACCTGCACCTCTGGTGACAAAGTTTGGACATGATTTTGGACACTTACAGTAAGGATGCTCATGAGGATCAGGTTGTAGTCATTACAGTGACACTGAGAAGCACCTCCGTGCCCAGGTCAAGTGGGTGGTGACCAAGGGCTCCCCTTGTGACTGGCTGATGTGTGCTGGCCTTTCACTTGTCACCCCAGTGGAGCTCCCTGGTCTGTGACAAGTGCACTGGACAGGACAGTGGGACACCAGAGATAGAAGTGTCCTTTGCCAGGCAACAAGTGGTGGTCCCTGACAAGGATGGTGTGGGGTCTGGAATGCCATCTTGATGTAGGTAATTGTCTGCTCAGAGGCCTTTGGGCATCGCTGGCTGCTGCTTCTCAGCAGGTACTGTGGTTGTCCTTTGACGCTCATTTCACGAAGTCTTCGACCTGCTTCTTCCTTACTAGACTTTTTTTTTTCTATTTTTGATGTTTTTATTACTGTATTATTTTTCTTCTTGACAGACCCATTCATGCATATGACAAAATTTGCTCCATTTAAATCCCCAGTATTCCCCCTAGAATATATCCACTTTTAAGTGTATGTAATTGGACGAGATGGGTAGTCACCACAATACAAAAACCAAACATCTGAATCACCCTCAAAATGTTCCCTTGTGTCTCTTTGAGGACAGTCGCCCTCACCCATTCCAGGATCCTGCCAACCACTGGTCTGTCTTCTGTCCCTTTGTGCACCCAATCTGCAGAGTCTGGTGGGGTGCATGGTCTACAGCAGGCATTTGGCACGTGTTTACCTAACACAAAAATTATTAACGAGAACCATCCACATCCTTTGTGGTCACACAGAATTTTGTATTGCCTCTGTTTTAAAAGTTTTTGATGTCTTGTTCACAATATCAATCCTGGGTGTATTCTTGTGGAATAGAGAGTTTTTAAAGATAGTAGTCTGTCTGAAAGTGTCTATTCCCTTCATGAAAACAAATCGAAACTTACTCATGAAATTGATTTAAAGTGCATTTACAGAGTCAAATTAACTCTCAACAGTCTGAGTCTAAAAATGTTTCTTTGTTTGTCATGAGTTTCTTTCTAATTCCTTCTGAGAGCCATGGACCACGGTAACCCTTCTGCAATAGCTCTGACCTCAGCAGAGGTAGCTTTATCACCTGCAGCGGTATTTCCACAGGGTCAAATAATGGATGGACATGTGAAAGTCTATGACTAAATAAATGTGCACACATTTCTTGAAAGAATGATTTGTGTGATTGGCTCATTGTCAAGTGTTGGTGTCACACAGATGCTAGCACACAGCATTTGAGATGAGCCCCACAACCCACAGCTATCCATCATTTCTCCATGGATGACATTTTTCATTTTATAGTTAGGTCTTTTATCCTCAAGTAAACTTCAATTCTATGTGTATTGAAATTCTCAAGGATTTGCACATTCAGGGTAGTTTTTCTAGAAAGAACATTTGGAATTCTGTACATGACCCCCAAAATGTCAATCCCAGGGTCCCTGGATCCTGTCAGTACACTGCTATGCATGTTAAAAGACTCCTGTGCTGACTGAGCAGCAGGAAGGATCCTTGGGAAACCTGGGCCGTGCAGTTGTGTTAAGGACGGGCCCAGTTAAGGAAAGGCAGCCTGCCCAAAGATTGGTCAGGGAGAACTTCTATGCATTCTCTTCATTGTTCAAAAGGGGAACACACATCTTTTTCCTTTTAAAACAAAGAGGAGATTAAGCCGGTTTCCGGGGCACTTGTGTGACGTGTCCCGCTTTTTGGCACAGCAGGAGGCGGCCGGTGATCACCAGCCCCAACTCCTCTCCCGCCGCCATGCTCGACTTCTTCACCATTTTCCCCAAGGGCGGGCTCCTGCTCTGGTGCTTCCTGGGCGTGAGCGACTCATGCACCGGGCCCGTTAACGCGTTGATTGGCTCAGCGCTGCTGCAGGAGCAGGGAGGTAACAACTCCTTCACCCATGAAGCCCTCACACTCAAGTATAAACTGGACAACCCGTTTGAGCTGGTGTTTGTGGTTGGTTTTCAGAAGATCCTAACACTGACGTATGTAGACAAATAGATAAATGATGTGCACTGGCTGTTTCGAGAGAAGTACCGCACAGAGATTCAACAGCAAAGTGCTTTAAGTCTATTGAATGGCACTTTTGATTTCCAAAATGACTTCCTGCGGCTCCTTCCTGAAGCAGAGGAGAGCAGTAAGATCCATGCTCCCACTACCACGAAGAAATATGAAAATTCTGAAAAGGCTAAGAAACCTGTAAGATCCATGATTGAAACACGGGGGGGAAAGCACAAGGAAAAAGCAAAGAACAGCAAAAAAAAGGGGGGGGGAACCAAGAAGGAAGGTTCTGATGGCCCTTTGGCTACCAGCAAAGCAACCCCTGCAGAAAAGTCAAGTCTTTCAGTGGGGGCTGAGAATGGAGTAGAACTTTCCAAAGAGGAGCTGATACGCAGGAAAAGAGAAGAGTTCATTCAGAAGCATGGGAAGGTTATGGACAAACCTGAGGAGAATCCTGGGGTGTACCAGGCATGGATCCAAGGTATGGACTGGGCTTGAGCACAGAACACTGGGCTCTCTTCATGTCACATGAGAACACTCTGTGATGACCCAATGCCTCTTGGGCCTCCCTGGTCCCCAGCAGAAGTCTGCTCTTCCCTGTAGTATGGTAGTGTAAACATGTAACCTGAGCAGTGGCCTGGCTATCTCATTAAGATGATTGGTTCTCACTTCATATATAAACTATTGCACTTCCTGAATAAATTGAGTCTGCATCACAGAACCTGGCTCCCGGTGTCCAGCAAAGGGGCACCGTCACACTCACTCCCTTCCCGAGAGGCCAACCCACATCTGACAACACAAACCCAGCAAGTCCATGAAGTCAGATGCTCCCAAGGAGAAGGGCAAAAAAGCTCCCTGGGTGTGGGAACTAGGTGGCTGTGCAAACAAGGAAGTCTTGGATTATAGCACTCCTACCGCCAATGGAACATCAGAGGCTGCCCTGTCTGAGGGCATCAGCTTGATTCGAGGGACTGGGCCTGGGGGGCAGCTTCAGGACCTGGATTGCGGCAGCTCGAATGATGAAGGGGCCGCTCCAAACTCCACCAAACGTAGTGCTACTAAGGGAACTCTGGGTGGCATGTTTGGGATGCTGAAGGGCCTTGTGGGTTCCAAGAGCTTGAGTCGTGAAGACATAGAATCTGTGCTTGACAAGATGCGTGACCACCTCATTGCTAAGAACGTGGCTGCAGACATTGCTGTCCAGCTGTGTGAATCTGTTGCCAACAAGTTAGAAGGGAAGGTGATGGGGACATTCAGCACTGTGACTTCTACAGTCAAGCAAGCTCTACAGAAGTCCCTGGTGCAGATTCTGCAGCCACAGCGTCGAGCAGACATGCTCCGGGATATCATGGATGCACAGCGTCGCCAGCGCCCTTATGTCGTCACCTTCTGTGGTGTTAATGGAGTGGGGAAATCTACTAATCTTGCCAAGATTGCCTTCTGGCTGTTAGAGAATGGCTTCAGTGTTCTCACTGCTGCCTGTGACACATTTCCTGCTGGGGCTGTGGAGCAGCTGAGAACACACACCCGGCGTCTGACTGCCCTACACCCCCCGGAAAACCATGGTGGCCGCACGATGGCGCAGTTGTTTGAAAAGGGCTATGGCAAGGATGCTACCGGCATTGCCATGGAAGCCATTGCCTTTGCACGTAACCAAGGTTTTGATGTGGTGCTGGTGGACACAGCTGGCCACATGCAAGACAATGCCCCCCGATGACTGCCCTGGCCAAACTCATTACTGTCAATATGCCTGACTTGGTGCTGTTTGTGGGGGAGGCCTTAGTAGGCAATGAAGCAGTGAACCAGCTGGTCAAATTCAATAGAGCCTTGGCTGACCATTCTATGGCTCAACACCTCGGTTCATTGATGGCATTGTCCTTACCAAATTTGACACCATTGATGACAAGGTGGGAGCTGCTATCTCTATGACGCACATCACAAGCAAACCCATTGTCTTTGTGGACACTGGCCAGACCTACTGTGATCTCTGCAGTCTCAATGCCACGGCTGTGGTGGCTGCCCTCATGAAGGCTTAATGTGGCTCTTGCCTAATACCAAATTGCCGCTTTCCCCCACAAACCCCTTTTCCTGTATCAAGAATGTGCTTTAGAGTATGTGAGCAACTTGTCTTCAGTGTAGTACAATGGCAGAGTGAGGGAGCTCCAGGGGCTTGCAGCTCCTTCCAATCCCACTCCCTTGTCAGCCCAGCCTCCATCTGCAAGGAGGGCCTAATCATGTTTCAGTCACTGCCCACTGACCTTCTCCCTTCCCCACTTTGAGCCTCCTCCTTCCTACTCAGGCATCCCCTTCACTCTGCCCACAGACTCAGTCTCATTACAATTTTGACCAATGGTTGGAAAACCTAACATCAGAACTTTGCTAACTAGTATGGTCACAGAGCCATCTCAGCCTAAGGAGCAGTTTGAGGTCCCAGCTTCATTAGGTTAAGAGACTCTTCTAGAGCCGGCTTTGGGTCTTAAATGGCACCTCCTCCTAGGGTATACAGCTTTCAGGTCCCTGGTGCCAGGATGACATCCACTTCACTGTTGGCAGTATATGGCCTGTTCTTAATTGCTGCTAATTCCAAATCTTATGATGACCCCTATACTGTATTTTCTCCAAAGCATCAGCTTGGCCAGAGTGATTTGTTACAAATAAGTGAAAAGTGAGTCCCTGCTTCCCTCAAACAAAGGGAGCTGCAGTGTTGCATTGGGCTTCTCAGCCTTCTAACTCTTCCCTACTCCTGGAATCCAGATGTAAGCCTTGCATGTACCCCTTCCTGGGAGAAAATCAATTATCAGAAGGGTTATCTGTTGCCCCCTGCCCAGCCCTACCCTTCACCTCCCGAGCAGGTCCTGGCTTCTTTTCATCCCTCTCTTCTACAATGCCTGGTAGACAAGTGCTTCATTGAAGAAAACAAACTTTTTGTTAAGACTTGTCCTGTAGCTTGGTTTTACAGATGTGCTATTAGTGCAATAAGGTGAAGGCTGGCTGCCCAGAGAAATACATAATTTATATAAGAAAATAAATTTCATAAGTAAACTGGATAAAAAAAACAAAGAGGAAAAACTCTTCTCTTATTGGAACAATATGAGATCACTTATCATTTGGTCTCCTTCGGTTCATCAAGCATCTGGTGGTCTGTCTGTCAGACTTGGTAGTAGAGGATATTTGCTGAATGTTAAATTTTAGATATGAACCCTCCACCCACAGCTTATGTGTGGGGCAATGCAAGAAATTTCAGAGGTAAAATGATTGGATTATGAGAGGTGCTACCTAATTGGTGGATTAATCCACTGATATGAATTAACTGTACAGTACCTACAGGCAGGTGGAGTGTGTGAATGAAGTAGGTCACTGGGGAAGCTGAGTGAAGCCCACTCTTCTCTGCTGGCTCCTGCTTCCCTGAGGAAGCCACTGCCCAGGTCTTTGCTCCCAGAGTCCCACCACTGCCGCCCGCAGCCTCCTCGCATGCAGTGAGGACAGAATTCTTCATGTTCTAAACTCCTGGGAGTTCAGGAATTCCTCAGTTGCAAAGGCTGCTTATTCACATGAGTGACAGTGAGATGGAGCAGGGGAGTGTGGACCATGGACATTCTTGAACTGACAGTGGCCAGTTTTCCAGGCAATATTTCTGACACCATTTCCACCAAGACTGCTGTTTCCCACTGAGCAGCAGGGGGCACTGCGGCTCTTCTCAGGGCCTGCACTGTGGCGGCTGCTGCTGTGCAAAGCCCCAGAGTCCCCAGGGCTGGGGTGTGGTGCCTGCCTCTGCCGACCATGAACAAGGGCTCTCCCCAGCTGTGCCGCTCTGGACTGGACAGTCTCCTGCTCGCAGTCGTGCAAGGTCCCAGCAGCTGCTCCTCCTTGGCCCTCCTGGGGCAAGCTCCAGAACTCATCATCAGCACCCTCTGTCTAGCCGCTTAGTCTCAGGCTCAGCTGGTGCTCAGCATGCAGCAGAGCTCACTGAGAGTGGAGGTCAGTCTGCTAGTCTCAGGCTCAGCTGGTGCTCAGCATGCAGCAGAGCTCACCAAGAGTGGAGGTCAGTTTGCTAGTCTCAGGCTCAGCTGGTACTCAGCATGGAGCTCACCAAGAGTGGAGGTCAGTTTGCAGGCACAGCCCCTCTCCTTCAGGGCACTGGGAGTGATGAGAGAGACTTGGACCACTCAGCCCTGCTCGGGGGATCCAAGCGACTGTGTCCTCTATGACCTGGACTTCCTTCTCCTGTGCACTGGCACGTAAGGACAGCCCTCAGAGACAGGACAGCCTCAACCCGGATCAGCCCCTCTGCCTCAGACCACCCAGATGTTTAACCCTGGCCCCACCCGTCACCCCTGAGTGTCTGTCTGCAGGGTCCCTCTCCCAGCCTGTGCTGGCTCAGCCGTCCTCCCTCTCTGCATCCCCCAGAGCATCTGCAGACTCACCTGCACGCCGAGCAGTGGCTTCAGTCCTGGTGACTGAGGACATGCAGGTTCCAGGGGAAGCCAGGAAGCCCTCCCAGGTACCAGTCAACCACACAGATTCAGATGGGCACCAGGGTTCTGGGGCGCAGCCCCTTCTCTGGATCTGAAGACGTGCGGGTGAACTCAGTGTTCTGTGGAGCTCTGGGCTCTGGACAGAGATGAGGCCCTCATCCCTGTAGCGCTCAAGCTGAGCTCCTAGGACTCCTGTGGTGCTGCAGACCCTGGGGAGGGAGACCAAGCCCCTGCTCTCTCCTGTCTGCCGCAGGCAGCCCTCCAGGGACTCTAAGGAGGTGATTTCCCTGTCCCATTTCCTTAGACCCTGGGTTCCTTGGCAGAGTAGATCTGATGACGTCACAGCCCTTTAGCTCAAAATGTGGACTGCTCTGTCCCCAGCACGGCCTGCCTGAGTCCAGGCTTCACAGCCACGTACGACTTCATGCTCAGAGATCAAATCTCCCAATGGACAATGTGGAATAAACTAAAGGAGGTGATTCCAGTCACTCCCCCGGCAGCTTTGAGGAATGACTCAAAAGTTCTCTAAGTGCTTCAACTGGTTTTGGGGGAAAAAACATCAATGTGGGACAAAAGCGTTTCCTAGAAATAAACCACCAGCAAGTTGAAAATAAGGCTGTTTTCTCCAGTGTTTATTTCTAGCACCTTTGTCAGGAGTCACTGGGCTGTCCATGTGGGCTTAGTTCTGGAACTCTGAACTCTGTTCTGTTCCACAGATCTGTGCTTGTACCATGCTGTTTGGTGGCTCTGTGGTATCTAGAAATGACAGCTTGTGATGTCTCATACTTTCTAATATTTGTTCCAAATTGCATTGGCTATTTGGGGTCTTTGGTGCTTGAATATATAAATTGTTTTTCTTATTCTGTGAGGAATATAATTGAATAAAATAAAAAATATTTAAAAAAAAACTGAAACAAAAGGAAAGTCTCAAACATGGAAAACTAATAAAACTCTGTCGGGGGCTATGCCATGCTGATGGCGCCGGGATGGCGCCTGGCAGCCAGCCAGAGGTTGCTTTGATCACATGGGTGATGAGGAGGTTGATTGGCATAAGCACACCCAGGTGATTTGTCATTGGCCATATCCAATTAAGTCCACGCACACAAGCACACAACACGTGCACAGGTGTTCCCGAGTGCTCCTGATCGTGCCTGCTCATTTTTGACCTTTACCATGATTGGGCAGCGAGGTCCTCGCCTAATCTTTGCATAATTGGTGTCAGCCCAATTATGTTACCCTTCACCTCCTGAAGGGGATATAAGCCGGCTCTCCTCGAGCGCTGGGGTTGGAAGTTCCAGGCCCCAGGTTTGAAGTTCGAGGCCCCAGGTTCCAGGTTGGAGGTTCCAGGTTTGAGGTTCCAGTTCCCGGGTTTCCTGATTCATCAATAAACCATTCGAATTCAAGAGCCTCGCTACTTTTTTGTCCCCTGTGCCAAATTGACTCTGCTGGACAGCATCAAAACTCACTGAGAACAATGCAAGAAGGGCTGAATAAATGCAGAGGGACACCTGGTCTGCGGTTCAGGGCACTAAGTATGCTCTTGATGAGACCTACACAATCTGAGGCTCTTGGGTCCCCCAGAGCTCCCTCACCAGCTTTGCCAGCTCTACTGGTGGGGACCCAGAGCTGAGACCCCTCAGGTCCCAGGACCAGCCTGCTCAGGTCCTGACTCCCAGGGAAGGAAGAACATCTCTGTCCGAGGGAGGAAGCTGGCAGTGGGAGCCAGTTCTGCTCCCAGCATCCCAGGAGCCCAGCTGTGCTGTCTTCGAGCCCCTGCAGCTCAGGCCCCTAGGGGGACTCAGCACTGCTGCACACCCCACACCTCACCCTGCAGTGTGGATGGCCATGAGGAAACACCAAGCGGTCACCACTTAGGGGTGGGACTCAGCTGCAGAGAGGCCTGGGGAGCCAGGTGCAGGCAGAGCCGTCCAGGCACAATGACAGGGAGGGTGTGGGGGTCAGGGCAGGCGCAGCGACAGCAGAGGTCCCAACCCAAGACGCTGCCCCTGGGCTGGGCGTCCTGCTTGAGAACGTGCACAGGCAGCGCCTGTCTGTCCTACAGGGGAGGTTCCTGTGGGGAAGCCCCTTGTGATGCTGTGCTACGAGCATGAGGAGGAGAACCCTGCTCTGACCTCCCCGGGTGGTCCCCTTGGGAGTGTGAGCTCCTTCCCACAATGCTGGTCCCTGTGGGTTTGAAGGTCAGGAGTCCTACGTGGTCAGGAGAACACGGAGCAGACACAGCAGGTTGATCTGAGCTTGGGTCATTAGCCCCAAGTCCACACCCTTCCTTCAGGAAACCAGAAGGTAGGAAAGGACCCCGTCCAGCTGGCAGGAACAGGTAGCCCATCATCAGGATGGCATAGAACTGCTGTTCCACCAGGGACAGGGAATGTCATGGACCCAGTGGCTCATTTGATGTGTCCTCCTCACCCAATTATGGTGAGTGGCACCTCCAGCCCTGCTCTGGGACAGACTTGGTGAGCAGCTCGGACCCCACAGGGAGGAGGACTGGCAGTCACCAGCAGGGAGCCACCTGGACAGAAGAAGGTGCTCAGCAGAGGTGAGCAGGTTCTTGTCTGATTCAGGAGGTTGTCACAAAATGCCACCACCAGGTGGCTCAAAAACTGAAGATTTGCTGCTCACAGTTCTGGAGCAGGGAAGTCCACGGTCACTGTCTGCAGAGGTCCCTCCTCCTGTGCCTCAGAGAATGGAAGGGGCAGGAGCACCTATAGCTCTTCTCTGAGGGCACTGACTCACTTATGAGAGCCCTGTCCTCATGTCCCCACCACCACCCACAGGCCCACCTCCTACAGTCACTCTGGGATTTAAAGACAGGACCTTGGAGGGACTAAGAACATTCTGCTTCTGGCAAGGGGAATGTAGTACGGGTGCTGGGGACGGCTAACCTCAGTTCCAGGTTGAGCTCAGCTGTGACAACAGCACCTGTGGTTCTTCCCACTCTGACCTCTTGAAAAGTCCCCCAGAGTAGACCAGCTGAATTCCTAGAGGAACTTCTCTCAGGGCTCATTCCACTTAACAGGTGAACACAATTCAAGAGATGGGCCTTATGCACACGGTGGCATCCAACTGTGATGGCCATCTCTGTCCTGACCAGGCTGAGTGTGCTCAGCCAGGAGGAGTACCTTTAGTGACCTTTGCGGTGGCTCAGGGTCTCTCCAGGTCCATAGCTCCTGCGTGGACAGCTGCATTCAGCATCTGAGGGGAGCACAGCTGAGAAGCTCCAGCTCTGGCACACTCCTCAGGGCCTGGAGGCCACATCAGCTCCGGAGCCCACCAAGCCCACGGCTGAGTTTGTTACAACCACACCACACTTTGGGACTCTTCAGGTCACCTGACCCCACAGGCATTAGTGCACCAAGAACAGACAGCTAGGACACAACCATGAGGTTGCTGAGCCAGACCTGGAAGTCCAGCAGAGAAGAGGGCTCCTTACCAAGCCACCCCTGAGCTCCCGGGGACAGTATCCTCTCCACATCCAGGGTCCACGAAGTCCGTGAGAGATTCCGGTCTTCCAGACACCTGCTCCGGAGGTCAGCCAGACCCCACCAAGACCTTCGTGTTCCATTCTCAGGAGACATTAACCCAGCCAACCCAGGGCTGAGCTGTGTCAGGGCAGATTCAGGAGACAGCGGATCTTGTGGGAAAGACCACTTGACAGCAAAGCTAGAGGATTGGGCATCCAGCACTCAGAGCCCAGAGACATACAGCTCTTTATTACGCCCTTAGCAGGGGAAAAGTCACGTTTCCTTTTTTCTTTATGATTTCGCACCCCGTGCTCTGTCTCCAGCTGAGCAGGATCAGCTCAGCGACTCCCAGAAAGCTCCTCCCTGGGTCGCGTCTCACTGTTGGAATCTACCTGGAGTCTCTTCATGGTCACTGCCTGGATCATCCCTTCTAGTGACAGTGGAGCCTTCAGACACAAAGGTCAGTGAGAGTCGTCAGCTGCAGGGAGGCCACGCTGCCCACCAGGCCTGCTCCTCCCCTGCTTCTCAGAACTCACCTGGGCACTGTGGTCAGAGGTCCAGCAGTCCCCGCTCACATCTGCAGAACCCCACATGCTCAACGCAAGCTCATGGCCACAAGTGAGGGAAGCAGGAGAGGGAAGCCGCCTCGGCTCAGCAACTTTCCTTTATTCTGCAGCTCGTCAGTCCATCGGGCACGCGAGGGCTCGTTTGCTGGGCATGGAGAGGACCCCCGGGTACAGAAGGGGTCTGGGTTTTGTAGTTCACAGTGAGAGTGAGTCGATCATTGGAGACTGTGGACATGCAGTGTGGACAGTCAAGGACCCAGTCCTGCAGGTGGAGACTTGAGCTCAGGGAGGCAGTTGTAAAGAGGCTAAGCTCACTGTCACTGGAAAGGCTCACAACTGGGTGGTCACCACTTGCCTTCCTTCCCCTGGGGACCCGTTGCTACCAGAGCTTCCCTGGCTTTTCTCCTTCCGGGACTCACCTGCAGTGGGCAGGGTAAACGCCCAGGCCCAACGATTTAGTACCTGCCTCCTTCCTTCAGATGCTCTGGGGTTGGGAAGGGGGTCAATGTTTGTTGTGGTAGAGAGGCTGGAGTGAACCCAGAAGGGATGGAAGTTTGCCTTTTCCCTGGGGCCATTGTTACTGGGAAGGATGAACTGGGAGAGGGTTAATGTTTGGCTAATCTCCCTCCCTTCGCCGGAGCCACACTGTGCCTCCGTTTGTCCTGGGGAGCTGTCTTCAGGAACATTGTTTCCCATAACCCTTCACTCCAGGTGTCACCCCCCACATGTCTAGGATCACTGCTGCCCTCAGTGCCAGTCCTGAGGGGCTGGAGCTGCAGCTGCCATGGACACGCTGTGTGACTGAGCCCAAGGAAGAGACCCAGGCCAGGCTGAGCGCTCTGCCCTCCAGACAGTTCCGAGAGGGTGGGAGTCCTCCGCACTGGGCCAGCACTGTTTGGGACCCTGAACTGCGGCTAGCTGGGGAGGGACTGGGTTGGTTACTTTGCTTCCTGGTGATTGATGTAAATGAATTGGGCACATCGGCTCGTGTCCACCACTCAGAGGGCTCCTCTGAGCTGACACTGAGAAAGGTGGGACCACTCCTCCTCTGGTTCCTCACAGGTATTGGCCACTAGCCTGTGCCTGCAGAATTGCCTGCCACTCTCTAAGGCCAGGGACACCAAGGCTGACATCAGGGTCCTACAGGGATTCAAAGCAAGGGGTACGTTTGTGCACAGAGGTAAGGAGCTGGGTGCAGCCACCCCTGGGCTGGACAGGATCAGGGCAGCAGGACCAGGGGTGGGGTCGCATTGCTGTGTCCAGGAGCCGCTCAGTACATCCACCCTGGATCACACCCTGAGCAGGGCCCTGGTTAGCTGAGGAGGGTCCTTTCACACCTGAGCTGGACCACATGTTTGCAGGGTGAATCATCAGACAGGCCCTGAGCCCAAGCCAGGATGCCAGGGCTGAGCTCTGGATGAGGAGCAATAATGAGGACACAGTTCCGGTCCCTGCGTTGACCAGCATGGCCACGGTCCCTCTGTTAGGGGACAGACAGATGTGAACGGTAGGAACACGAGGTTAAGAGAGTAATTCTACAAAACAGTCCCACCATGCTGACCCCCACATGCGTTCTTTGCTGAGAAGCAGTTTACCTGCAGCCTGCCTGGCCTGAGTGGACAGGACACGTCACGTTCCTCAGCAAATTCTCCAGCTAACTGCAGGAGAAAAGTAGGCCCAAGATAATGTTGATGAGAGGAGCCCGAGTCACCCTGAAGGGGGCTTTTGTGACCAGATCCTGAAACTACGAGGAATAGAAGAGTCCCCCCTAAACTGCTGACCTGGCCTCATCCCCTGCCTCTGCAGTGGCCCAGAGGGACGGAGCAGGAAGGAAGCTCCTCCTCCAGGCATCAAGGGAGACAAGCACACAGTGCTCACAGCAGACACAGGGCTGCCCTGCCACCTGTGCCTAAGTGGGGTACAGTGTCCAGGTGCCAACAGCCAGGCTGGACAGGTCAGGCTCTGCTGACCTCGTCCTCTTAGCACCTGAGCCCACCTCTGCCCTCCCAGGCCTGGTGTCCTGATGTCTTCCTGCTACCCCTGGAAATCCTCCCTCTGCAGGCCCAGGCCAAGGCCCAGGGCTGCCTGCAGGTACCCTCATTTACAGGTCAAGCCCCACACAGCAGGGCTCCCCCTCAGGGCCCTGGGAACCAGGATCCAGAGGAAAGGACTTCCGGACAGTGTGGCCATGGGAAGGGAGTAGTAGAACGGGCCAGCCAGGGACATTTCCCAGTCAAGTGGCCTCGGCTTTTGCTTCTGTGGGTCAGAATATTGTCCCTGGAGACAATCAGGTGCTAATACATACAATGCACTCCACCTGGGACCGGCAGTGCAGGGAAACTCAAACCTGTGCCCACTTTACATTTACATTTACTTGAAACACCACAGTCACCTGGTGAGTCCTTCAGAGGAGCCCAGGATGTGCTTTCCCTGGCAGGGTGGCAGGTTGGGCAGGGACGTTGGCCACCATCCTGTCACAGGCTGAGGTCACCCCCACCTCCTACACACAGCCCCCGACCCTCAGCCCCTGAAGGCAGCCTCTCTCTGCTGCTCACAGTGTTTCCGGCACCACACAGACACCATGACGGGCGTCGGACACGGAGGCAGACTCTCCACACGTGACGACATTTTCCACCTGGGGCAACATCTCCCAAGTGAAGTTGCCCTTCAGGGGGCGGGAGCTGCAGTGACCAGGCCTCCTCACCTTCTGCCCCCTCAGGTGCCCACCAGCTCTGGGTGGCAGGTGCTACTCTGGATCTAACTGCAGAAGGAAGAGCCCTGCCCAGCTCTCCAGGTGTCCAAGCCCAGGCAGGGTCATTCTGATCCTTCCTGCAGCCCATGTTCAGGGAAAGAGGGAGGGGCCAGCGTGAAGCCCCAGGTACCCACCACTGGACGCCACATTCCATGGAGGAGCAGGGACACCGGGACCCTGCAGACTCGGTCCTGGTGAGTGCCCACATGGGGGACTCGACCACAGGGGTGATGGTCCTCATGGGTGCTGAGCCCAGAGCACGGGTTAAAATCTCCCCAGGAAGACGGTTGTGGCAGAGGGAGTGGGACTTGGAGGGGAGGACCTGACTGCAGCACAGTCCCCACCCGGGTCCCCTGGCCACCAGGGACCCTCCAGCTCTCCAGGACTTTGCTTTCTCCTCTGGAACAAAGCCTGATGGTGGGGCATAGTGTGAACTCACGTAACTGAGTGTGAGCTGTGTGTATTGAAGGTAGGAAACATCATTGAATCTGAAGGATACGCACTCTACACACCCACAATTGTAAACAGGAAATTGGGATGATGGGATTTGCTTGTTTTACTTCAGGAGGAGAATCTACCAATTTCCCTGGCAAAGGAGATCCGAGTCTAGCGAATCCTACACCCATGCTGCTCAGAACACACCACACGGATCCATACGAGGAAATGGCTATGCAAACCCACACACCAGGGGACCAGGGTTCACCAGGGGCCAGGGATCTTCACCTGCAATGTGATCTGGTCCCCACACTCTCCTGTCCTGTGCAGCAGGAGCCGGGAGGAGGGAGGCTCCCAGGCCAGAGCCGGCAGGAAAGCCCACCCTTCTCCTCACCTAGGGCTTCCCGCAGTGAGGATGGTTCTGGAACCTTGCTGTCTGTAGCTGATCTTGAGACCACAGAGGTTACAGGAAACACTGAGGCTCAGGGGAGGCTGTGCACTGTGGGCCAGGCCTGGGTCTCCTGTTGCTTTGTGAACACAGGTGGGAGCTGACGTCCAGTGAAGGCCCCAAGCAGGAGCAGGGCACCCGAGGAAGGAGTGGGATGTTCTAGGAGTTGCCATTTCTCATGTCCATCTTGGTGGGAAATTACAAGCTTCCTAGTCCAGGAGGAAGATGGTGCAGAGGACGGGCCCCTCCCACCCAGTGCACAGGCTGGTGCTGCCAATGGCATGCCTACTTGGCCAGCGTCACTTCCTGAGAGAGGCAATCCATCCCCTCTCCAAGGAAACGTGCCTGTCATCTGTCACATATGTTGTCAGTTTCATACAAGAGTTCACTTGAAAATAACCAACAAACTCCTTCCCATCAAGTCGGGGCACCTTACCTTGGCGTTAGAGGGGGCTCTTCCTCCAGCAGAGGCCCAGGAGACCAGGAAGACACAGAGGAACTGTCAGCACAGTGGTCAGCTGCTCATGAATCACTCAGGGAGTGGGTTCCATGTGGACACAGGGCCAGAGTGGACGGAGAAGTTTGCCTCACCAGCCTGGACTGAGCGACTGCTGGGCCCCTGTCCTGGGTGGAAAAAGCCTGGAGAGGAGAGGACAGGACAGCAATGAGGCCCAGGTCCTCAGCTGTGCAGCTGAAGGACACTCATGTCAGCCTGAAATGCTCAGTCTACAGATGGCTGGGCTGTGTGTTGGGCTCTCCTGGAGGACTCTTGGCTCACATTCCTCCTGGTTGGTCCAGGGTGGAATTGCTGCTGAGACTGAGTTTAAAGTCGAGATTCCATTGTCCACTGGCTGCCCCGTAGTGCCTCCTGAGTCAGAGTGGGCTTCAGGGAGATGGTGGAGATGGGCCCTCAACACAGCTGCAGACGGAGTGTGTGGAATGTGTTCACATAGATGAGACAGTGCAGAGCCAGAGGGCAGAGGGCCTGGGGCCTGGGCACTGGTGCAGATGCCTGGGCTCAGATCCACCTGGAGCCACATGGACCTGGGGCCTGGGCACTGGTGCAGATGCCTGGGCTCAGATCCACCTGGAGCCACATGGACCTGGGGCCTGGGCACTGGTGCAGATGCCTGGGCTCAGATCCACCTGGAGCCACATGGACCTGGGGCCTGGGCACTGGTGCAGATGCCTGGGCTCAGACCCACCTGGAGTCATGTGGACCTGGGGCCTGGGCACTGGTGCAGATGCCTGGGCTCAGATCCACCTGGAGCCACGTGGACCTGGGGCCTGGGCACTGGTGCAGATGCCTGGGCTCAGACCCACCTGGAGTCATGTGGACCTGGGGCCTGGGCACTGGTGCAGATGCCTGGGCTCAGACCCTCCTGGAGCCATGTGGACCTGGGGCCTGGGCACTGGTGCAGATGCCTGGGCTCAGACCCACCTGGAGTCATGTAGACCTGGGGCCTGGGCACTGGTGCAGATGCCTGGGCTCAGACCCTCCTGGAGCCATGTGGACCTGGGGCCTGGGCACTGGTGCAGATGCCTGGGCTCAGACCCTCCTGGAGCCATGTGGACCTGGGGCCTGGGCACTGGTGCAGATGCCTGGGCTCAGACCAGCCTGGAGCCATGTGGACCTGGGTCCTGGGCACTGGTGCAGATGCCTGGGCTCAGACCCGCCTGGAGCCACATGGACCTGGGAAGGTCATGCAATCCTGTGTCCTCGGTTCTCTGCACTGTCACTTGAGTAGTGACGTGTGCCTCCTTGTTGGTGTCCTGAGGCTGAATGTAATCAGATGCAGGTAAAGCCTCAGGGTGCCTGGCTCAGCATAAATGAGCACGGGCTTCAATTTTAAGCACCTGGGAGGAAAATCCACACACTGGCCAGTGGCTGCCTCCCGGGAGGGAGCTGGGTGGCTGAAGACAGGGAGGGTGAAGGGCCCTCTGCTCCTCTGCTGTCTGGTGATCCGCAGCTTATGGGGAGCATTTGCATCATGCTTGTGATCCCCAAGTCGACCCTGTGAGAAGCACAGAGTAGAGAGATTTCACAGCTGAGGACTTTGCATTTACAAGGAGGGACAAGCCAGAGCTGCCAGACCTGGGACAGTGATGTAGCTGCTTTCCTGAGGACAGACGCCTGAATTCCAAGACCTTCATCCTTCTCTGAACCACGAGTTCCCTCCATGCTCTTTCTCAAACACAGCAGAGATTTCAGCGGGGAGAACAGCTGTCACCTTAGAAGAGGAGGCTGAGCCAAGCAGGCTCAGGTCCTTGACCAGCCTTCTGTCTCTGGGCTTCAGTCCCTGAGCCAAATGAGATGCAGTCCACATCAAAGCAGCTCCTCTGGAGGACGAGATGAAGTTTAGATGTGGGGCCACACTTCAGCAAGGCCACACACCAGCTGCCTCGTGGGGGACCTTCCTGGTGATGAGTACAGCACTCTGGGTCCAGTGTCCACCTGGCTCTCCAACTGAATCAGAACTCAGGACATTCCAAACCAACTGCCACTGTCAAGAGTCCCTTCCCTCCCACTGACCAAGGCTGGGCAAGCAGTTCCTGGTGACTCTGTGATAAGTGACCCTGGGCTGCTGTTTCTATGGTACTGAAGTAGGTCTGTGTCCTCACTGTCTCACTGAACATGGGTTGAGAGCTCTGTGCAGCCTGGACCACGTCCTGCTGTTGATGGACACGGGCTGGGGCTGCTCTGAGTGTGCCCTTCCTGGTCACCCCTCCCTCACCACGGGTGTGCCTGTAGACCCTCACCTGCTGAGACCCCTCGGCGACAGGAGGCACAGTCCAGCCTTCTCTCAGAGGGACCCCTCAGTAGCCTCAGCTTGAGGCCTTATGCCAGAACAGTTCCTGGGGATCACCCTTTTCTTCCCTTCCTTTGTGTCCCAAGGTCCACTTCTCATCCCAGTACCATTGTCCCTTCTCCCTAATGGAAGCATACTGATCTCAAATAGTGGCAATCCTGTCTTTCTGATTCTGTGGAAGTCCTTTGATAAAACCATAGTTTTTTTGTTTTTTTTTTTAAGTCTCTGTATCATGATTATGCGTGTTTGGAACTGGACTTTGGCCACATCTCCACCTCTTCTAGAAGAGTTTGGCTTCAGCTCCCATTTGCTTATCCTGTTGGGTACCCTGAGTCTCTTGACCCAGTGAAGCAGTGCAATTGTGTTTTCCTGTTTCAAATCACTGAAGCAACTGCATACCGGATAAACACCTTGTGTTATAATATTTGGTAGAATCTCAGCAAGACATTAGATATCAACAGGATCACACTATTGCCAATATTTGTGTTATTCTTATTTTCTGGTTCATTACACATGGCTTAGTGTTCATATTTTGATTACAGTTTGATGTCTTCTTGTATACTATGTGTATTCCTATAAATGTGTAACTGGCACAGATGAAAGAAATGATGGTAGGTTATTTCTGTTTCAAAACACTACAAACTTCCTTCATGAGAAGAGAGGTATTTGATTTTATTAATATATTAGAATATTATAATTTCTTGATTTTTAAAATGATATGTTATAAATCTGTATAAATCCACATAAAATTATCATTCAGAATGGCAAAACAAAAGAGAAAAATAGAGACATAGATGTATATAACATATTAATATGATAATAAGATATTTACTTGTACATCATATTCAAATGAGGGTCAACAAATGATGTCAGTGACTGATATTAAACAGTAATTTTTGCACAACTGGGACATGTCTTGGAGGTGGGGCTTTGTGGCATGAGCTTGTCAGCTCCACAATGCCCGCAGTTCTGGAGTTGAGCCTGACGGCTTCATTCCTAGGAAGCATGTACCGGCGATCTCTACTGGGTTCCCTAAACTGAACTCCAGCAGGAATCTCCAGACCTCACCAATCCTATATTTTTCTTCCATCTCCCAAAATCTTGAACTCAGTGAGTTGAAGATGTCAGGAAAAGATAAAGCCACTGTTGTGGCCGAGAGTGTTGGCAGGTCGGCTGAGACTGGATAGGCTCTCCTTCCACAGGGGCCTTTGCAAGACTGCAGAGAGCCACTGCAGTGTAAGGTGACCTCCCTGAGGGACGCTTGGCAAAAGACCAGACTCAAAGTTCCGATTTTACAAGCACACGCATGGCATTTTGCTGTCTTTTTAAATGATCACTTCTTTCTCTTTCTTTAATGATGCACACTAATGATGAAAGAAACACCAGCTGCTAGTCATGTCACCAAGAAAAATGACCAACATATAACATTTGAAACAACTATATCTATACCAGTAAAACAATAAAATTGTTCTGTGCTTAATAAATTCCCTTAATCAGTACATTTAATAAAATCATACCAAACCTGGATCATGCTAATAATAAGTAGAGGTAAAAGGTAAGACTTTACACAAAGCCCCCGCTGATGACAGCTACCGGCCAGGGCAGGTGGCATTGTGCTCCTCACTATCCTCCATGGCAGCCTCTGGGCACATCTGTCGGCTTCTGGCTCAGGGTTGCATCCCCATCTCAGGTCAGCTGGCGGCCCAGGACATCAGCCTTCCAGAGCAGCTTTGGGATCCCTCACGAGTACCTGCAGCAAAGAAATACCAGCCAAGCACAGCAGGGCCGTGAGCTCTGCTCTCAACTGCGCTGAGAGTTCCTTTGCAGTGCAGTCTGTTTAGCCATTTCTAAGAGTTAGAGGAATCCCTGAGAGGTGGAGATGACGTGGTCAGAGGAAAACAGAGGACTTTGGCATGAGGTAAAGTTCAGAGAACAGCAACAAAAAATGTAAAACAGAGAAACCAGAAAGACCCTTGACTTATATCACATAGGTTTCCATATATGTAGTACATAAGTCCACGACAATAGGAAGTAAAAGACAGCCAACAATCCCATATGCACACGTCAGCTACGAACACTTAAGGGAAAGGACAAAAGACTTTCAAGCTCACTTGAAAAAATTTTAAAATTGCAACTGAACTGAGATACCAGTTCTCACCTACCAGTGGTCAAGTTTCCAAAGTCTGGCATCTGTCTCTGTTCACGTGACTCTGCTCACACTGCTGCTAGGGAAGCAAGATGCTGCACCTGAGTGCAGGACCTGGGCTGTACCAGGTAAAACTGCCTGGGCGTTAGCCAGGTGACCCAACAGGCCTAAAGGTTCTGCAGCAAGAAGGACAGACTTAGGCCCAAGGACCTCTGTGGCAGAATCAGCCTATTTAGAGCACGCTTACAAGGTCACTTGTCCCCCAGAATCATATCAAACTGGATAATGCTAGTAACAATTAAGATAAAAATTGGTCAAATTATAAATTCTGAGACAGCAAAACTTGGAACTGTGAGAGAAATGCATAGAATTATTTATTTACACAATTACAGAATTCACACATGATGAATAACTGGCTTTAATACAATTAAATCAAGCCAGGTCACAGAATTCCTACATGAAGACCAAATGCAAACCCTATCACCTTCTCCAGAACAAAACCCACCTCTTCCTGCTGTTTCTCCTCTACGTCTAAACTGATGCATGAGATCCAGAACAGGAAGTAGCTGAACAGAGATCAGACGCCGGGCCTCAGTGGGGAGGGATAACAACAGCGGCACAGAGTGCTTCTCCTCCCTCCGTACCAACCAAGCAGCACAGAGAGAGGGCCCAGGGAACAAAGAGACAGTCTCCTGACCCACCTGTCGAAACAGGCCGGTTTTTATTTGTTTATCAACACTCTGTACTTATAAATAAAAATCTGTTTTCCTTCTGTTTGTTGAATTTTTCTTCTCACTTGGGCCAGGGACCTATGCCCCTGTTCAAATTTGTCATCTGAAGAATTTCTTCGATGCATTTCTTGGTTAAGACAAAGACACCCTCAATGCTCAAAAATAACCTTTGTTATTTTTAGCCCATTTTTCATAATATGTCAATGAAATCCAACCATGAATTAGATTATCTCACCACTATTTTAGACAGTGTTTATCCTCAAAATTAATATGTCGTAGTTCTTTCTAATGGTT